>NC_090326.1:135582599-135882599 GCF_035084215.1 Heptranchias perlo
TCATGCAAACACATTTACTCACCAGTAGTAATGGAACTACTGCTGTATTTCCCTTTCCCAAGAATGCTGAGGCCAATTGTAGTACCACTCCACCATCATCAGGGATCTGATAGGTCTTCCTAACCTGCATCTCTCAGTGCTGCATCATGCATTGTTTGGGCAGTTCAGATTGACAAGGTTTTTTTCCTTTGTTCTCAGAATCTGGGTGACAGTGGCAAGGCAGCATTTGTCGCCCATTTCTTGTTGCTGAGAAAGGTAATATTGGTCCTTTTTGAGAAATAAAAGCTCATTTTGCTCAAGATCATTGCAGCAGCAAAGAGAAGCCTGGGAAGAGAGGGTGGAGGGTATATATTAAATTACGATAGGTTTGGATGTTTTACTAAGTTAAAGGCACTATATAAATGCAAGTTCTTGTTGTTGTTATTATCAACCCTAAACAGGTGGGCAGAAGCTCACTATAATGCATCACCTGAAAGATGGCATCTCTGACAATGCAGCACTCTCTCAATCCTGCATAAGAGTGTCAGTCTAGAATATGCACTCAAGTTGGATATTCTGATTAAACCCAGCACCTTCTGACCCAGAAGCAAAAGTGCTAACAACTGTACCAAGCTGACAACTCATGACCAAAAGATAAGGGGATAGAATTTCTGGGGCGTTCTCCCGATCTCCTGCCGTAACTTTGGCAGAACTGTAAGAAGTCGGTTAATATTGATTTCTTTTCTATTAATTTCTTTCATTTCTGGCTTTTGCCTGCTAAGTGAGTTTCTGTCAGAAGGCTGGTAATGTCAGTTTTGTTTCCAGTGAAATGTTCAGTGGGAATTAAAAGTTACCAGACAGAGACTTTAGCTGATAAGCCTTCAGCTACAAGCTTTCTTTGTCCTAGCCCAAAGATGTCCTCCTAGGGATTAACTCCTCCAAGGACACATCTGCGCAAGACAAGTGGCCCGTAGGACTCTTGGGTGCCTGTAACTGTCTCCAGTTGAATGACTTGATTGACAGTTCAGTCAAGATGAAGGCAGGGGAGTGATTCTTGTTAAAACTGGAAGTTATTGCAGCTAATTGGATAAGACAATGTATAAACATGTGATTCTCAGGTAGCCAGAGTGAAAGAAAGGTTTAAAAGGTGGGTGATTGGAATAGATTCTTCAGAATTCAACAAGGCCTGGCCAGCCATTTCCTTCGAGCTTGAAACCTGTGAATTCTCCAGTAATTTGTTTTTACCATAAGTGTCTCAAGTATATGTGTAATTATTATCAGTAATGGTTATCACTGTATATGTGTAGTTATTGGTAATAATAGTTATCATTGTATTGAAAAAATAGGAACAGGAGTAGGCCATTCGGCCCTTTGAGCCTGCTCCGGCATTCAATATGATCATGGCCGATCCTCTATCGCAATACCATATTCCCGCTCTCTCCCCATACACTTTAATGCCTTCTGGGTCTAGAAATCTATCTATCTCCTTCTTAAATAAATTCAGTGACTTGACCTCCACAGTCTTCTGTGGTAGAGAATTCCACAGGGTCACCACCCTCTGAGTGAAGAAATTTCTCCTCATCTCAGTCCTAAATGTCCTACCCCGTATCCTGAGACTGTGACCCCTTCTGCAAGACCCCCCAGCCAGGGAAAATATCCTCCCTGCATCTAGTCTGTCTAGCCCTGTCAGAATTTTATATGTTTCAATGAGATCCCCTCTCATTCTTCTGAACTCTAGTGAATACAAGTCCAAGATTTTGATTAAGAGGGGAAAAATAGAGTATGAGAGTAAACTTGCAAGGAACATAAAAGTGGACTGTAAAAGCTTCTACAAGTATGTAAAAAGAAAAAGATTAGTGAAGACAAATGTAGGTCCCCTACAGTCAGAAACGGGAGAATTTATAATGGGGAACATGGAAATGGCAGAGCAATTAAACCAATACTTTGGTTCTGTCTTCACGGAAGAGGACACAAATAACTTCCCAGAAATGCTGGGGAACCAAGGGACTAGTGAGAAGGAGGAATTAAAGGAAATTAGTATTTGTAAAAAAATAATACTGGAGAAATTAATGGGTCTGAAAGTCGATAAATCCCCAGGGCCTGATAATCTGCATCCCAGAGTACTAAAAGAGGTAGCCATGGAAATAGTGGATGCATTGGTTGTCATCTTCCAAAATTCTATAGATTATGGAACAGTTCCTGCAGATTGGAGGGTGGCAAATGTAACCCCACTATTTAAAAAAGGAAGGAGTGAAAACAGGGAACTACAGAACGGTTAGCCTAACATCAATAGTAGGGAAAATGCTAGAGTCTATTATAAAGGATGTGATAACAGGACACTTAGAAAATATCAATGGGATTAGACAAAGTCAACATAGATTTATCAAAGGGAAATGACAAACCTAATGGAGTTTTTTGAGGATGTAACTGGTAGAATAGATTAGGGAGAAACGGTGGATGTGGTTTATTTGGATATTCAGAAGGACTTTGATAAAGTCCCACATAAGAGGTTAGTGTGCAAAATTAAAGCACATGGGATTGGGGGTAATATACTGGCATGGATTGAGAATTGGTGAACAGGCAGGAAACAGAGAGTAGGAATAAATGGGTCTTTTTCGGGGTGGCAGGCGGTGACTGGTGGGGTACCGCAGGGATCAGTGCTTGGGCCCCAGTTATTCAGAATATATAAAAATGATTTTGATGAGGGAACCAAATGTAATATTTCCAAGTTTGATGACGACACAAAACTAGGCGGGATCATGAGTTGTGAGGAGGATGCAAAGAGGCTTCAAGGCGATTTAGACAAGTTGAGTGAGTGGGCAAATACATGGCAGATGCAATATAATGTGGATAAATGTGAAGTTATCTACTTCGGAAGGAAAAACAGAAAAGCAGAGTATTATTTAAATGTTGATAGATTGGGAAATGTTGATGTACAAATGGACCTGGGTGTCTTTGTACACCAGTCACTGAAAGCAAACATGCAGGTGCAGCAAGCAATTAGGAAGGCAAATGGTATGTTAGCCTTCATTGCAAGAGGATTTGAGTACAGGAGCAAGGATGTCTTACTGCATTTATACAGGGCCTTGGTGAGATCACACCTGGAGTATTGTGTGCAGTTTTGGTCTCCTTACCTGAGAAAGGATATACTTGCCAGAGAGGGAGAGCAGTGAAGGTTCACCAGACTGATTCCTGGGATGGCAGGACTGTCATATGAGGAGAGATTGGGTCGACTCGGCCTGTATTCACTAGAGTTTAGAAGAATGAGAGGGGATCTCATTGAAACATATAAAATTCTGACAGGGCTAGACAGACTGGATGCAGGGAGGATGTTTCACCTGGCTGGGGGGTCCAGAACGAGGGGTCACAGTCTCAGGATACGGGGTAAGACATTTAGGACTGAGATGAGGAGAAATTTCTTCACTCAGAGGGTGGTGAACCTGTGGAATTCTCTACCACAGAAGGCTGTGGAGGCCAAGTCACTGAATATATTTAAGAAGGAGCTAGATAGATTTCTAGACGCAAAAGGCATCAAGGGGTATGGGGAGAGAACGGGAATATGGCATTGAGATAGAGGATCAGCCATGATCATATTGAATGGCGGAGCAGGCTCGAAGGGCTGAATGGCCTACTCCTGCTCCTATTTTCTATGTTTTGTATGTTTTCTATGTTTAATTCCTAGTCCTCTCTGTTTCTCAAGTTTTATATTTTTCAAGTTTTTTTTGTTTGTTACTTCTTCTTTATCTCTTACCTCAGTGGAGAATTATGGATGTGCTGCATTGGCAGAGGTGTTGTCTTTTAAATGAGACATTAAACCAAGTCTCTGTCTGTTCAGGTGCATATAAAAGATCCCACATCAGTATTTGAAGAAGAGCAGGATAGCTCTCCTAATGTCCCTCAAACAACAACACCGAAAAAATATAGATTATCTGGTCATTTATCTTATTACTGTTTGTGGGTTCTTGCTGTGCAAATTCGTTGCCGTGTTGATCAGATGTAAAATACAACAGACATGGGCTTTTGAATGCTTGACTAGAGAAAAGTCAACTATGCAGTGTTTTGAGTACCGCTAAGTTCACCCAGTTCCTGCTCGTAAAAGACAGTTGCAGGCTCTACTGATAACTTAATAGCTAAATGCACTGTGTAGTCTACTGGACAATACAGACTATGAAGGTTTGATCCCTAATCGGTGCTTAATATTTGTTAGGTCTTCTAAGTTTAATCAACTTAAGAGAAGTTAATTAAAAACTACTCATAAATTTATACATTTTGCTTAAAAATCCCTTTTCCAAGTCGTTATAACTATAACAGGGCCAGCGAAGAACATGAGGTAAAAATTTGTTCATACCACTAGGCCGGCATGAACTGGGCACAGGGAATGATCCCTGTGCCCAAAGAGGTAGGCCCAATCACATTGGGGCGAGCTGCCGGCATCTGTCGCGCCTCCAAAGGCAGCTCGCCCGTGTGGTCTGATCCAATTTTGGCCGCTTGCCTCATTGGCAGCGGCCCTAAAGTAAGTCCTGTTGGGGGGGCTGATCATAGGCTGGTAACAACCCACAGTAGTGCTGTGGAGCTGGGAGGAGCAGGAGCGTTCCTCATTAAAGTAAGTTTTAAAAAGAAAAACTAACCTTTTTGTTGGTGGCTGCTGGCTCGGCCACAGCAAACTCCTGAAAGCCTGAAAAGAGCAGGTTCGGTGCTGATTAATATCTTCAAGGAGTCCTTAAACAGGCGTTAGGCCCCTCATTATGTAGTCAAGAGGTCTAACATCTGTTTAAGGCAGCTGCCTGGGACGCCTGAATGTTGTCCGAGGCAGCTGGACATCCTTGGGGCGCAGGACATTGCCCTGCGAAATTGGTCCTTTTTGCCTCCGATTTCCACTAGAAACGGATGCAACAAGGACCTATTTTTAACCCATTATTTCTAATCATGGAGGCATAAATATTAAGGATACAACATTTATCCAATGGAAGCCCACTGAGTAGTACACAACTAACTTTACCTGGTCTGTACATTAAATAAATATCATAAGCAATGATTCCAACATTTTTATATACCATAGTACATGTAGAAATTATTTGAAAAATGGAAACTTTCCACAATCTGCCATGGAACTGCCTGTGGAGTTAAAGGTTTTTTTGGGGGCTGGATGGGAGGGAGGAGGAAACTGGGTGGTGCAGAAAGTTGCACACACATCTTTTGCCTCTGGGATCTGGGTTTGAATCCAGATTGATGGATCTACTATCAGACTCTCCCCGCTGTGAATTAGTGCAAGTCACCAAGTTTGGAAGAGAATGAGCATGAATTAGAAGAAAAATAAACCATTAGCCCAGGCCTGAGTCAATGAGAAACAACTGAAGTAATTTCCCCATTTTGTTGCAAAATCAAAAGTCTTCACTGTCTGATGCATGAAGGTGTCTGTAAGAAATAAGTTGAACAGTCTCAACTCAGATTCTGGTGGGTATGAATCCACAGCAAAATTTGCCCCAATTTCAGCACTAATTTCACACAGTGGGGGAGGGGTGGTGATGGGTGGAATTTAATCTCCAAGAACGGGTGGGAAGGAAAAATTGCATAAGTTTGAAGTGCGACCACAACCAAGCTGTAAAAAAAAACCCTTACTTCTGGGTTTTCCGTCCGAAAATTCTCCCCCCCACCCCCACTCTCTTCCCGGCTCCAAGTTAATATCCAGGACTTCTACAGAATGCCTAATGTTGGAAATGGAAAATGTGGGATGTGTGCAGTAGGGGGCGTTTATTGGAGCAGAGGAGAGGAAGGTGCAATCTGCATCTAGCCTGGCTATATCTGACCTGGGGGTGCCTGATGCTAACACCAGAGCCTAGATTTCCCACTATGGGGTAGATATTGACTTTGTGCGATAGTATAAAACAGGTGACAGCGAATCGGCAGCTCGTTTTACATCGCTTCTGATTTCGTTTTCCACCAACTTCAAAATCAGTAGCTGCTGCCCTGCATATACACTCTACCACGTGATTCAGACCAGGAAGATCCCAGTTTCAACCCCTGAGTTAGTTGGAATAAGTCAGAAGAGCATCAGGGTTGATTTACTTTGCCTCACTGTCTGACCTAGGGAGGGGAATAAAAAACAGATGGTTGAATAGTTTGCTGATGCTCACTGTCTAGGTTGACACATGAAGAATGCCTACTTTGGCCGGGTAGCAGAGATCCGACAGCACCTGTAGAATCATAACTCAGCATGAATCACCTGGACAGACGTGGAGGGGAGGAAAGAGAAGGGTAAATTGAAAAAAAATGTGAAGAAGCAGAATTCTTTTAAGGGATTGATTGCATTGTGCTTCCATACATTAAAAAAAATACTACCTTCTCAAAGGGGCAGTGTCATGATGTTTATATCTAAAAGAGGGTACAGTGCTACATTAAATATTCATAATTGCTAGCTTAGTTTTGAAATTTAAAAAAATGAAAATACACATTGCTATTGCTTTGCTGCAGCACCAACTTGCCAGTGTCCAATAGGACAAATTTGCACTTGAGTTCTTTTAAAGAAAGATGTACAGGAAATCTGCACATAAACCATAAAGCAATACTCCACTATCAGACTCTCCCCACTGTGATTTAGTGCAAGTCACCAAGTTCGGGAGGAAATGAGCATGAATTAGAAGAAAAGGAAACCATCAGCCCAGGCATGAGTCAATGAGAAACAATTAAAGTAATTTCCCCATGTTGCTGCGAAATTAGAAAATGCAGGGATTCCAACCACCCAACTGCTCTTGGGGGTTTCTGACTGGGCCTTCATATTAAGTGATAGTATTGAGAAATGGATCACTTTACCCAGTGACAGCTTGAAGTTCTCTCAGGTAAAGCACACCTCGCTACAAACTAAGGCTTCTTTTAATCCACCCCAATTTTGTACTTTACCTCAATCTTATGAGGAGCACTCCCTACTGCAACAGTGCAGCATTTCCATTTCTCTCACCTTTCAGCTTTGTGGCTTTTCCAGTCTTGCGTCAAATTAAGGCCAGTTTTTTTGTGCTGTGAATCTACATCCACTAGGATGTCCAAACATTTATAAAAATTAATTCTCAGGATGTGACCATCGCTGGAAAGGCCGACATTTATTGCCCATCCTAGTTGCCCTGAGAAGGTGATGGTGGGCCTTCTTCTTGAACTGCTGCAGTCTGTGCAGTGAAGGTGCTCCCACAATGTTGTTAGGTAGGGAGTTCCAAGATTTTGATGCTGCAGTGATGAAAGAACGACGATATAGGTCCAAATTAGGATGGTGTGTGGCTTGGAGGGGAACTTGGAGGTGATGGTGTTCCCATACAGCGGCTGCCCTTGTCCTTCTAGGCAGTGATGGCTTGGGAGGTGCTGCCGAAGAAGTCTTGGCAACTTACTGTAGTGCATCCTGTAGATAGTACACACTGCAGCTATGGTAGAAGGGATGGATGTTTAGGCTAGTGGATGAGGTGCCGATTAAGTGGACTGCTTTGTCTTGGATGGTGTTGAGCCTTCTTGAATTTTGTTGCAGCTGCACCCATGCAGGCAAGTGGTGAGTATTCCATCACATTCCTGACTTGTGCCTTGTAGGTGTTAGAAAGGCTTTAGAGAGTCAGGGGTGAGCCACTCACCACAGAATACCCAGCTTCTGACCTGCATAATAACCATGGCATTTATGTGGCTGGTCCAGTTGAATTTAGGGTCAATGGTGAGCCCCCAAGATGTTGATGGAGGGGGATTGGGCGATGGTAATGCTTTGAATGTCAAGGGGAGTTGCTTAGACTCTCTTGTTTCCTATTTCATATAGGAAGACCCTCACAGCTCATTGAAAGAGGAAACTTACATCCTATCAATTTGATCCGGTCCCAGAAAAATTCTCTCTTGCTCGCCCTCTCTTCTATCCCGATGAATTGCATGTATTAAAACAACAGTACAGAATTAATAATGTAATCTGCAACCCCTCCACCATTTGCACACTGTGGCTGCAGTAAGTACTGTCTAGAAGATGCATTGCAGCAACTCACCAAGGTAACTTCAACAGCACTTCTCCCTCCTGCGACCTCTACCAATGAAACATAAGAAATAGGAGCAGGAGTAGGCCGTACGATCCCTCAAGCCTGCTCCGCTATTTAATAAGATCATGGCTGATCTTTGACCTCAACTCCACTTTCCCGCCTGATCCCCATATCCCTTGATTCCTTTAAAGTCCAAAAATCTATTGATCTCAGGTCTTGAATATACTCAATGACAGGAAGCTAGGGAAAGGTGGAGGGGTAGCTCTGTTAATTAAGGATGACATGAGTGTAATTGAGAGAAATGACCTTAGTTCTAAAGACCAAGAAGTGGAATCAGTTTGGGTAGAGATAAGAAATAGAAAAGGCAAGCAGTCACTTGTGGAAGTAGTTTATAGGACCCCTAACAGTAACCACACTGTAGGACAGGGTATACAGGAAGAAATAATGGGGGCTTGTGAGAAAGGAACAGTGATAATCATGGTTGATTTTAATCTACATATAGATTGGAAGAATCTGATTGGCAAAGGTAGCCTGGATGATGAGTTCATAGAGTGCTTTTGGTACAGTTTCTTAGAGCAGCACGTTCTACAGCCAATCAGAGAGCAGGCTATTCTAGATCTGGTAATGTGTAATGAGACAGGATTAATTAATGACCTCATTGTAAAGAAGCCTCTAGGTAGCAGTGATCAGAATATGATTGAATTTCGCATTCAGTTTGAGGGAGAGAAGAGTAAGTCTAAGACTAGTGTTTTAAACTTAAATAAGGGCTGGCTAAAGTGAACTGGGAAATTAGGTTAAGAGCTTTATCAGTAGAGATGCAGACATTTAATGAGCTATTTCATAACACTCAGCAAAGATACATTCCAGTGAGAAAGAAAGACTCTAGGGGAAGGATGTACCATCCGTGACTAACGAAGGAAGTTAAAGATAGTATCAAATTGAAAGAAAAAGCATACAATTCTGCGAAGATTAGTGGCAGGTCAGAAGATTGGTCAGAAAATAAAAAACAGCAAAGAATGACTAAAAGAATAATAAGGAGGGAGAAATTAGAGTACGAGAGAAAGCTAGCTAGAAATATAAAAACAGATAGTAAGAGTTTCTACAGGTATTTAAAAGGGAAAAGAGTAAGTGAAGTGAGCGTTGGTCCTCTAGAGAGTGAGTCTGGGGAATTAATAATGGAGAATAAGGAAATGGCGGATGAATTGAACAGATCTTTTGCGTCCGTCTTCACTGTAGAGGATACAAATAACATGCCAGAAATAATTGTGAATCAAGAGGTGAAAGGGATGGAGGAACTTAAAACATTTACAATCACCAGGGAAAGGGATCTGAAAAAAATATTAGAACTAAAAGCTGACAAGTCCCCAGGTCCTGACGGACTTCATCCTAGGGTCTTAAAAGAAGTGGCTGCAGAGATAGTAGCTGCATTGGTATTAATTTTCCAAAATTCCCTAGATTCTGGAAGGGTCCCATCAGATTGTAAAATAGTGAATGTATCTCCTCTATTCAAGAGAGGGAGACAGAAAGCAGGAAACTACAGACCTGTTAGCTTAACATCTGTCATGGGGAAAATGCTAGAATCTATTATTAAGGAGGTTATAACAGGGCACTTAGAAAATCTCAATGCAATCAGGTAGAGTCAACACGGCTTTGTGAAAGTGAAATCGTGTTTGACTAATTTATTAGAGTTCTTTCAGGAAGTAACAAGCAATGTGGATAAAGGGGATCCGGTGGATGTGGTGTACTTGGATTTCCAGAAGACTTTTGACAAGGTGCCACATCAAAAGCTACTGTACAAAATAAGAGCTCAAGGAGTAGAGGGTAACATATTAGCATGGATAAAGGATTGGTTAGCAAACAGGAAACAGAGAGTAGGCATAAATGTTTTTTTTTCAGGTTGGCACGATGTAACAAGTGGAGTGCCACAGGGATCAGTGCTTGGGCCTCAACTATTTACAATCTATATCAATGACTTGGATAAAGGGACCGGTTGCTAAATTTGCTGATGACACAAAGGTAGGTAGGAAAGTAAGTTGTGAAGAGGACATAAGGAGTCTGCAAAGGGATATAGAGAGGTTAAGTGAGTGGGCAAAAATTTGGCAGATGGAGTATAATGTGGGAAAATGTGAACTTGTCCATTTTGGCAGGAGGAATAGAAAAGCAGTATATTATTTAAATGGAGAGAGATTGCAGAACTCTGAGGTACAGAGGGATCTGGGTGTCCCAGTACATGAATCACAAAAAGTTAGTATGCAGGTAAAGCAAGTGATTAGGAAGGCAAATGGAATGTTGTCATTTATTGCAAGGGGAATGGAATATAAAAGTAGAGATGTTTTGCTACAATTGTACAGGGCATTGGTGAGACCACAGCTAGAATACTGTGTGCAGTTTTGGTCTCCTTATTTAAGAAAGTTCATAATTGTTTTGGAGGCGGTTCAGAGAAGGTTAACTCGACTGATTCCTGGAATGAGGGGGTTATCTTATGAGGAAAGGTTGGACAAGTTAGGCCTGTATACGCTGGAGTTTAGAAGAATGAGAGGTAATCTTATTGAAACATATAAGATCCTGATGGGACTAGAAGGGGTAGATGCTGAGAGGATGTTTCCCCTTGTGGGAGAGACTAGAACTCGGGGCCAGTTTCAAAATAAGGGGTCTCCAATTTAAGACGGAGATGAGGAGAATTTTTTTCTCTCAGATGGTCGTGAGTCTGTGGAACTCCCTTCCCCAGAGAGCGGTGGAGGCAGGGTCATTGAATATTTTTAAGGCTGAATTAGATAGATTCCTGATTAACAAGGAAGTCAAAGGTTATAGTAGGTAGACGGGAAAGTAGGGCTGAGGTCACAATCAGATCAGCCTGCTCTTGTTCGTATGTAACGACTGAGCATCCACAGCCCTCTGGGGTAGAGAATTCCAAAGATTCACAACCCTCTGACTGAAGGAGTTCCTCCTCATCTCAGTTCTAAATTGCCCATCACTTATCCTGAGGCTATGTACCCTAGTTCTAAACTCTCCAGCCAGGGGAAACAGTCTCTCCGCCTCTACTCTATCAAGCCCTCTAAGAATTTTATACATTTCAATCAGATCACCGTTCATTCTTCCAAACTCCAGAGAATATAGGCCCATTCATCTCAATCTCTCCTCATAGGACAACCCTCTCATCCCAGGAATCAATCTAGCGAACCTTTGTTGCACCCCTACTAAGGCAAGTATATCCTTCCTTGGGTAAGGAGACCAAAACTGTACAGAGTACTCCAGGCGTGGTTTCATGAAAGCCCTGTACAATTGTAGCAAGACTTCCTTACTCTTATACTTCAACCCCCTTGCAATAAAGGCCAACATACCATTTCCCTTCCTAATTGCTTGCTGTACCTGCTTGTTAACTTTCTGTGTTTCATGTACAAGGACACCCAAATGCCTCTGAACACCAACATTTAATAGTTTCTCACCATTTAAAAAATATTCTGTTTTTCTATTCTTCCTACCAAAGTGAATAACCTCACATTTCCCCACATTATATTCCATCTGCCACCGTCTTGCCCACTCTTTTAACCTGTCAATATCCCTTTGCAGACTCTGTGTCCTCCTCACAGCTTACTTTCCCACCTACCTTTGCATCGTCAGCAAACTTGGACACATCACACTCAGTCCCTTCATCTAAGTCATTAATATAGATTGTAAATAGCTGAGGGCCAAGCACTGATCCTTGCGGCACTCCACTAGTTACAGCCTGCTAACCTGAGAATAACCCGTTTATTCCTATGGGGGGACAAGAGAAGGACAAGAGCAGCAATGTCATGGGAACATCATCACCTCTGGTGGAAAGACTCTCACCCCCTGTTTAGTTTTAGAGTCAGGTTGAACCCTAACTCTAGATTTACATTTGTTTAAAAGTGTAAACCACTTTGCATGGGCACTAAACTTGTGTAAATGCAACCGTAGAAACTTGCTGCAGTGGTGTTTGATCCTGGAATGGAAACTGGGATGGTTCCCTTATGCAGAGATTCTCTTAATTCACAATGGGAATTCAGTTCTGTACTATGTTGTATAGTGCTCAGTTTGAGCAGCAAAACGTAACAGGAAGTGAATTTTTTAATAAAGACAGCAAGCAGTATGTATATTAAATGAACTGCTGGACCTACCAGATCAGATGTAAATATATTAATTCACATGTGTGGCCTTGCATCTAATGGCTTCATCCTTAGTCCTTCATATATTAACATTCTTGGCCTCCGTATCTCCTCAATTACCAAAGCTGTCTCCAAGAAGCTTGGTTTCTTCTTTCATACTAAATACTTGTTTTCCCTTCAACAACTCCTAACTCTGTAAAAAGCCAAAGTCTTATCAAAACTTGATTATAGCTTCTGTAACTCTAGCCAAACTGTTCCAGTACAGCTACAACACTGGCATCCACTCGACAATGTGGAAAATTGCCCAGGTATGTCCTGTCCACACAAAGCAGGACAAATCCAATCCGGCCAATTACCGCCCCATCAGTCTACTCTCAATCATCAGCAAAGTGATGGAAGGTGTCATCGACAGAGCTATCAAGCGGCACTTACTCACCAATAACCTGCTCACCGATGCTCAGTTTGGGTTCCACCAGGGCCACTCGGCTCCAGACCTCATTACGACCTTGGTCCAAACATGGGCAAAAGTGCTGAATTCCAGAGGTGAGGTGAGAGTAACTGCCCTTGACATCAAGGCAGCATTTGACCGAGGAGCCCTAGTAAAATTGAAGTGAATGGAAATCAGGGGGAAAACTCTCCAGTGGCTGGAGTCATACCTAGCACAAAGGAAGATGTGGTTTTTGGAGGCCAATCATCTTAGCCCCAGGACATTGCTGCAGGAGGTCCTCAGGGCAGTGTCCTAGGCCCAACCATCTTCAGCTGCTTCATCAATGACCTTCCCTCCATCATAAGGTCAGAAATGGGGATGTTCACTGATGATTGCACAGTGTTCAGTTCCATTCACAACCCCTCAGATAATGAAGCAGTCCGTGCCCGCATGCAGCAAAACCTGGACAACATCCAGGCTTGGGCTGATAAGTGGCAAGTAACATTCACACCAACAAGTGCCAGACAATGACCATCTCCAACAAGAGAGAATCTAACCACCTCCCTTTGACATTCAATGGCATTACCATCACCGAATCCCGCACCAACAACATCCTGGGGGTCACCATTGACCAGAAACTTAACTGGACCAGCCACATAAATACTGTGGCTGCAAGAGCAGGTCAGAGGCTGGGTATTCTGCAGCGAGTGACTCACCTCCTGACTCCCCAAAGCCTTTCCACCATCTCCAAAGCACAAGTCAGGACTGTGATGGAATACTCTCCACTTGCCTGGATGAGTACAGCTCCAACAACACTCAAGAAGCTCGACACCATCCACCACCCTAAACATTCACTCCCTCCACCACCGGCGCACAGTGGCTGCAGTGTGTACCATCCACAGGATGCACTACAGCAACTCACCAAGGCTTCTTCGACAGCAACTCCCAAACCCACAACCTCTACCACCTAGAAGGACAAGGGCAGCAGGTACATGGGAACAACACCACCTGCACGTTCCCCTCCAAGTCACACACCATCCCGACTTGGAAATATAACGCTGTTTCTTCATCATCGCTGGGTCAAAATCCTGGAACTCCCTACCTAACAGCACTGTGGGAGAACCTTCACCACACAGACTGCAGTCGTTCAAGAAGGCGGCTCACCACCACCTTCTCAAGGGCAATTAGGGATGGGCAATAAACGCTGGCCTGGTCAGCGACGCCCACATCCCATGAACGAATTTTTAAAAAACTTTATTTTATTAATGCTGTTATGGCCAGCATTTTTCATGTTTATCTATATGTTTTACATGTTCTTCCTGCCTCCTTAACAACCCTGCTGTGTTGAAATCAAAATACATTGTACATCGCCATACTCTAATTCATTCTTTTGGAGGGACTGGCCTTGTGTGTAAGTTCAATGGTTTTTGATTTGATAAATTTGTAAAGTTTCTTGCATCATTTGTTTTGTCTACTTATGCCTCTAAAATGCTACGGATGTCTTTTGGTAAGAGCTGATCAACAATATACTGGCTAGAAAGTCTGGTATAGAATTTGGAAAAAAGTTGGTAAGGACAGAGAGTGAATGTCTAATGAAGTGAATTGCTAACAGAGTGAGGACTTTCAACTGGGAATTTGGCGAGTATGGGAATTAGGTGCAGAGGGGGAAGGAGGTGCTAAGTGATTTAAACCAAGGGACTATAAACTAATGTATCAACTTTTAAAACTTAAATAAAGATACATAATTTTTTTTAAACTAAGTAATTACTAACTATTTTGAAATCAAGCTAGATCCATTTACTAAATATAATCTAGATCTCAAGTGATTCTATTAGTCCTCGAAATAAACTACTGATTAAATAAATAAAAATTAGAGCTAGCAGTACAGGCTGAGTGTCAGGACTGCAATATGTGGGAGTTTGTGGACAGCAAGTTTGTCCCAGATTGCCACACCTGCAATAAATGCCTCTAGCTTGAGACACTCTGGCTCAGAGTCTTTGAGCTGGAGTGTGAGCTAGAGACAGTCTGACACATAAGGGAGGGGGAGGTAGAGAAGGAGGCCCCGCATACACTGGTCCTATCCAACAGGTATGAGGTACTTGATACTTGTGAGGATAAGGATGAAGGCTGTAGGGAGAATGCCCAGAATGCAAACCGTGGCACCATGGAGCATGAGGCAGACCAAGGCGGGGAGGATCAGAATGGAAAAGTTGTAGTCATAGGGGATTCTATAATCAGGGGGATAGATAGCATCCTCTGCATTCGCGACCGAGAGTCCAGGAGGGCAAGGGTAAAGGACACCTCGGAGCAACTGGAGAGGAACGTGGAAAGGAAGGAGGAGGATCCGGTTGTCGTGGTCCATATCGGCACCAATGACATAAGGGAGAACAAGGAGGAGGTCCTGCTAAGGGAATATCAGAAGCTAGGAACTAAATTAAATAGCAGGACCTCATGGTGGTAATCTCGGGGTTTACTACCCAAGCCACATGCAATTGGCATAGGGATAGGCAGATCAGAAAGGTGAATGTGTGGCTGAAAGAGTGGTGTGGGAAGGAGGGGTTCCATTTCATGGGACACTGGCAACAGTACTGGGACAGGAAGGAGCTGTTCCACTAGGACGGGCTCCACCTGAACCGGAATGGGACCAGAGTCCTAATGGAAAGGATAAATGGGGCGGTGCATAAGGCTTTAAACTAGCAAGGGTGGGGGGGGGGGGCGGAATCTGGTAGAAATAACAAGAGCTGAAAGATAAAAGAAACAGAAGGTGAGTGTAAAGGTCAGACTAGAGTAAGGAATAAAGATAACATAAATGGTCAAGGAACAAATACAGTTATAAAACAGAAGTATCCAAGGACTGTTTAAAAATAAAGTAAAAGGAACAACTATTAAAGATGAATTATACTGCCTGTACAGCAATGTGCCCAGCGTCCAAAATAAAACAGGGGAATTGGAGGCAATAATCTGTATCGAGGAACCAGATGTAGTGGGAATAACTGAAACATGGCTACAAAAAGAACAGGACTGGCAACTAAATATAGCAGGCTATAACATAAGCAGAAAGGATAGGGAAGGAAGAAGGCGGGGGGGGGGGGGGGGGTTGGAGTGGCTGTACTAATCAGAGACAACATAATGACAGTAGAAAAAAGGGACATAACTAACAGAAGGAAACAGAATCCTTATGGATTGAAATAAAAGATAAGAAGGGATCGATCATGCTAATAGGGGTATATAACAGACCAACTAATAGCGGAAAGGAAGTGGAGGAAGAAATATGTAACAAGTATGTGAAATGAGTAAAGGACATAGAATAACAATCATGGGAGATTTTAATTATCCCCAAATAAACTGGCAAGAAGAGGTAGGTAAAGGGATACAGGGAATGGAGTTTTTACAGTGTGCAGGATTCCTTTCTTACCCAGTATGTAAAAAGCCCAACAAGAGAGGAAGCACTTCTTGATCTAGTAATGGGAAATGAACCAGAACAGATAAGAGAAGTAAGTGTGGGGAACATCAAGGCAATAGCGATCGCAACATAATAAGGTTCAAGATAAAGATTTAAAAGGACATAAGTGAGACAAAGACCAAAGTAATAAATTGGAAAAAAAGCTGATTTTCAGGGGATGAGAATGGAACTAGGGAAAATAAACTGGAAAAATTAACTGATAAACAAAGAAATAAACAAAGCAGTGGGAAACATTTAAAACAGTGATCAATAGAATCCAGGAGAAATATATCCCACTAAAAAGCAAGAACAAACTAGCCAGTAATGATACACCATGGTTGAATAAAGAAAAAGGCATACACTAAGTACATAGACAACAAAGGAAAGGATGCTAAAAAGGAATAAAAAAAGGTTAGGAAAGAAGTTTAAAAAAATTAAGAAGGCAAAAAGAAACTACGAAATTAAATTATCAAGGATTATAAAAAGAAATGGTACTCTACAGACACATAAATAACAAAAGAAAAATCAGGATAGGGATAGGGCCACTAAGGGATACACACGATAAACTCACAGGAATGACAGCAAAATGGCAGAAATATTAAATAATTACTTTGCCTCAGTATTTACCAAGGAAGCTAACATGGTGGACATGACATTAGAAGAAAAGATCAAAAAAGATATAAAGACATTTAAGATAGAAAGGGGGGAGATAATTGATAAACTAATCAAACGTAGAGAGGATAAGACCCCTGGTCCGGATGGATTGTATCCATACATATTAAAAAGAAGTTAGGGAAGAGATAGCAAAGGCACTTTTACATATATATAAAAATTAATTAGAAAAGGAAATAGTGCCAGAGGACTGGCGGACATCGAATGTGATTCCTATATTTAAAAAGGGAGATAGAACCTGTCTAGGGATCAATTAGCTTAATGTCAGTCGTAGGAAAGATAATGGAATCCTTACACAAAAATGTAATAGAAAAACATCTAGAAACCAAAAATATAATAAAGAATAGTCAGCACAGATTTCAAAAGGGAAGGTCATGATTGACCAACCTTATTGAATTCTTTGAAGAAGTAACAGAAATGGTAGACAAGGGTAATGTAGTAGATGTAATATATTTGGATTTTCATAAGGCTTTCGATAGACTCATGGCTAAGGTCAGAGCATGTGGAGCACCTGCAGAATGGATAGCAAGCTGGATACAAAACAAAAAACAGAGTAGGGGTTAAAGGTAGTTACTCAGACTGGCACAAGGTGGGAAGTGGTGTTCCACAAGGATGGTGCTGGGGCCACTGTTGTTCCCCCATTTATATAAACGATTTGGACTTGGGAATCGGATGTGCAACTTCAAAATTTGTGGACGACACCAAATTGGGGGATATAGTTAATACATAGGAACAGGAGTAGGCCATTCAGCCCCTCGTGCCTGCTCTGCCATTTGATAAGATCATGGCTGATCTGTGATCTAACTCCATTTACCTGCCTTTGGCCCATATCCCTTAATATCTTTGGTTGCCAAAAAGCTATCTATCTCAGATTTAAATTGAGCAATTGAACTACTATCAATTGCCGTTTGCGGAAGAGAGTTCCAAACTTCTACAACCCTTTGTGTGTAGAAATGTTTTCTAATCTCGCTCCTGAAAGGTCTGGCTCTAATTTTTAGACTGTGCCCCCTATTCCTAAAATCCCCAACCAGCAGAAATAGTTTCTCTCTATCCACCCTATCTGTTCCCCTTAATATCTTATAAACTTTGATCAGATCACCCCTTAACCTTCTAAACTCCAGCGAATACAAACCCAATTTGTGTAATCTCTCCTCGTAACTTAACCCTTGAAGTCCGGGTATCATTCCAGTAAACCTACGCTGCACTCCCTCCAAGGCCAATATGTCCTTCCGAAGGTGCGGTGCTCAGAACTGCTCACAGTACTCCAGGTGCGGTCTAACCAGGGTTTTGTATAGCTGCAGCATAACTTCTGCCCCCTTGTACTCTAGTCCTCTAGATATAAAAGCCAATATTCCATTTGCCTTTTTGATTATTTTCTGCACCTGTTCATGACACTTCAATGATCTATGTACCTGAACCCCTAAGTCCCTTTGGACATCCACTGTTTTTAACTTTTTACCATTTAGAAAGTACCCTGTTCTATCCTTTTTTGATCCAAAGTGGATGACCTCACATTTGTGTACATTGAATTCCATTTGCCACAGTTTTGCCCATTCACCTAATCTATCAATATCTCTTTGTAATTTTATGTTTTCATCTACACTGCTTACAATGCCACCAATCTTTGTGTCATCGGCAAACTTAGATATGAGACTTTCAATGCCTTCATCTAAGTCGTTAATAAATATAGTGAATAATTGAGGCCCCAAGACAGATCCCTGCGGGACTCCACTAGTCACATCCTGCCAATGTGAGTACCTTCCCATTATCCCTACTCTCTGTCGCCTTTCGCTCAGCCAATTTCCTAACCAAGTCCGTACTTTTCCCTCGATTCCATGGGCTTCTACCTTAGCTAACAGTCTCTTATGTGGGACCTTATCAAATGCCTTCTGGAAGTCCATATAAATAACATCCATTGACATTCCCCTGTCCACTACTTTAGTCACCTCTTCAGTACTGAGGAGGACTGCGACAAAATACAGGAAGACATTAATAAACTTGCAGAATGGGCGTGTAATTGGCAAATGAATTTCAATATAGATATGTGTGAAGTATTACATTTTGGTAGGAAGAATAAGGGGGCCACATATTGCTTGGATAATAGTCTAAATGTGGTGGAGGAGCAGAGGGGCCTGGGGATACAGATACACAAATCACTAAAAGTAGCGACGCAGGTTAATAAGGCCATTAAAAAGGAAACCAAGCACTGGGGTGCATTTCTAAAGGGATAGAATTGAAAACCAGTGAAGTTATGCTAAGCTTGTATAGAACCTTGGTTAGACTATACCTGGAATACTGTGAACAGTTCTGATCTCCATATTATAAAAAGGATATAGAGGCACTGGAGAAGGTGCAAAAAAGATTTACTAGGATGGTACCAGAACTGAGAGGTTATACCTATCAGGAAAGATTGAACAGGCTGGGGCTCTTTTCTTTAGAAAAAAGACTGAGGGGTGACCTGATAGAGGTCTTTTAAAGATTAAGAAAGGGTTTGGTAGGGTAGACGTAGAGAAGATGATTACACTTGCGGGGGAGACCAGAACTAGGGGCCATAAATATAAGATAGTCACTAATAAATCCAATAGGGAATTCAGGAGAAACTTCTTTACCCAGAGAGTGGTTAGAATGTGGAACTCGCTACCACAAGGAGTAGTTGAGACGATTAACATAGATGCATTTAAGGGGAAGCTAGATAAACACGAGGGAGAAAGGATTAGAAGTATATGGTGATAGGTTTAGATGAAGTAGGGAGGGAAGAGGCTTGTGTGGAGCGTAGACCTGGCCGTAGACTTGTTGGGCCGAATGGCCTGTATCTGTGCTGTACATTCTATGTAATTCTATGTAACTGACTTATCTTGTAACCTATCTGCGCCCATGGTCTCAACCTCTGACAAGGCTGTCTCTGAACACTACCTTATCAGCCGTACCAAATTTCCTAGCCTTCTACAATCCCACTACTTTCACCATCCACCCATCACAAAAACTCTCTCCCAGGGCCCTTAAAACTTCACTCTCAAATTTCCAAATCCCGTGCCACGATCCCTCTGGCGCGGTCAAATTTCTTAACCGCTCCTCTCTTCCCACCTCTGTAACATCACCTCTGAAATCCTCCAGGGATATATCCTTGGCCGCCTCCTCCTCCTCTTGATCTACATGCTGCTCCTCACCGACATCATCCACAGACAAGGGTTCAGTTTCCATTTGTAGTCCAATAATACCCAGCTCTGCCTGTCCACTATCTCTCTCAATCTCTTGACTGCTTCTTTGCTGTTAGACAGATTTCCGACATCAGCCTTGTATAATTCTTAACTTCCTGTAGCTCAGAATTAGGCAAATTTCATTGTCATTGTCGTCAGCTCCTGCCACAAACTTCACTCCCTGGCCACTTTGACAAGCTGAACCACACTGTTTGACCCCGAGTTTAAAATCCTTGCCCTCATCTTTAAATCCTTCAGTGGTGGGGTTGCCAACTCTGGTTGAATGTATTCCTGGAGGTTTCATCACATGACCTCCTGCCTCCAACCACCCTGCCCAGTTAAACAGCTTTTTTTCACCCATCTCCAATATTTTCATAATTAATAAACATTAGTGTTCAAAGAAAATGATAAAAACACAAAAAACAATTTGCGCCCCTATGCTGTTTCTCCTGGGTTGCTCGCAACATAGTCCTGGAAATTAACGTTAAATTCCTGGAGACTCTAGGACAATCCTGGAGGGTTGGCAACCGTTTTCCATGGCCTTAACGGTCCCCATCTCCATACTCTCTTCCAGCTTATACCACACTCACCCCGAATTCTCTGCTCCACCATGGGCGCTAGAACCCACAGCTGCCTGGATCCCACTCTCTGGAATCCCCTTCACCTCTGTCTTTCCTCTGAAAACCACCTGAAAACCTATCCCTTTCGCTATGCTTTGGCCTCCCTTCCTAATCTCTTTGTTCTACATTTGTTTTCCATATAACTATCTGTGAAGCGCCTTGGGATGTTTATTGTGTTAAAGATCCTACATAAATGCAAGTTATTGTATGTCCACGTTCATCCCTTTGAAATTTGTTCCCTTGCCTTTACATGGTCTTATTCTTGGACGACTTGTTTTGATGAGGAGAGCGCTCAGCCCGCGCCAGACGTTTGACAGCTGCTGCGGTCCGTACAGATTGTGCGCAGGCGCGAAGGGGCTGGTCGAGATGGCGTCCTCCATCTGGTTGCGGAGATTCGAGGCCGCGATTCGGCGCCTGCGGCTCACCGGGTCTCACAGGAGGAACGCCGGAAGCTCGGTTGAGACAGCGCCGGTCCTCGACGGCAGCGAGGAGACAGGTAACGGCTAATCTCAGGGAGGGGTGGTGGAAGACGGTTCCCGGGGCCCGATCCTCGGGGCCCGATCCTCGGGGTAGCGGGTCACTGTGAGCCCGGGGCCTGGGTTGATGTGTCGGGTGTGGGCGGATCAGCCAAGACCCGCTCTTTCTGGCTTAAAACTGTTCCCTGTCGTTGTGTATCTCAGAGCCACACGGGCGTGGGATCGGGTTCAGTTCTTTCAATAGCCGGGGAGGGGGCACAACACAGCAGCAACACAATGAAGTGAAGCGAGTGTAGTTTGTGCCAGTGTTAAATATAAAGGTAGAAAAGGTCGGGGTAAGTTTCAGTCGCTGGGAATAGCCTCCGTACACTTTAGTTTAATTTGATCTACTTTGATGTACCTCACTCTTGAAAATAAACACAATTCCCATGAATGGATTTCAAATCACTGGTTAGGCTGGCGTATTGTATCCAATTCTGGGCACCACACCTTAGGAAGGATGGCAAGGCCTTAGAGAGAGTGCAGAAGAGATTTACTAGAATGGAGCCAGTGCTTAGGGATTTCATAGAATCATAGAAAGGTTACAGCATGGAAGGAGGCCATTCGGCTCATTGAGTCTGTGCCGGCTCTATGCAAGAGCAATCCAGCGAGTCCCACTCCCCCGCCGGTAGCTCTGCAAATTTTTTCCTTACAAGTACTTATCCAGTTTCCTTTTGAAGGCCATGATTGAATCTGCCTCTATCACCCCCTCAGTCAGTGCATTCCAGATCCTAACCACTCAATGTGTAAAAAAGTTTTTCCTCATGTCACCTTTGGTTCTTTTGCCAATCGCCTTAAATCTATGTCCTCTGGATCTTGACCCTTCCGCCAATGGAAACAGTTTCTCTCTATTTACTCTGTCTAGACCCTTCATGATTTTGAATACCTCTATCAAATCTCCTCACAGCCGTCTCTGGTCCAAGGAGAACGACCCCATCTTCTCCAGTCTATCCACGTAATTAAAGTCCCTCACCCCTGGAATCATTCTAGTAAATCTCCTCTGCACCCTCTCTAAGGCCTTCACATCTTTCCTAAAGTGTGTTGCCCAGAACTGGACACAATACTCCAGTAGTGGCCAAACCAGTGTTTTATCAAGGTTCATCATGACTTCCATACTTTTGTACTCTATGCCTCTATTTATAGAGCCCAGGATCCCATATGCTTTGTTAACCACTTTCTCAATGATTTGCGCACATATGCCCCCAGATCTCTCTGTTTCTGTACCCCTTTTAGAGTTGTGCCCTCTAGTTTATATTTGCCTCTCCTCGTTCTTCCTACCGAAATGTATCACTTCGCATTTTTCTGCGTTAAATTTCATCTGCCATGTGTCCGCCCATGCCTCTTGAAGTCTATCACTATCCTCCTCACTGTTTATTACCCTTCCAAGTTTTATGTCATCTGCAAATTTTGAAATTGTGCCCTGTACACCCAAGTCCAAGTCATTAATATATATCAAGAAAAGCAGTGGTACCAGCACTGACCTTGGGGAACACCACTGTACACCTCCCTCCAGTCCGAAAAACAACTGTTCACCACTACTTTCTGTTTCTTGTTCCTTAGCCAATTCTGCATCCATGTTGCTACTGCTCCCTTTATTCCATGGGCCGCAATCTTGATGATAAGCCTATCGTGCGGCACTTTATCAAACGCCTTTTGAAAGTCCATATATAGCACATCAACTGCGTTGCCCTCATCTACCCTCTCTGTTACCTCATCAAAAAATCTATCAGGTTAGTTAAACACGATTTGCCTTTAACAAATCCGTGCTGGCTTTCCCTAATCAATCCACCCTCGTCCAAGTGACTGTTAATCTGTCCCGGATTATTGTTTCTAAAAGTTTCCCCACCACTGTGGTTAAACTGACTGGCCTCTGGTTGCTGGGCTTATCCTTACATCCTTTTTTGGGTGTAACATTTGCAATTCTCCAGTCCTCTTGCACCAATTTCAGTTATGTGGAGAGATTGGAGAATCTGGGGTTGTTCTCCTTAGAACAGAGAAGGTTAAGGGAGGTGGAAGCAGATTCAAAAGTAATTTTCAAAAAGGAATTGGATATATACGTGAAAAGGAAAAAATTGCAGGGCTACTGGGAAAGAGCGGAAGAGTGGGTCTAATTGGATAGTTCTTTCAAAGAGCGTGCACAGGCACGATGGGCTGAATGGCCTTCTCTGCTGTATAATTCCATAATACACCTGTGATGACACGTTGATACCTGGGGGGGGGGGGGGGGGGGGGTCTGAAATGGGTTTGAGGAACTTGGTTGCCTCTTTAATATTGCCTCCCCCTTTGGCTCAGTGGTCATTTTTTTTGATTACCTCTCCATGAAGCACTTTGGGCTGTTTTTTACGTTTAACACAATAGACAAATGAATGTTGTTGGAATGGTCATATTCTGAGACACATCGAAACACTGTTACCATACTTAAATACAGAATGTATAACATGAAGGGAAGTCAAGTTTTGGTTTATGTTAAGACGTAGCCATAGCAACAAAAATAGTAACAGGAAGGAGAAAGGATTAATGGGACTTAATATAGATATAGAAGTGG
Source organism: Heptranchias perlo (assembly GCF_035084215.1). Taxonomy (NCBI): domain Eukaryota; kingdom Metazoa; phylum Chordata; class Chondrichthyes; order Hexanchiformes; family Hexanchidae; genus Heptranchias; species Heptranchias perlo. The sequence goes on from NC_090326.1 coordinate 135,606,115, forward strand.
ATGAACACATCACACCAGAATTGCAGCATGCAACAGTGATGCTTCTGGGTTTACCAGGTTTAACCCCAATTTTTTGAATTAATATTTTGGTTGTAATCATTAGGTTTAGTCCTAAAATTAGAGGCCATAAATATAGACATTAAAATGGTGAATTATTATAAATGACTAGGAGTGAGTATTACATTTTGTGATTAATTAGTTCTTGCCTAATCACCTCTAAACATCTCAGTGCTTCACACAATGTAATGCTTTTGAAGTGCAGTTACTTTTATCTCAGCAAATGCACCAGGAATATCTCCCAGACTGAAGTGAGGGACCTTGGAATGTATGTCCACAGATCCCTGTAGGTAGCAGGACAGGTAGATAAGGTGGTTAAGAAGGCACATGGAATGCTTTCCTATATTAGCCGAGGCATAGAATATAAAAGCAGGGATGTTATGCTGGAACTGTTTAAAATGCTAGTTAGACCACAGCTTGAGTACTGCGTACAGTTCTGGTCACCACATTACAAGAAGGATGTAATTGCACTAGAGAGAGTGCAGTGGAGATTTATGAGGATGTTGCCAGGACTGGAGAATTTTAGCTATGATGACAGATTGGATAGGCTGGGGTTGTTTTCTTTGGAACAGAGGAGGCTGAGGGGTGATTTGATTGAGGTGTACAAAATTATGAGGGGCCGAGATAGAGTGGATAGGAAAGATCTATTTCCCTTAGCGGAGGGGTCAATAACCAGGAGGCATAGATTTAAAGTGATTGGTAGAAGGATTAGAGCAGAAATGAGGAAAAATGTTCTCACCCAGAGAGTGGTGGGGGTCTGGAACTCACTGCCTGAGAGGGTGGTAGAGGCAGAAACCCTCAACTCATTAAAAAAAAACCTGGATGTGCACCTGAAGAGCCGTGACCTGCAGGGCTATGGACCAAATGCGGGAAAGTGGGATTCGGCTGGGTGGCTCGTTTCTCAGCCAGCGTGGACACAATGGGCCAAATGGCCTCCTTCTGTGCTGTAAATTTTCTATAATTCTATGATTCTATTTGCAATGAATGGTTGGTCTTTTTCCAGTGGTAGTTGAAGGAGGAACAATAGCCAAGCTAGTGGGAAAACTATGTTCTTCTCCAAACACTGCCATGAACTGAGGGATCTTTAACAACAACTTGCATTTTTGTAGCCCCTTTCATGTAATATGCACTTTGCATATGGCAGAGCAGTCCCTGAGCAGTAATAGAGTTAGAAGATGGCCAAAAGCACAGTTGAACAAAGGTTTTAAAGGTGGGAAGTTGAAGAGGTTTAGGGAGGGAGTTTCAGAGAATTAGGCTGGGTCAGCTGAAGGCTGTGCCACCAAAGGAGCTGCATTGTACAGTTTGATCACACCCTCAACCTCCTCTGACTTGTATTCAACTGTTTTCTACATTCTATTTTGTTGGAAAAGTTTACATCTTTTGCATAGCTTTTGATTTATGAAGGGATTTCTGTTAGTAATCTGCTGTTCAAGATTTTATTCTACCATAACTACATGGCATCTTCAAAAGATAACTATTTAGGTGCTTTTTTTTAATCCCCAAGGTCAATCATGTTAGTACTGGAGAATGGAACAGTTTTCAATTTCAGGTGCCTACTTTCTTGGGTCATGGAATTGCAAAAATATGCCTTGTACCCCACTGTACCGCTATGATATTTCAATTTTGAACATAAGCTATCCTTGTAAAGGTTTTGAGTGCAATTGTTTTTGGTGCAAACTTTGTGATATGGGCACATGCTCATAAGAAACTGGATTGAGACTGCCCAAATATCTCTCTCACAGTTGGACATCATTCTGTTGTGTTACACTGACCAAGAGTAACATACCTGTATGCACTTGTTGAAGATTTCAGAATTGACGTTGATGTTTTCAGTAATTATTCCCAGATTAAATCACTTTACCTTAAACATCTTTTTAACTGATTTTTAAATTTAGATCACCAACTGATCACAGAGGTAAAACTGTTCAGCCAGTAACTCCTAAATTTAAATTCCACCCAAGCTTTCATAATGCTACATACATAAGAATTAAGAGCAGGAGTAGGCCCCTCGACCCTGCTCTGCCATTTGATAAGATCATGGCTGATCCGATTGTGACCTCAACTCTACTTTCCCGTCTACCTACTATAACCTTTGACTCCCTTGTTAATCAGGAATTTATCTAACTCAGCCTTAAAAATATTCAATGACCCTGCCTCCACCGCTCTCTGGGGAAGGGATTTCCACAGACTCATGACCATCTGAGAGAAAAAAATTCTCCTCATCTCTGTCTTAAATGGGAGACCCCTTATTTTTAAATTGTGGCCCCTAGTTCTAGTCTCTCTCACAAGGGGAAACATCCTCTCAGCATCTACCCCTTCTAGTCCCCTCAGGATCTTATATGTTTCAATAAGATCACCTCTCATTCTCCTAAACTCCAGTGTATACAGGCCTAACTTGTCCAACCTTTCCTCATAAGATAACCCCCTCATCCCAGGAATCAGTTGAGTTAACCTTCTCTGAACCGCCTCTAAAGCAATTATGTCCTTTCTTAAATAAGGAGACCAAAACTGCACACAGTATTCTAGCTGTGGTCTCACCAATGCCCTGTACAACTGTAGCAAAACATCTCTACTTTTATATTCCATTCTCCTTGCAATAAATGACAACATTCCATTTGCCTTCCTAATCACTTGCTGTACCTGCATACTAACTTTTTGTGATTTCATGTACTGGGACACCCAGATCCCTCTGTACCTCAGAATTCTGCAATCTCTCTCCATTTAAATAATATACTGCTTTTCCATTCCTCCTGCCAAAGTGAACAAGTTCACATTTTCCCACATTATACTCCATCTGCCAAATTTTTGCCCACTCACTTAATCTCCATATCCCTTTGCAGACTCCTTCTGTCCTCTTCACAACTTACTTTCCTACCTACCTTTGTGTCATCAGCAAGTTTAGCAACCATATATTCGGTCCCTTTATCCAAGTCATTGATACAGATTGTAAATAGTTGAGGCCCAAGCACTGATTCCTGTGGCACTCCACTCGTTACATCTTGCCAACCTGAAAAAAAACCCATTTATGCCTACTCTCTGTTTCCTGTTAGCTAACCAATCCTTTATCCATGCTAATATGTTACCCCCCTACACCATGAGCTCTTATTTTGTGTAGTAGCCTTTAATGTGGCACCTTGTCAAAAGCCTTCTGGAAATCCAAGTACACAAATCCACAGGATCCCCTTTATCCACGTTGCTTGTTACTTCCTGAAAGAACTCTAATAAATTAGTCAAACACGATTTCCCTTTCACAAAGCCGTGTTGACTCTGCCTGATTGCATTGAGATTTTTTAAGTGCCCTGCTACAACCTCCTTAATAATAGATTCTAGCATTTTCCCTATGACAGATGTTAAGCTAACTGGCCTGTAGTTTCCTGCTTTCTGTGTCCCTCCTTTCTTGAATAGAGGAGTTACATTCGCTATTTATGTTTCTTCGTTGTTTACGTTCAATATTCTTTCCTTTTCTTATTTAGTGCTACTGTAATTACAATTTTAAAAAAATAGTACAATAAGGAGGACTGCCAGTCCTAACCTAGACTAACATTTAAACTGGTCTTTTCTCATCGGGTAAGATCTGTCTGTTTGCAGACTTGTTCAGTGGAGCATTAAACGACCTTCCCATCCTGGGGCTTGCTTCGGTTGGCTGGCATTTGAGCTGTGTTGATGATATGTCTGTCGGAGAATGTTCTGCTTTTCACGTTGAAATGGGAAAGGTTGTTGTCGGGGAAGCTAAAAGGATGGATGAGGGAGGGGTGATCTAAATTTAAAAATGAGTTAAAAGACGTTTAAGATAAAGTGGTTTATTCTGGGAATAGTTACAGTAAACATCGCCTTCAGGTCTGAAATCTTCAACAAGTGCGTACACTTCTGCAGTGTAACATAATGTAATGATTTCTGATTGTGGGAGTGATCATTAATCTCATACATGGTAAATCCCTTGTATTCTGTGTGTTACTTATGCTTTCAAATCTCTGTCATCACAGTTGAAGCCTAATTATTTGAGGATGTTTCAATCTGCACCGTTACCCATTTTCACTCAGTGAAGATTCACGATAGTAGTCAGAAACATCTAAAAGTAATCAGTTTTCAGCAGCATTGAAGGTGAGAAAAATTCAGTGTTAAAAATTAAATATTGTCCTTAAATTGGCTTTTTAAAGCCCTTTGTAAGCAAACCTAACTAAATAGCAGCTGTGCTGTGTAAATGAAACGGAACCAGTGACTCCTTTTGTTTACCCGTTGTGGTAAGCTTTTTAAACAGTTGCTACTGAGCGGTAAGAAAGGAGCTGTGTAAACAAACATGTTCCCATCTAATTTCTCTGGCTGCCATTTTAAACAGGTAAGGGCACACCTTAAATTGGCAAAGAAAGGAATCTTGTATGAATGTGTTTGTATGCTAATATTGCAAAGTGCAATTTAACCCCTATCTTAGCCTCTTTCTGCTTTTTTAACATCCATCAAAAAGACTATTGTTAAAAGTGTACCTCATTTCATTTTTGAGCACTTACCAACTTTATATTTTCAGATTTGTCTGAGAAAACTACTGTAAAGACGTGTTCTGCATTGCAAGCAGAAAGGCATGAACAAGCAGAACGGACCATTTTGATTAGCTGTCCTCCTAATATCAGTGAAAAGAAATTCTACAAATACTTATCAAGCCATGGAACGATCAGTAATTATTTCTTCTATGAAACTTTTGTAAGTGTTGCAGAACAAAGACTGAATGTTGAGCCTTTCACCAGTATGAATCCGTGTATATAGGTTTAGTAAAATGCTTATTTGACTGCATAGATAGAATAATGGCGAGACATGAGGGTAATGACATGGTTCGACATTCATATGTGCCTCAATTTTGTAAGAGCAGAACTTAAGTAGTTCATGCACATCATGAGCCTCGAGATCATGTGACTGCCTTTAAATCCAGCCTACCTCCTATTGATTATAATATGTACAGTTTTCATTTGTAGAGGTTATATACATTCCTAGTGACTTACTTATATTCAGAGCTTCTTCAAATCCTGTTGGAGTTGGTGACCTCAGTAAGTTGGACCGAAACAGCTGCATGTTTTTGCTCGTGTCTTTGATAGAAACACAGTTCTTTTGTAAGCTGGAATATTAAAACCTATATAATTAGAAAAGAAAACAGAAAATGATCGAGTTATGCAGCAGGTCCATCAGGATCTGAAAAGATAGGTTAACATTTTGGGTAGAGGGCCTTCATCAGAACCAGTTACACTGAAACATTAACTTCTCTTTTCTCTTTACTGATGCTGATAGGCCTGCATTTTCTCCAGAATTCACAGCTTTTCTTTTCATCTCAATATTTAAACAGTTGCATCTATGAATTCTTACAAAAACCCATGTAAACAATGCAGTTCAACAAAGACGCCAACATCAAGGCAGAAAGCCACAAATCCCATTTGCACTAAAATAAGCAACATTGTGGGTTATTTCAGTAGTTTTGTATCAGGGTATGGCTGATACCTTTCATCATAATCATAAAATCTGGAAAAATCAATTTTAAGAAGGATTGGGTTTGTAACTAAATCTGTATATTTTTCCTTAGAGATAAATTTATTGTGAATGTTGGGGCTTGCAACTGCATTCTTAACTGTCGTCATTTTAATTGCAGTGCAAACATGGTTACATTAAAAACTGGTGCAGTTGGCTTCTCTAATAAGACATTGGGTAAATGTACTGTGTGGCTTGGTACTGGGTGATACAAACCAGAAGATTCCCCAAGCTTATTGGGAGCATTGCATTTCGTCTGTGTACGTGTCTATAAATTAATAAATAAATATATATATATAAAAAATGTATTATGTTGGTCAACTAAGGTTTATCTCTGAAACATAGAAGATGGGAGCAAGAATAGGCCCTTCTGACCTGCTCCGCCATTCAAAATGATCATGGCTGATCGTCTAACTCAGTACCCTGTTCCCGCTTTTTCCCCATATCCCTTGATCCCTTTAGCATTAAGAAACATATCTATCTCCTTGAATACATCTAATGACTTGGCCTCCACTGCCTTCTGTGGTAGAGAATTCCACAGGTTCACCACCCGCTGAGTGAAGAAATTCCTCCTCATCTCGGTTCTAAATGGCATACCCTGTATCCTGAGACTGTGACCCCTGGTCCTGGACTCCCCAGCCATCGGGAACCTCCTCCCTGCATCTAGTCTGTTAGTAGTCCTGTTAGAATTTTGTATGTTTCGATGAGATCACCTCTCATTCTTCTAAACTCTAGTGAATCCAGGCCTAGTTGATCCAATCTCTCCTCATACATCAGTCCTGCCATCCCAGGAATCCCTGGTAAACCTTCATTGCACTCCCTCCAAGGCAAGGACATCCTTCCTCGGATAAGGAGACCAAAACTGCACACAATACTCCAGATGTGGTCTCACCAAAGCCCTGTACAACTGCAGTAAGACATCCCTGCTCCTGTACTCAAATCCTCTTGCAATGAAGGCCAACATACCATTTGCCTTCCTAACTGCTTGCTGCACCTGAATGCTTGTTTCCAGCGACTGGTGTACAAGGACACCCAGGTCTCGTTGTACCTCCCCTTTTCCCAATCTATCACCATTCAGATAATAATTTGTCTTTCTGTTTTTACAACCAAAGTGGATAACCTCACATTTATCCACGTTATACTGCATCTGCCATGTTCTTGCCCACTCACCCAACTTGTCTAAATCACATTGGAGCCTCTTTGCATCCTCCTCACAGCTCACATCCACTCCAGCTTTGTGTCGTCTGCAAACTTGGAAATGTTACATTCCGTTCCTCATCCAAATCATTGATATATATTGTGAATAGCTGGGGCCCAAGCACTGATCACTGTGGTACCCCACTAGTCTGCCTGCCACCCGGAAAAAGACTCGTTTATTCCTACTCTCTGTTTCCTGCCTGTCAACCAATTCTCAATCCATGCCAGTATATCCCCCAATCCCATGTGCTTTAATTTTGCACACTAACCTCTTGTGTGGGACCTTATCAAAAGCCTTCTGAAAATCCAAGTACACCACTGGTTCGCCCCTAACTATTCTACTAGTTACCTCCTCAAAAACTCCAGTAGATTTGTTAAGCATGATTTCCCTTTCATAAACCCTTGCTGACTTTGTCCAATCCCATTAATGCCTTCCAAGTGTTCTGTTAGCACATCCTTTATAATAGACTCTTAGCATTTTTCCCACTACTGATGTTAGGCTAACTGGTCTGTAATTCCCTGTTTTTTCTCCCTCCTTTTTTAAAAAGTGGGGTTACATTTGCCATCCTCCAATCTGTAGGAACTGTTCCAGAGTTTATAGAATTTTGGAAGATGACCACTAATGCATCCATTATTTCCAGAGCTACTTCCTTTAGTACTCTGGGATGTAGATTATCAGGCCCTGGGGATTTGTCAGCCTTTAGCCCCATTAATTTCCCTAGCACTTTTTTTACTAATAGCTGAATGAGAACTTTTCATTTTTTGGACAAGCGACTGCTGATTTCTTAAATTGGGTTACTAATATAAATTGTGTCAAATTTACATCATGGCAACAATGGACATGGTTTTGCATTTCAAACTGATCTACTTTCACTGAAGTAATACAGATGTATTAGCTTTAGAAAATTAGTGGTTTGGATCTGGAATACACTGCCTGAAAGGGTGATGGAAGCAGGATCAAATGTGGCTTTCTAAAAGGAATTATATAGTTACCTGAAGGAGAAAAATTTGCAGGGCTGTGGGGAAAGAGGGGGGGAGTGGGACTAGCTGGATTGCTCTTGCAGAGAGCTGGCGCAGGCTTAATGGGCCGAATGGCAGCCTCCTGTGCTGTAACCATTCTATGATTATAATTGTTTATAAAGATGCTACTTGTCTAATGTACACGACTCATGTGCTCTTCACTGGTCTTTGGGAAAATTCTGAATTTTCTCAATCTGCCTTTTTCACATTGGTGGGGGGGGGTTTGTGAGCATTGCTTACTTTCCTAATTTTTAGCAGGAGGGGAACATGATGTAAGACAGTGAAATACATCAACCTGGTTCCTGCGTATTATGGTAGGTCCAAGATGATGACATTTCGAATGCGCTAATCAGAATTTCAGAAATGTAATCCCTCAACCCTGATGTGAAATTAAACAAAAATATTTCATCAGCTGTACCAAAAAAATCCCTGAAGAATCTGAGACTCTCAACTTGATGGTATGATGAAACTGCTAAATATTTCCCTTGAAATGAAGGCCTTGGATCAAGACACCTAACTCATTTAGAGCCCAAAACTGTGTAGAGGATGGAGAATCATTGTAGCTACAGTTCCCGATACCCAATTGTTGGAAAATGATGCCAACCAATAATCTTTTGCTGTTGGACAACTTTTGGCCCATCTAGTTGGGCTGGTTTGAAACTGAGCTGTCAGATGTTATGCTGCCCTGAGTAAGAGAACAGTACTATAAGGGCTTCGGCTGAGCAATATATCTGTGTTTTTGTTTCCCATATGCAATACACCATGAATATAACACTTGCTGAGAACCTGTCACACTGTGGCACAACAGGAGTTTCAGAAGCTATGCATCTTTTAATTTTCAATAATATTAAGAATGTTAATTTTGGATGAAATTGAGTTGATTAGGGACTTTTTTTTTACATTGAATGAAAAGTAAATGCTTCAAACTGACACTGTGAAAATTTTACTTTCCCCACCAGTGACATTTCTCACTTTGACATGTAAGCTTAAGCTTTTCACCCCCCATCCCTCGAGTGGGACACATCTCTACTGGGGTGGGACTTCCGCCCACTGTGGAAATGCCCCGCTGACCTCAGCCATATTTCTGACCCCACGGTTATTAAACATACGGTAGGCCGCTTCCTGGCCTTCACCACAGAGTCCTGCCTGTATGGGGGCAGAGACTAGCTGAGGTAGCTGGCAAGCTGCCTGTTTAAAAATGCTGGGAGCACTTGCACAGGCCCTTTTACAAATTTTTAGCCCCAGTGCCTCCTCTGCCAACTCCTGGATGCTGGGGCCCAAAAAGCAGCCACTGCGTCCAGTGTTCAAAGATTGTAATTTGCATGACTTCACCATGAGATCCACCACATGTGGGTGGATGCAGTGTCCCCAATGGCATTGGCCACCAGAAAGCAGTGGGGGCTGCGGGGACACAGCAGAGCTCATCCTGCTTCTGTCTGCCTAGAGCCATCAAAAGATTATCCAGGGAAGAGGAAGTGGAAAACATAATGTTGCAAAGTCACCAACATAAGTTTTAAAATCTAGCTTTAGAAAGCTATAGAATTCTCCTCCCCCATTGTCTTTGGTTACAAGGCATTAGGTGTCAGCTGTGGCTCAGTGGGAACACACTCTCCTGAGTTAGAAGGTTGTAAGTTCTAGTCCCGCTCCAAAGACTTGAGCACAAAATTGAGGCTGACACTCCAGTGTGGGGGAGTGCTGCGCTGTCAGAGGTGCCTGCTTTCGGATCAGATGTTAAACCAAGGCTCCATCTGCCATCTCAGGTGGACATAAAAAATCCCATGACACTATTCGAAGAAGAGCAGGGGAGATCTTCCCAGTATCTTGGCCAATATTTATCTCTCAACCAACATCAGTAAAACAGATTCAAAAGCAAAATACTGTGAATGTTGGAAACCTGAAATAAAAACAGAAAATACTGGAGAAGCTCAGCAAGTCAGGCAGCATCTGTGGAGAAAGAAACTTCTGTCAGTATAACAGATTATCTGGTCACTATCACATTGCTGTTTGTGAGACCTTGCTGTGTGCAAATTGGCTGCCACGTTTCCTACATTACAACAGTGACTACACTTCAAAAGCACTTCATTGGCTGTAAAGTGCTTTGGGCCACCCTGGGGTTGGGAAAGGCACTATATAAATGCAAGTCATTCTTTCTTAACATTCTTAAATTAATTTGTGTATTTTAAGAGATAGAAAACAGTATTTGTGTAGGAATTGGAGCTTAGCTACATGAGTTAGTGGATTTAATATTTTGCAAATTACTTGGAGGTAGCAACTTAAATGGGTGGTTTTACTGTTTTTTTAAAAATGAAGTGGTGACAAACTACTAACATTATTAGTATTATCTTAATCTACAGAATGTGATCTTTAATTAGATTCTTAGTTTTAAAAAGCTACCTAATGTTAATACTATGGTTTGAAGTATAAATGGGGCCATACCAGATTAAAATTTAATTGAAATTATTTTTACCCAAAAACAGTTCATTTTGTGACAAAAATATTCAAAATTAACCAAAATCAATCATTTTAATGTAAAAATTCAAAATTTTGCCTTTAACATTTGGATTTCCCCCTTAAAGTTTTCATATACTTATGACAAGTGATTTTTTTTCTCTCTCCCTTAATACAAGTGAAGGAATGTTGGGTGCACCTACAGCTTGAGTTACAAAGCTTATGTTGTTTTCACGTCAGGCCCATGCTTGAGATGCCAGTTGTTCGAGGGCTGTGCCAGCTTGGTTGAGGGTGTTGGACAGGTTTTACTAGTTTTCTAGGTTGGCATGTTTGCAACAGGAAGTTTAAGTAAGTCATTTGAAGTAAAAGTACACATTTAAAAGTTCACGGTTTTAGCTGAAATTTTAACTAAATGGAAACTCTGGTCCTGATCAAGCCCTGGGCCTCTGCCCCAGTGTAGGACTCAGTTTATGAGCAAGCCAGGTCAGAGCTGTGAGCTGCTGAGGCTACTCTGTTTCAAATGTTCTTATTTTGTCCATGAGCAATGCCAGAGAGCATCAACTTGTTTGATAAAATAAGGGAACGATACTAACTTCTAAAGGGCAAAAATTTACAGGACGGTGGTGATTAGAAAGAACAAACTTCATAAAATGTAACCAGCTCAATTCATATTATATCTCTCCCCTTTAGGGGTTAATGTTTCATTCTGAAGGGGCCAGTTGATGAAAGGTCTCCACATGAAACTTTACCCTCTCTCTTTTCAGATGCTGATGGACCTGGATGTGCTTTTCCAACATTCTTGTTTTTCTTTCACATTCCCAGCACTATATTCTATACATTTGTTTCTACAAAGGATCGAGGAAAATCCAAGAGCTTCTTATTTCTCTACTAAGTTTTCTCCCCTCTCAAGTGTTGACTACTTACTGGGGTATGGTTCCATTGAACTGGGTGCCCCTCGGTGTCTTTCCCAGTTGGTTTTGATTCATTTGCGCGCCTTGGCGGTGAGTGTCAGCAGGTTGTTTGACAGTAGGGTGTATCACTGCCAAGCATGATCCTGTCCTCACCCAAATTTCCCACAAACACTCTTTTTCAGCAGGGGTCATTGGATAGGATTTTGTTTCCCCTCCTTAACCCAGGGGCATTGAGATCAGTTATTGTTCCTTATCACCACCCGCGGATCCAACCTGAAACCTTATGGTCTGTGTGGCTTAGCCACTCACAGCACTGAGCATGAAGAGATCTTTTTAGCATAGCTACTGTGTATACTGTATATTGAAATGTTACAAAACCTGGCTTTAGCAACATGACATTCACTACTGTTTTGCTAATACCTGTTTTGCCATCTCATATAAATTTATAAATTATTGCAATTTTTATTAATTTCTTCTTTTTGCTCCACAGGGTATTTATGCAGTGGTGGAGTTTTCTGATAAGGAAAGTATAGGAACACTCAAAGGTTTTTCCAGTATCCCGAAACTCCAGCATGAATGTGCTGTTCCGTTCAAATCCAGGTTTTTCAACTTAAGAAATAACCCTCCTAGGGAGCTGTCTGCTGCACATTCTTCTGTACCACGCCTTAAGCAATCTGTCATCCCTCTTAATGAACTTTTACAGAAGCTTTCTGGTGCTGAGAATGTAAGTTTGCCGTCAGATTGCTCAAACGCACTGAGACTTGGTTTGTTTAACTTTAGAACTCTAGATCTATGGGGCATAGTCGCAGGATAAGGGGTCGGCCATTTAAGACTGAGACGAGGAGGAATTTCTTCACTCAGCGGGTTGTGAATCTTTGGAATTCTCTACCAGAGGGCTGTTGATGCTCAGTCGTTGAGTATACTCAAGGCTGAGATAGATAGATTTTTGGACTCTATGGGGATCGGGCAGGAAAATGGAGTTGAAGTCGCAGATCGGCCATGGTCTTATTGAATGGCGGAGGAGGCTCGAGGGGCCGTATGGCCTATTCCTGCTCCTATTTCTTATGTTCTTAACGTTTGGAGAATTAAACTAACCTATTTAACAAAATGAACGTGAGAAGATTAGATTTTTTGATCAATGCTATGTTGTGGGTGTTATATTTTAATTTGCTACTTTGAAATCCAGATTAATATTCTTTGCCTAATTTATGTTTTGTACTTAAAGCATTATTAAACCAGTATTACTAGGATTGGTAATGATGGAAGTGTGAAGTTTTTTGTACTATGTCCAATTGGATTGTGGAAAACAGCCAGCAGTACAGTTAGATTTTGCCCCTCCAAACTTGGGTTGTGTCCAGAGCATTTTGAACTATATAAGATTAGGGTGAAGTTCAGGCATTAGTAATGATCGGTACAATTTCAGGTGATAATTGAGTGTTACACTTTGTCCAGTGAGTAGTTGATACAGATCATGAAAGACCCAGGTCTGCGCTGAGTTAGCTGATCTCGGGCACAGTGTTGGTAGAGATGCGACAATCAGCTTCGGCTGTCTAGTTCAGGAAGGAAAAAATCAGCCAGGTTTCCTGCTCCTGAACACTATTCAGTGACCCTTGCTGGAAGTGCCGGCATGTGAAGGACCATATTGGACTTGGTTGTGATGTCCCTGAAGTTGAATAGCCAATCAGTACTAAATATTAAGAATTGTACATGACTAATGGCCACAGGAGGTAACCTGTGTCCATAGAACTATCGCCCAAGTCATTATTAGCCTTAGGAGAGAAGGGAAGGAGAGGGAAGTGAGAAAAAACAAAGACTATCATATGAAACATATTGACACCACATTGAAGGATGTGTATTCAAATGTGATTTCCCCCTCCCCCCCCCCACACACACATTGTATTGATAGCAATATGATAAATAGTCCTACTAACACCACCAAAAATTCTTGAGTAGCATGTTTCTTATTTGAATTGTGGAAATATATTTTTCATCATCGGAAATCCAGACTGCAATTAATGATTGAGTCTGTTGTGGAATTTTTTTAAAAACAGCTCTTCGCCATATAAATACAATAGAGTTGGTTGAAAAATAAAGTCAAACAGTTGCATTACCATGAATTCAAAAATGACTGATATATGCCAGGAAAAAGACAAGATCATTTTATGTATCCATTAAAGTTGCTAATTTGGCAGTCAGTAGGAGTGCTGTCTGAATGCTGTAAACCCACTGTTTACATTGAAAGATGTAAGTTTTTTCAGTGCTGTGACGATTATCTCAGTTTCTTATGATGCGCTACTTTGTACGTGGAAAGGTGTTTTTCGTTCTAAAATATTGCTACTGTCTTTTCTGTCTTAGATAGATGAACAATTATACACAGTCTGCAAAGAGTACCAGCTTACTGAAGAGAATACCCGTCTTCGTTTTCTTGTGTGCTCCCTAGTAAAGGACATTGCAGCTGCTTACTTTCCGGAATGCTCAATTAAACCATTCGGATCATCTGTAAATAATTTTGGGAAGATGGGCTGTGACCTAGACATGTTTTTGGATCTAGATGGCGTTAGTGGAAGAAATAATATTCAGGTAATAAGCACATTATTTCAATGGCGGAAACTGAAATTCTGCGCTCTTCAATAATAAATAATAGTACATATATAATTTAAAAGAAAAATAGACTTTTTTTTTTAGGTGCTTGTATGACTATAGTAGTCAAACCAGTGAAGCTGCTACTCCGTGACTGACAGTAGCGGTTGTTTGGTTGGGTCGGGTAGCCTTGGAGTAGGGAGCAGTGTTTTCATGGGGCTAGGCAATGCGAAATTTAGCAGGTGGTAATTTTAGTTGATTTTTAACAGAGCGGGAGCAGTGGCTTGGTGAGCTCAGGTGGTGGGAGGTTATGGGGATGAAGGTGAAAGGCCGAGGAGAAGTGGGAATAGCGGCAAGTCTGGGAGTAGTGGTTTGGGGAGAGTCGGAAGTGGAGGGATAGGAAAAGCAGGAGTAGTCTCAATGGAGGGCAAAGGTCAAAAAGGGAAAAGAGGAAGTTGAGGGAAGGACTGGGGTAGAGAAGTATGTGGTATTAGTTGGTGTGAGGCACAAGAGTTGAGGAGAAGGAGTGGTGGGAGATGGCTTAGAGGAGCAGGCAGTTGGCCTGGAAAATGCAGGTCGCAAGAGGTGGGATCAACGGGAACTGCAAGAGGCGGCGAAGGAAGATGTTGGCTTCAGAAATATAGGGGCAGGCCTGCACGGGCTATCCTAATTATCTATTTTGGCTTTGCAACACCGGGGGAAGAAAAGGCACTGTATTTTCCATCCCCATCATCCTGTATGCTCTCACACATCTGTGCTGCTCTCTGCGCCCTTCGCATTCTCCCACACCTCCTCAGCTGCTCTGTCTCTACCAATCAGGGCTATAAAGCTCTTTCTGTCCCCTTCCCACAGTGTGCCTTGTGACCCTTGTGTTCTATCATGAGCTTAAAACATCTTGAAGAAGTGTACGGTTGATCCGAGCAGAAATCTTGTTACAGGCATGTTAAAAAAATATATTTTTTTTAAATGCCCGCCCCGAACCAGCAGTGCTGCACTGTTTGGCCAGGGCCTGCTGCAACCTAGTATCCGGCCATGGCCTGACACTTTTTCCCCCAGATGGTGTTGATCGAGGAGAGAATATTGGCCAGGATACCGGGAGAACTCTCTACTCTTCTTGGTGGCATGAGATCTTCAAATGTTCACCTGAACGAGCAAACAGGGTTTTAGTTTAATGCATCTCCAATAGTACAGCACTCCTTCAGAATTGCACCGGAGTGTCAGCCTGGATTACGTGATCATAATCATCCAGAAACTTAATGAGGATCTTTCTTTCTGACATCATTGGACCATATCCAGTATCCTGCTGGCTGAATAAAATGCCTGTGTTCTGGGTTCTACAAAAGAGTTTTGCTAAGGATCCTTCAGTGAAGAAATGAGGCAGTTAAAAGTTAATGATGTGGAGCACGTAAGAAATTGACATTTGCATCAAAAAGATCTTCCCCACCTCTATTGCTTCCTCCTTTTGAAACAAGACTAAACTAAACAATATTAGGGCTATAAAAATTCCAAAGCTTTCAAAGTTCAACACATGCTAAGTTCTTTTGAGAGAGAAAGGAGTATTTTAACAATGCTTTGAATATAAACAGTGATGTGTAAAAGGAGTGCTGTCTTCTTAAAGCATTTTGCAAATCCTTTTAAAATTTATAATGTAAGGAACAATACAGTGATGGAAATCATGTTGAAATGCATAATTACATCAGTTGTGTGTGACACTGTCATGAGAAAAATGACTCACAACTTTTCGGGCTCGCCAGATAGAAAGGTTTGCCAAGCACTTTTCATTAAAACCGTGCCTTCCCAGTATACATTAGTGGGTATATTACTACATGAGATAAAGGCTTAATTACCTGTGTTTTTAACATTATAGTAAATTATTTAATGCTTGAATTTGTAAATTTATATTAACCCTTTTGATGGTACAAAATGAACATTTACATTTGTTCAAACATCATTAAAAACAGCATTAAGTATAATTGTTTGCTCTGTTGTTTTCCTAAACTATTTTACAACAATGGCATTTTGTATAATTGATGCAATAAATGTAGCAAAATGTTTCCATAGTTACTGGACAATAATGGACCGATCGTCCTAGAAAAATAACAGCGTGTTAACGCCGCACGCCGTTATTAATGTGCAAATCCTCCAGCAAGTTCAGGGGATTCAGAGACACCATGGGCTCGATTTTACCAGCGGGTTTCGTGTGCGTTTCCAGCGGGGGGGGCCCCCGAAAATCCCGATATCCAGGCATGTGACCAGATCGCGCCACGATCCTGCCCACTTCTGGGTTCCCCGATGACGTGCGGGGGTGCGTGCGCAGCCCCCGCTGGTGGGAATCCTGCAGGCAATTAAAGCCAGCGGGATGCCACTTGAGTGTATTTATTTTGCTTGTTCAGGTCATTAACTGACCTGATTAAGGGACTGTGTGTGATTTTGGAGAAACATGGGACTGTTTCCCACACTGGGGGAAACAGTCCTAGTTGAACTGGACGTGTTGCAGCCGTCAGCCTGTGGCAGCTGCAAAGGTCCATTTGACAGGTGGTGGGGGGGGGAGACCCTCACCCATTGCAGGAGGCCGCTCTGTCACTTGGGACAAAGTGTGGCCTCCACCACCCCGCTCCTGACGGTCAAAGTCACCAACCTGCACACTCACCCCGGGGTCCGGAGACATGTGCCTACCTTGCGGACCCCCTCAGATGTACATATTACGGATGGGGGCCGTCGTAGCTGCAGTCATGACCCCCTCGGAGGGCAAACAGCATCACCAGCCTTGCCATCCACGCTGTCCACCTCTGACATGTGGAGCTCCACAACAGAGTGCTGTGACACATCCACCTGTACAGCAGGAGGGAGGGCTACCGCAGAGAGAGACGCGTCGCAGAGGGCACTACCCTCGCCACAGGGTCTACAGACCGAGGCGCAGCTCCCCGGACCTCTCTGAGCAGCAGTGCACACGGAGGCGCAGATTCACTCGACATGTAGTCGTGGACATCTGTAGCCTCTTTCATGCCGAGCTGCTCCTGGCTGGCCCCAGCACCATCTGCTTACCTGTCGCTGCCAAAGTCACCACTGCCCTCCACAACTTCTCCTCCGCATCCTTCCAGGGTGCAGGCGGGTACACCGCCGATGTCTCTCAGTCGTCTGCGCGGAGCAGCCCTGCAAACACACCTGCACCTACTCTGCAGTAACACACTGGGTGGCATCAGTGGTGGGTCCTCATAGTGATACCCAGGAGCGGGCATTATTGCACAAAACAGACAGGATTCGCAGAGACATGGCAGTGGTGGTGCCAATATAATGTGTGATGTGAGTTGTTCTGAAATTCAATATAGGTAACACCCATGACAAACCCTCAAACACCCTTGTGCATCCCCTTCATGCTCACGACACGTTTGCCTTACGCTGCCTACTGCACATGTGTGATGCATGCCCTGTGGCTGCAGCACAGGTGGTGGCAGGTTGAGTGAGGCTGGCCATGAGGGAGATACACGAGAGGGTGAGTATGGGATAGAGCCATGAGATTGTATGAGGATTGGGTTACGTGTTAGTGGCGGGGTGAGTACTCGCGAGGTGAGTAGGTGCAGGTAAGATGAGGATGGGGTTTGAGTGGGTATGAGGGGTGATGTGACAGAGTAGTGTTGGCAGTGCCGAAGGAGATGTGGGGTGGGGGCAGTGTTGTGGCAGACGGAGTGTAGGGGAAAGACTACGTGTTCTCACTGTGGCTGACCTACTGAGGTCATTGGAGCGCCTCCTGCACTGTATGCAGGTGGGCGATATGTTGGTGGTGCAGGTGACCTCCACTGTCACCTCGAGCCAGGCCTTCTTGGTGGCAGAGGCAGGCCGCTTCCTCCCGCCCGCCGGGTGGAAGAGCTCTGTCCTACCCCTCCTCCTCACCCCATCTGATGATACCTGGGGTGAGGCATCATTAAACTGGGAGCAGCCTTCCCCCTGGGCTGCTCCATGCTGTAATTTGTTCTATTGGTTGCAGCATCTGTCAGTGGAGGACTGCCCCTTTAACTAGAGAGCCTCCAGCTGACAGATCTTACTGTGCATGCGCAGCCCGCCCGACGCGCAGACCAGCAGCGGGGAACCCGGAAGAGCAGGTAAATGGATCTAATTAGTGTGTTGCCTGCTACGATCGCGCGGGCAACCCACTAATTTCACCGAGCGTGTTGACCACGCTCCCGAAACCCAACCCGCCGGAAACCCGCAGGCCTGGTAAAATCAAGCCCCATAAGTTGCGAATCTCCAGAACTTGCTGGTCGCTTTTATGGTACTCCGTCCTTTGTCTCGCACAAACGGCATCTCCCCTTAGCCTCCCCGTTATTTGTAAGAACTTGCGGGATTTGCACATTAGTTGCCCATTAAACTCATCGCAGAACGTTAGGGCTGGAATTTAACAGAGTAAGTACATTTTTAACAACTTAATAATTGTTAATGCACTGCCAATCAACCTCTCTGGCCCAGAAAAGAAACAATTTGAACTGGAGTTTCATTCCTGCATGTAGTAAATTGTTGGAGATTTTAAAAAAGTCAAATTTTAAATTGTTTTCTTACTTTTCCTTTCTGTCTCTTTTTTTCTCTCTCTCTCTCTTAATCCAATCTTTCTTCCCTCTCTTCATTTCTCTTTACGTACCTAATTTGACATTGAATTCACCCACTCTAATTCATCCTCCTCCTCAGTCGTTTCTCTGTTTCTTTCTCCATCCTTAAATCTCATTGGTTAAGTAGATACACTGTTCACTAAGGTCCCAGATGCCCCATTGCCCCCGACACGCTGTTAGAAGCTCGCACTTCCAGCAAGTTACAGCACAAAACAATTTGGAGCTCAAGGGTGCAAGAAAAAGTCTTAACTAACGGCGTACACCGTGAGATGCCCCGCGCCAGCAAGATCTGGCCTAATACGTCAAGAATTAATAACTAGACCATACTGCTTGCTCTAAGAGTGGCAAAATTGCTAGAGTGGATCAATGAAGGGGTTAACTACCTGAGAGAGTTCTAATGTCTTGTAATATCTATCAATTTCTTGCACAGTTCAGTGATAATTTAGCCATTCAAATCTGGCTCAGTGGTAACACTCTTGCATCTGATTCAGATGGTCATAGGTTCAAGCTCCATTCCAGAACTTGAGCACATAATCTAGGCTGACACTGCAGTACAGTTCTGAGGGAGTGCTACATTGTTAGACGTGCTGTCTTTCAGATGAACTGTTAAACCAAGGCCTCCTCTGCTTGTTCAGGTGGGCATAAAAGATCCTGTGGTACTGTTCAAAGAAGAGCAGGGAGTTCTCCCAATGACCTGGTCAACATTCATCTCTTAATCAACACCATTTAAAGAGATTAAGTGGCCATTCATCTCATTGCTGCCTGTGGGACTTTGCTGTGCATAAGTTGGCTGCTTAACAACAAGGAAGAGGATTTTAAATTTAATGTGTTGGGAATCTGAGCCAGTATAGGTCAATGAGAATGGCGTTGATAGGCGGGCGGGACAGGATACATGCGGCAGAGTATTGACAAGTTGGTCTTTCTGGAGGGTGCAGGATGGGAGATCAGCACAGATAATTAAAGTAGTCGAGTCTTGAGGTGACAAAAGCACGGATAAGGATTTCAGCGGTGAAGTGGCTGAGGTAGGGGCAGAAATGGGCAGTGCTGCAGAGGTGGATGTAGACATCTTGGTAATGAATAGCATGTGGTTTTAAAGTTCAGCTCAGGAATGAACAGGACAGTGAGGTCACAAAAGGTCTAGTTCAGCCTGAGACATTGGCCAGGGAGAAGGATGGGAGTCAGTAGCAAGAAGCATTTTCTGTTGGGAGCCAAATGCTTTAATCTTTCCATTGTTGAACTGGAGAAAGTTATGATTGATCCGAGAGGTAATGTCAAACAAATAGTCTGGTAGCACAGAGACAGTTGAGAGGTACAGCTTGCGAATGATATATCTGAGGGATGGCATGTGCAGATAAGGGTAAGGAGGGGAAAATATTCATATCATTGTGCCTATTTGGAGCCTGTTTTTCACTTCTTTAAAATAGTCATACGTCAGCAAATGGTTAAATGAAATGAATGTTGAGGGCAGAGTTACAATGTCTCATTTATCATTTGTGACATCCTGTTAATTTGAGATTGACCATCTGTCTCCATGTCCTTGGTGATAATTCAATGCTATCAGCTGGAACATCTAGAGCAATGTTTTTCTTTGACTGTTTGCCATTTGTTTATATAACATTTTCTTTAGCTTTTGACAGAACCAAGCAGCATTGTTTTCTTCAGAGCAGCCTGGACAAGCAGTCTGCACGTATAATGTTACACATTATGTTTGGCTCAGGAATGGTAGGAAGGTTAGCCAGGAATGCATCATGTGTCCAGTTTCTTTGAATGGCAATGGAGTATAAATAGAAGTGTGTCCATATTTGCAGGAGCACTTTTCTCAGTACATTGGTACAGGGTGTACTAAAGAAAATGCTAAATAATAAACCAAAACCATAACATACCTGGTGTGCTTGGGAGAGCAAAGTGACTGAAATTCTTCAAGTAGTATAATAGTGAAAGATTGGAGCTTGTATGGTATACAGAGACTGTAAGGATGACTGGATTGATTGTTTTAGTGTAAGATGTATATTTCATAACAAAGCCATATAGGTGGATAAAGTACACAGTTGGACAAAATACTGAAGTATCAATTCAGAGTTGGGAAACTATACTAATGAAGATGTATGATTTTTATAAGTAAAGTTTGTATGCTAAGTTAACTTACATATTGTAAAAAGCATTCATGAGCCTTATAAGGACAGAATTTGCTGCTATTGGGCATGTCAAATACAACACTGTATTAAACACTTTAGAACGTGTGATAACCCATCAGCTGTAACAATAAAGCAATGGGTTCGGTACTGCAAGGTGAGAGTTCAAGTCCAAGCATAGAATTCACCAGCCTTGTTGTGAGTGTTTCTCTGTTCTCAGCATTTTTTACTTGGTCATCTTCAGCCCTTGCAGAGACGTGTCCAATCTCAGGAAAAAAACAGCGAGATTAATTCTATTTGATAAAGCACATCACCAGTCAGCAGTATGAAGTCAATGGCTTTAGCTTACCCTCCTACTAAAGGAGGAAGAGTGCCAATAATGCAAGGAACTAGATGGGAAAATGTAGGGGAAAATAAGGCCTGTAAGGCCTGGGTTATCACACGTTCTAAAGTGTAGGCATTGTGTTTTACAGTGCCTTGTTTTCTGTGCTGCAGTATGTTTACCAAACTGTACATTATTTGTAGGAGAGAATCATGATCCAAGTGAGTAGTTCAAATTACTGTATGTTATAGATAGTACAGCTTAACTTAATCATTTGTGGTTACTGAAGGTCTTCTCTATTAATTTGGAAAAAGTGTACATGTAAAAGTTGCTCTTGATAAATCAGTACTTAGCAATTTCAATAAACACTCTCCAGACATTTTTGCACTTCAACATGGATTAATTGTGGAAACATTCACAGCCATTGAGACAAATGCCTCATTTTTCTAGGAAATCCAGTCATGGATGTGATTGTATTTATTGAAACAACTGAAATATGACTACTCATGAGTGCAGAGTGCAGGAGGGAGGGATTTAGATTCCTGGGACATCGGGACTGGTTCTGGGGAAGGTGGGACCTATACAAGCGGGATGGGTTGCACCCGAGCAGGACGGGGACCAATGTCCTTGCGGGGGTGCTTACTAGTGCTGTTGGGGAAGGTTTAAACTAGAGTGGCAGGGGGATGGGAACGTGAGCGGGGAGTCAGAAGGGAGTAAAGTTGAGAGCAGCATGAGAGGGGAAGACCCAGGGGAAATTTACAATACAAATAGTACGAACAGTTGTTCAAGAACAAGTGAAAGGGAAAAGCGTAGAGCAGCAGAAAGAAAGTGTACTTTAGGCATTACAGATAAAGTGAAAACTAGAAGTCTAAAGCGATTAACCCAGCATCAAAGCTGAAGGTCAGGCTAGGGTGTGTGGCCCAACTAAGAGTTCTATATACAAATGCACGGAGTATAAGGAATAAATTAAATGAATTACAGGTTCAAATTCAAATTGGAGGGTATGACATGATAGCTATTATTGTGACATGGCTGCAGGATGGTCAGGATTGGGAACTAAATATACCAGGTTATAAGGTCTACAGGTGAGATAGGGAAAATGGAAGAGGGGGAAGAGTAGCCTTAGTGATTAGAGATGAAATCACTTCAATGATAAAGGAGGATATAACGAGAGGTAAGCAGCCAACAGAGACTTTATGGGTTGAATTGAGAAATAGGAAAGGATCTAAGACTACAGTGGGAGTTATATATAGGACCCCTGGCAGCAGCTCTGAAGCGATGGATTATATAAGTGTAGAGATTAGACAAGCATGTAAGAAAGGCATAGTGGTCTTAATGGGGGACTTTAACCTTCACATAGATTGGGAAAAGCAGACTAGCAACTGTCAGAAAGATAGTGAATTTCTTGAGTGTGTCCGGGATAGTTTTCTACAGCAGTATGTCCTAGAGGCAACAAGGGGGCAAGCCATACTAGATTTAGTAATGAGTAATGAACCAGATTTAGTTAACAGCTTATCTGTGCGTGAACATCTATCCAATAGCGATCATAACATGATCGAGTTCAATGTAGTGTTTGAAAGGGAAAAAAGTGAATCAGCTGCTAAGATTCTAGACTTGAGTAAGGCTGACTTCAATGGGATGAGACAGAGACTGTCCACAGTAAACTGAGCAAATCTGTTAATGGGTAAAATGACTGATGATCAGTGGGAAATGTTTAAAGAAACATTTAACGTGATACAGAACCGGTTTATACCCCTGAGGGGCAAGAACTCTACTTGACAAAAAAAAAGACATGGACAACTAAAGAGGTAAGGGACAGTATAAGACATAAGGAAAGGGCATTCAAAAAGGCAAAAAATGGCACAGATCCTGGCGAATGGGGAAGATACAAAGATCAACAAAGGGTCACAAAACAGGGCTACAAAAAGAGAGTATGAAAAGAAACTTGCAAGGGATATCAAAAGCAATACGAAGAACTTTTTATAGTTATATTACGAAAAAGAGGGTGGTCAGGAGCAGTGTTGGCCCCTTAAAAACTGAAAGTGGGGATATTGTCATTGACAATGGGGAAATGGTGGACATGTTGAACAATTACTTTGTGTCAGTATTTACAGTAGAGAAAGAGGATAGCATGCCAGAAATCCCAAGAAAACTAATATTGAATCGGGGACAGGGACTTGATAAAATTAACCTAAGTAAAGCAACAGTAATTAAGAAAATAATAGCACTAAAGAGTGTCAAATCCCCAGGACCAGATTGTTTTCATCCCAAGGTTTTAAAGGAAGTAGGTGAGCAGATTGCAGATGCCCTAACTATAATCTTTCAAAGTTCTCTAGATTCAGGAACCGTCCCTCTAGATTGGAAAATTGCACGTCACTCCGCTTTTTAAGAAAGGAGAGAGAGGGAAACCAGGGAATTATAGACCAGTTAGCCTAACATCTGTTGTGGGGAAAATGCTGAAGTCTATAATTAAGGATAGGGTGATTTGAACACCTCAAGAATTTTCAGTTAATCAGAGAGAGCCAGCATGGATTTGTGAAAGGTAGGTCGTGCCTGACAAACCTGATTGAGTTTTTTGAAGCGGTGACTAAAGTAGTGGACAGGGGAATATCAATGGATGTTATTTATATGGACTTCCAGAAGGTATTTGATAAGGTCCCACATAAGAGACTGTTAGCTAAGATAGAAGCCCATGGAATCGAGGGAAAAGTACGGACTTGGTTAGGAAGTTGGCTGAGCGAAAGGTGACAGAGAGTAGGGATAATGGGTAGGTACTCACATTGGCAGGATGTGACTAGTGGAGTCCCGCAGGGATCTGTCTTGGGGCCTCAATTATTCACAATATTTATTAACGACTTAGATGAAGGCATAGAAAGTCTCATATCTAAGTTTGCCGATGACACAAAGATTGGTGGCATTGTAAGCAGTGTAGATGAAATCATAAAATTACAAAGCGATATTGATAGATTAGGTGAATGGGCAAAACTGTGTCAAATGGAATTCAGTGTAGATAAATGTGAGGTCATCCACTTTGGATCAAAAAAGGATAGAACAGGGTACTTTCTAAATGGTAAAAAGTTAAAAACAGTGGATGTCCAAAGGGACTTAGGGGTTCAGGTACAAAGATCATTGAAGTGTCATGAACAGGTGCAGAAAATAATCAAGAAGGCTAATGGAATGCTGGCCTTTATATCTAGAGGACTAGAGTACAAGGGGGCAGAAGTTATGCTGCAGCTGTACAAAACCCTGGTTAGACCGCACCTGGAGTACTGTGAGCAGTTCTGGGCACCGCACCTTCGGAAGGACATATTGTCCTTGGAGGGAGTGCAGCGTAGGTTTACTGGAATGATACCCGGACTTCAAGGGTTAAGTTACGAGGAGAGATTACACAAATTGGGGTTGTATTCTCTAGAGTTTAGAAGGTTAAGGGTGATCTGATCAAAGTTTGTAAGATATTAAGGGGAACAGATAGGGTGGATAGAGAGAAACTATTTCTGCTGGTTGGAGATTCTAGGAGTAGGGGGCACAGTCTAAAAATTAGAGCCAGACCTTTCAGGAGTGAGATTAGAAAACATTTCTACACACAAAGGGTGGGAGAAGTTTGGAATTCTCTTCCGCAAATGGCAATTGATACTAGCTCAATTGCTAAATTTAAATGTGAGACAGATAGCTTTTTGGCAGCCAAAGGTATTAAGGGATATGGGCCAAAGGCAGGTAAATGGAGTTAGATCATAGATCAGCTATGATCTTATCAAATGGCAGAGCAGGCACGAGGGGCTGAATGGCCTACTCCTGTTCCTATGTTCAGATGCAGGAGAGAACATTCCTGTGCCCTAAAAAAACTTAGTGCAGTGAGACTGAATCTCTGAAATTAGTTGTCGTAGCAAGTAGTCCCCAATGACTCACGAGAATATTTTCTTCTCTATTCACCTTGGGGAATTCCCACTCGAGCCTTTTTTATAGGTTTCGTGCTCTAGTTACATAGGTAAATATTTTCCCGTAGCCAATGAAGTTTGTTTTGGAAGAAGCTTGTGATAGAATAATCATACATGGCCAAATGACCATTCCTCATTCTGAACTTTATAGAATCATATGATGGTTACAGCGCTGAAGGAGGCCATTTGGCCATCGAGCCTGTGCCGGCTCTTTGTATGAGCAATCCAGTTCGTCTCATTCCTCCGCTCTTTCCCGATAGCCTTGCACATTTTTCCCTTCAAGTACTGATCCAATTCCTTTTTGAAAGCCATGATGGAATTTACTTCTACCATCCTTTCAGGCCGCGCATTCCAGATCTTAACTACTTGCTGCGTAAAGAAGTTTCTCCTCATGTCACATTTGGTTCCTTTGCCATTCACCTTAAATCTGTGTTCTCTGGTTCTCGACCATTCTGCCAATGGGAATATTTCTCTTTATTTACTTTATCTAAACCCCTCATGCTCAACACTCAGCACCCCTCAACACTGCCATCAAGTCTCCTTTCAACCTTCTTTGCTGTAAGGAGGACAACCTCAGCTTCTCCAGTAACTTATCCATGTAACTGAAGTCCCTTATCCTTGGAATTGTTCTAGTAAATCTTTTCTGCACCCTCTCTAAGGCCTTCACATCCTTTCTAAAGTGCGGTGCCCAGAATTGGACACAGTACTCCAGTTGTGGCCAAATCAGTGTTTTATAAAGGTTCAACATAACTTCCTTGCTTTTGTACTCTATGCCTCTATTTATAAAGCCCAGGATCACATATGCTTTTTTAACTGCTTTCTCAACCTGTCCTGCCACCTTCACAGATTTGTGCACATATACCCCCAAGTCTCTCTCTTCCTGCACCCCCTTTAGAATTGTACCATTAAGTTTTTGGTATCTCTCCTCATTTTTCCTGCCAAAATGTATCACGTCGCACTTCTCTGTTAAATTTCATTTGCAAGGTATCCGCCCATTCCACCACCCTGTCTGTATCCTCTGTCTGTATCCTCTGTCTGTATCCTCTGTCTGTATCCTCTGTCTGTATCCTCTGTCTGTATCCTCTGTCTGTATCCTCTGTCTGTATCCTCTGTCTGTATCCTCTGTCTGTATCCTCTGTCTGTATCCTCTGTCTGTATCCTCTGTCTGTATCCTCTGTCTGTATCCTCTGTCTGTATCCTCTGTCTGTATCCTCTGTCTGTATCCTCTGTCTGTATCCTCTGTCTGTATCCTCTGTCTGTATCCTCTGTCTGTATCCTCTGTCTGTATCCTCTGTCTGTATCCTCTGTCTGTATCCTCTGTCTGTATCCCACTGGGTAACGCGCCCAGTGAATTCGGGGTGCTCCGCACGTGATCGCAGCCTAATTGAAGGTACTTGTGCGTGCTTCCGGGTTTCCCGTTGCAGACCTGCGCACCCGCATCACAGGCTGTCAGCAATAGGAGCCCTATTTAAAGGGGCAATCCTCCAGTGCTCCTCCTGCAGCCAAGAACCATATTGGCAACATGGAACAGGCCAGAGGCAAGGCTGCTCCAAGGTTTTCTGACTCCTCACTCCAGGTGCTACTCGATTGGGTCAGGAGGAGGAGGGAAACGTTTTTCCCATCAGACAAGAGGAGGTGGCCTGCCTCTGCCACCAAGAAGGCCTGGCTCGAGGTGGCAGAGGAGGTCAGCAGCAGCGTCACCCGAACCTGGGTTCAGTGCAGGAAGCGATTTAATGACCTAACCAGGTCAGCCAAAGTGAGTATACTTACGCATTCTCCCACACTCCGTCTTCCACATCACCTCCACCACCACACAATTCCTTCTGCACTGCCAACTCAACGCTTTCACATCACTCCTCACATCCACTCAACGTACTCACCGCCCCAGTTCCCATTTGAACACTACCACGCAACCCAATCCTCATACAATCTCATGGCTATGTCTCACACGCACCCTCCCATGCATCTCCCTCACGGTCACCTCCACCCATACCAATGCATGCAGCGGGTCACTATGCAACCATCATTCAATCACGCCTCTCTGTGTTTTGCCTTGATAGGCATGATGTGGAGATGCCGGTGATGGACTGGGGTTGACAATTGTAAACAATTTTACAACACCAAGTTATAGTCCAGCAATTTTATTTTAAATTCACAAGCTTTCGGAGGCTACCTCCTTCCTCAGGTGAACGATATTTCCACATCGTTCACCTGAGGAAGGAGGTAGCCTCCGAAAGCTTGTGAATTTAAAATAAAATTGCTGGACTATAACTTGGTGTTGTAAAATTGTTTACAATTGCCTTGATAGGAGAAGAGATGCCGGAATGCCTGGGAGAGGGCAAGGACCGGAGGGGGCCTGCCACACCAGGTGGTCTTAACGGACGTGGAGCAGCAGGCAATGGAAATAAGCCACACGCTGGAGTGCCTGTCCGTGGCAGACGCCGAGACTGGGAGCGCACAAACGGCTGGTGACAGAAATCTAACACTCAGCACTCATGATAGCGAATGATCTTAACATCACTTGGCGTCTGCAGCACCTCAACATCTGTCCACATGCTTAATTCTCTTGCAGAGCCATCTGCGACCGCCGTGACTGCGGAGGGCGATTCTTCAGAGGACCTGCTGGCCTCTGAGGGGGCATCGTCACATCTGAGCCAGCCATCCACCAGCGCAGATACACACACCTCGGTGGGTCCCCGTCGTCAGTTAGTTGGGGTTGCACATGGTGAGTCATCACGCACATGTGCGCACGAGCAGACCCTGGTGGCAGGGGCAGCCGTGGAGAGTCCGCGTTGGTGGGAAGACTCTTCTCCAGGCTCTGCTCAGCTGGACCCAGATGCTGAACCCAGGGGGCCAGCCATGAAAAGGAGAGTCATCAAGGGCCAGTAGCACATTGCCGAGGTACTGGAACAGTTGCCACACGCACTCTCCACAATCGCGCAGAGAATGGAGGAGTCCAACTCCTGCATGAGTGGAATACTGTCACAGGGACATGAAGGCATCTCTGAGATAGTGTCGCGGGTAGGTGCGGGAATGTCTGCGATGGAGGGAAGGCTAGCCTCCATCGAGCTTCAAGCACGGCTCAACAATGAGTCCATTCAGGCCCTGACAACGGCCGTTTGGATTCAGGGTGAGCAACATTCTGCCGCCTTAAATAGGCTGACAGATGCGTTACAACTGGCCTTCCAAGGCTTCACCCAAGTCCTCCAAGCTGTCATCCAGCAGGGTGGAAGGAGTGATACGGGCCTGGGCCAGGAGAGGGATGATGGCGACAGGGGACATGGAAGTGGGGACACCACTCAAAGCGCTCCCCCGTCTCACCCGTTGCCCCCCTCTCAACCAGTACCTGCAATGCTGCCCCCTCTCCAAGTGGCTGAGTCTGCCCCCGCACAGGTGCAGGTGGAGCAGTCTTTGGAAGGGCCCTCACGGGCACTGAAACCCAGAGGGCGTCCGCGCAAAGCATCTCATCAGTCAGGGCATGGACAAGAGCAACCTGCCACTACCTCTGCTGAAGCCACAGGGGTAGCACCACGTAGGGGTTCCCATAAACGTAATGCTAAGGTTTTGTGAGCACAAAGGGGATGCACAAGGATGTATGACGGAATGTCATGTTTTTCATTTAGTTTTGTTTGCTTTGCCAACCACATCAAATTTTGTTATCACCACTACTGCCACGTCTTTGCAAATCTTGTCTGGTTTATGCAATAGTTCCCTTTCCTGAGGATCACCATGAAGACCCACACCTGATACAACCCATTGGGTTACTGCAGAATGGGTGTAGGTGTATTTGCAGGGCTCTTTTATGCAGACAACTGAGAGACGCCGGCGATGTCCCCGGTGGCACCCTGGAAGGATGCGGAGGAGAAGATGTTGAGGGCAGTGGTGACTTTGTCAACGACAGGTAAGAAGATGGTGCTCGGGCCAGCCAGGAGCAGCTCGGCATCACGGAGGCTGCAGATGTCCACGACTACATGTCGAGTGACTCTGAGCCTCTGTGTGCACTGCTCCGCAGAGAGATCCAGGAAGCTGAGCCTCGGTCTGTAGACCCTGTGGCGAGGGTAGTGCCCTCTGCGACGCATCTCTCTCTACGGTTGCCCTCCCTCCTGCTGTGCAGGTGGATGTGTCACAGCATTGTGTTGTGGAACTCCACAAGACTGAGGTGGCTGGCGAGGCTGGTGATGCTGTTCGTCCTCCGAGGAGGTCATGACTGCAGCTATGGCTGCCCCCATCTGGAAGATGTACATTTGAGGGGGTCTGCAAGGTGGGTAAATGTGTCTGCACACCGGAGTTGAGGTTCCATGTTGGTGAATTTTTGTGTTAGGAGGAGGATGGTGCAGGCCAAACTTTGTCCAAAGTGACAGAATGGCCTCCTGCAATGAGTTAGGGTCTCCCCCCGCTTCCCCCCCCCCACCCCCCAAACCTGTCAAATGGATCTTTGCAGCTCCCACAGGCTGGTGGCTGCAACACATCTTTTTCAACTGGGAGTGTTTCCCCCAGCACGGGAAACACGATCTGTTGACATGAAAATCCCACCCCTCCTAAAATATCCTCCAAATCAGGTCTGCAAACGACCTGAACAATGTACTTAAGTGGGATCCCACCGGCTTTAATTGCCGTTGGGAGTCCCGCATGCGGGGGCTGCGCGCGTATCTAAGTGCGTCATTGGGGAACCTGGAAGTGGCCGGGTTGGAGCCGGGCTCCGGACCCGCCCCGGGAATCCTCAATTTTAGCAGCCCCCCACCATGAACGCACCCGCTCGGCCATCGAAAATTGACCCCATGAAGTCTATTACTATCCTCCTCTCTGTTTACTGCACTTCCAAGTTTTGTGTCATCTACAGATTTTGAAATTGTGTCCTGTACACCCAAGTCCATGTCATTAATATATATTAAAAAAAGTGATCCTAGTACCGACCCCTGGGGAACACCACTGTACACCTCCCTCTAGTCCAAAAAACAACTGTTTACCACTACTCTCTGTTTCCTGTCACTTAGCCAATTTCGTATCTATGCTTCCACTGCCCATTTTATTCCATGGGCTTCAACTTAGCTGACAAGCCTATTATGTGGCACTTTATCAAACACCTTTTGAAAGTCCATATACACATCAACCACATTGCCCTTATCAACCCTCTGTTACCTCATCAAAAAACTCAATCAAGTTAAGTAAACACGATTTGCCGGGAACAAATCCGTGCTAGCTTTCCTTTATTAATCCACACTTGTCCAAGTGACTATTAATTTTGTTCCGGATTATTGTTTCTAATAGTTTCCCCACCATCGAGGTAAAACTGACTGGCCTGTAGTTGCTGGGTTTATCCTTACACCCTTTTTTGAACAAGGGTGTAACATTTGCAATTTTTCAGTCCTATGGCACCACCCCCATATCTAAGGAGGATTGGATGAGAATGGCCAGCACTTCTGCATTGTCCACCCTTACTTCCTCAGCAACCTAGAATGCATCCCATCAGGACCGGGTGACTTATCTACTTTAAGCACAGCCAGCCTTTCTAGTACCTCCTCTTTATCAATTTTTAGCCCATCCAATATCTCAACTACCTCCTCTTTTACTGTGAATTTGGCAGCATTTTCCTGTTAAAGACAGATGCAAAGTTTTCATTTAGTACCTCAGCAATGCTCTCTGCCTCCATGCATAGATCTCCTTTTTGGTCCCTAATCGGCTCCACCCCTCCTCTTCCTAACCGTTTACTATTTATATGCCTATCGAAAACTTTTGGATTCCCTTTTATATTACCGCCAGTCTATTCTTGTACTCTTTGCCCCTCTTATTTCCTATTTCACTTTTCCTGTGAACTTTCTATATTCAGCCTGGTTTTCGCCTATATTATCAACCTGACATCCTTCATACGCCCCCATTTTCTGCCTCATCTTACTCTCTATCTCTTTCGTCATCCAAGGAGCTCTGGCGTTGGTTGCCCTACCTTTCCCCTTCGTGGGAATGTACCTAGACTGTACCCAACCCATCGCCTCTTTAAAGGCTGCCCATTGTTCGATTACTGTTTTGCCTGCCAATCTTTGATTCCTATTTATCCAGGCCAGATCGGTTCTCATCCCACTGAAATTGGCCCTCCTCCAATTAAGTATTTTTACTCTAGATTGCTTCTTGTCCTTTTCCATAACTAATCCAAACCTTATGATACTATAATCACTTTTCCCTAAATGTTCCCCCACTGACTCTTGCTCCACTTGACCCATCTCATTCCCCAGAACCAGATCCAGCAATGTCTCCTTCCTCGTTGGGCCAGAAACATACTGATTAAGAAAGTTCTCCTGAACGCACTTCAGAATTTCCTCCCCCTCTTCGCTCTTTACACTATTACTAATTCAGTCTATATTAGGATAGATGAAGTCCCCTATTATCACTACCTTATAGTTCTTGTACTTCTTTGTAATTTCTTGCAAATTTGCTCCTCTATATCCTTCCCACTAGTGGCCTATAGAATACACCCAGTAATGTAATGGCGCCTCTGTTGTTTCTTAGCTCTAACCAAATAGATTCTGTCCTTGACCCTTCCAGGACATCCTCTCTCTCCAGCGCTGCAATGTTCTCCTTAATCAATACTTCTAGCTCCCCTCCTTTTTTTCCTTCCCTATCTTTCCTGAACACCTTGTCTCCAGGAATATTTAGTACCCAATCCTGCCCTTTTTTGAGCTAGGTCTCTGTTATTGCCACTACATCATATTCCCATGTGGTTATTTGCGCCTGCAACTTGTGTTCTTAATACGTCGTGTAGAGAGCCTTACAGAGGAGAGCTAGATTAGATTTAGTGGTTAGCAGTCCACGTTGATTTAATAATTTAGAAGTAGGTCAGTATATTTTGGAGCTATAGGAAAAGCTCTCTGGAAAATTAAGCAGAAAATCGAAGTAGAAAATAAAACAAAAGGAAAAATGATCCTTTTAAGGTCATTCTAAAGAACGTGGAAGGCAAGTATATCCCTATGATGCAAAGGATTAAAAAAAAACCTGGGTATCGGCCACTCACACCCGTTGCTTATGGAATCACCTCCTGACTCCCCAAAGCCTTTCCACCATCTGCAAGGCACAAGTCAGGAGTGTGATGGAATACTCTCCACTTGCCTGGATGAGTGCAGCTCCAACAACACTCAAGAAGCTCGACACCATCCAAGATAAAGCAGCCCGCTTAATTGGCACCCCATCCACCACCCTAAACATTCACTCCTTTCACCACCGGCGCACTGTGGCTGCAGTGTGTACCATCCACAGGATGCACTGCAGCAACTCGCCAAGGCTTCTTCGACAGCACCTCCCAAACCCGCGACCTCTACCACCTAGAAGGACAAGAG
Organism: Heptranchias perlo; assembly: GCF_035084215.1. Taxonomy (NCBI): domain Eukaryota; kingdom Metazoa; phylum Chordata; class Chondrichthyes; order Hexanchiformes; family Hexanchidae; genus Heptranchias; species Heptranchias perlo. The sequence goes on from NC_090326.1 coordinate 135,638,151, forward strand.
CAGCAGGCGCATGGGAACAACACCACCTGCACGTTCCCCTCCAAGTCACACACCATCCCGACTTGGAAATATATCGCCGTTCCTTCATTGTCGCTGGGTCAAAATCCTGGAACTCCCTAACAGCACTGTGGGAGAACCGTCACCACACGAACTGCAGCGGTTCAAGAAGGCGGCTCACCACCACCTTCTTGAGGGCAATTAGGGATGGGCAATAAATGCCGGCCTTGCCAGCGACGCCCACATCCCGTGAACGAATTAAAAAAAAAATCAGCCAAATAACGTCCCTCTCCTTCTACCTTCCAATTGTAAATAACATCCCATGGCCCCCTTAGGCTTCCTAATCAGTGTTGGCTTTAACATCCTTCAGAATATGCATACGCACTTTAAAATCTCTGCAAGGCTCTCTGTGATTTGTTCCCTTTGGAATAATACTGATATTCTCCGAGGGAGGAGGTTCCCAATGAGTGACAAGACCAGGGGTTATGTTGACCCCTTCAGTTATCAGATGATGACACAGAATGGTCCAGCCAACACCTGAGAGATGGAACCTTCCATAGAGATTTGTACATGGCATGCATTCTTACTGTCTCAGAAATCCCAGAAAGGATTTTTAGGCTCCTAAATGAATTTGAGAAGCCATTTCCTCAGCCATTCACCTCGTTGAGGGTACTATAACAAGGGGACATAGATTCAAGGTAAAAGGCGGGAGGTTTAGAGGGGATTTGAGAAAGAACTTTTTCACCCAGAGGGTGGTTGGAGTCTGGAACTCACTGCCTGAAAGGGTTGTGGAGGCAGGAACCCTCACAACATTCAAGAAGCATTTGGATGAGCACTTGAAATGCCATAGCATACAAGGCTACGGACCAAATGCTGGAATATGGGATTAGAGTAGACAGGGCTGATGGCCGGCGCGGACACGATGGGCCGAAGGGCCTCTATCCGTGCTGTATAACTCTATGACTCTATGACTCTATGACCTCCCTGTCCACGCGCTTTGAGAAAATAAGTAGTATGCGAAGGCATGAGTACAAAGTTTTGTCATCCATTGTAGCTGTCATTGTCGGGCAGTCATACAATCGGATATGTCTTTAACTGGGCATTGACTTGCCAGAATTATGTCTCGAGGCATTGCACAACGTTGTTCCAGCAAGTACTGGAATTTCTTGTAGACTGAGAGAAATAGAGGAAAACCAGCCAGAGTCAGGGCTTATCTGTCACAGACAGATAATTCTGGGCATAGTTTGGACAGTTTCAAGACCTTGCAGCATCTTCATTGCTGTGGTACAGCATATTATTTGCTGTGGGACCATATCTATACAGCAACACTGCAGCTGCACTTCATTTTTAAAAAAATCTAAATTCAGTTCCATTTCTGCATTCCAGGGCAGTAATGTGGCCTGCAGAACATTTCTGTGACTTAGGCATAGGGTTATTGAATCCATTCTGGTCCACCTATTAAAATAAAGAGTAGTAATAAATAAAAACTGTACAAGAGGGCCTGCCTAACAAATGCACTGGGATTTTCTTAAAAATGTAATTAGTGAATGAACAAATTCAGATTGGAATTATATATCTTGGCTATCAGAAAGCATTAGATGAAGTGTCACAAAACACTGATCAAGTTAAGGGTTTGTGGGATCAATGGTGAAGGGCCAAGGCCATAGTGCAGGACACCATCAAGATTGAAAAGAATGAAAGAAAAGGCAAGATAAGTCAGAAAGTAGGCAACACAAAAATTGGGATTTAGAACCTGCAGATGAGGGATGTAGAGAAAATGTTTCCACTTGTGGGGGAATCCAAAACTAGAGATCATAAATATAAGATAGTCACTAATAAATTCAATAAGGAATTCAAGAGAAACTTCTTTACCCAGAGAGTGGTAAGAATGTGGAACTCGCTACCACTTGGAGTAGTTGAGGCGAATAGCATAGATGCAATAAAGTGAAAGCTAGATCAACACATGAGAGGGAAAGGACTAGAAGGCTACGCTAATAGTTAGATGAAGAAGGGTGGGAGGAGGCTTGTGTGGAGCATAAACACTGGCATAAACCAGTTGGGCCGAATGGCCTGTTTCTGTGCTATAAATTCTATGTCATTGTAGGAGTAAGGAAAGTTGAGAGGAGTAAGAAGTCCCACATTTTTTTGAAGACCTAGAAATGAATGATTTGATATAGGGATGATTGTTTTCAACACAACAGGGGTGTAGGAAGAAAGACAAGCACATGGGAACGTATATTTGGAGTTCAGAAAGAAGAAAAGAGGAAGGTTCAGAGAAGCACTGACCATTGTAGTAGCAAGAAAGTAGTTACTAATTTGATTTTGTCTGTGAACAAAATAGAGGAAAGTTAGTGGAAAATTAAGACTTCATTAATTGTTAGTTAGTTGGATAATTCAGCTGCCAAAAAGTGAAGAAAATACAATTTTTTAAAGACGTAAAGTAGTATTATTACAGCATTCTGCTTCACTACTTACTGTGCATACTTTTGCACATATTAAAAATTCCCTTTGGTACAAAACTAAAATGTATATAATCATAAGGAGCTATTTAGATGGAACTATTTTGAAGAATTACAAGTAGCAGCTGCAAACTTGTGCTGTAGATTGCTGCAAATTAAATAAATATGTTAATAAAGTATAGAGTCAGGATTCTTAAACCTTGTAAGAGTGCAACTCTTCTCCTCCCCTCCCCCCCCTCCCCCCCAAAACTGCTACAAAAAAAACTGACCTCTTTCCCCAGTTGTTCGATAAAGCAAAATGAGGAAATGTAAAAACACTGCATTTTCCAACCATATAGAGCAAACCCATCCTGAACAGGTTACTTCATTTAACTATTGCAACTAGAGGAGAAAAGTTCTTAATTTTGCTCAGTAAAACACTTAAAATTTATAAAAAGACTTGGTGGCATTGAATAACAAGATGTAATTGTATTTAAAACACAATACTTCTATGAAAATTGGGGTTTATTCAGCATGATGTTTTCCCTCTCACATTGTAGCTGTTCAATCTATGATTTTGCTTGCAATTGACATATTAATATTTCAAAAAAATTATTTTCAAGCCAGCATTTCTTCAGGCATTCACCAGGACCTCCCTGCCCATGAGCTTTGAGGAAATACGCAGTATGTGAAGGTGAAGGTACAAGTACAAAGTTTTGTTATCCATTGTAGCAGACTTTGTCCGGTCACACAATAATATACAATCAGTAATTTTTTTCCTGCTCTTTAGTTGAACCTCTACTGATGTACACATATTGGGAGGCTGGAGGTGCTCGGTTTGCAGTTGCTCATTGATTGCTCTGAGGTCTGCTGTTGTCACTTGATGCACAGACTGCTCTTCTCTGACCTCAGTCACTATTCCCTTTCAGAGTTGTAGGCGATACATTCAGGGGTTGCATGCAATCCAGCTTTTTTTTTATTCGTTCATGGGATGTGGGCGTCGCTGGCGAGGCCGGCATTTATTGCCCATCCCTAATTGCCCTTGAGAAGGTGATGGTGAGCTGCCTTCTTGAACCGCTGCAGTCCGTGTGGTGAAGGTTCTCCCAAAGTGCTGTTGGAAGGGAGTTCCAGGATTTTGACCCAGCGACGATGAAGGAACGGCTATATATTTCCAAGTCGGGATGGTGTGTGACTTGGAGGGGAACATGCAGGTGGTGCTGTTCCCATGTCCCTGCTGCTCTTGTCCTTCTCGGTGGTAGAGGTCGCGGGTTTGGGAGGTGCTGTCGAAGAAGCCTTGGCGAGTTGCTGCAGTGCATCCTGTGGATGGTACACACTGCAGCCACAGTGCACCGGTGGTGAAGGGGGTGAATGTTTAGGGTGGTGGATGGGGTGCCAATGAAGCGGGCTGCTTTGTCCTGGATGGTGTCGAGCTTCTTGAGTGTTGTTGGAGCTGCACTAATCCAGGCAAGTGCAGAGTATTCCATCACACTCCTGACTTGTGCCTTGTAGATGGTGGAAAGGCTTTGGGGAGTCAGGAGGTGAGTCACTCGCCACAGAATACCCAGCCTCTGACCTGCTCTTGTAGCCGCAGTATTTATGTGGCTGGTCCAGTTAAGTTTCTGGTCAATGGTGACCCCCAGGATGTTGATGGTGGGGGATTTGGCGATGGTAATGCCGTTGAATGTCATGGGGAGGTGGTTAGACTCTCTTGTTGGAGATGGTCATTGCCTGGCACTTGTCTGGCACGAATGTTACTTGCCACTTATCAGTCCAAGCCTGGATGTTGTCCAAGTCTTGCTGCATGCGGGCTCGGACTGCTTCATTATCTGAGGGGTTGCGAATGGAACTGAACACTGTGCAATCATCAGCGAACATCCCCATTTCTGACCTTATGATGGAGGGAAGGTCATTGATGAAGCAGCTGAAGATGGTTGGGCCTAGGACACTGCCTTGAGGAACTCCTGCTGAGATGGAGCTGAGATGATTGGCCTCCAACAACCACTACCATCTTCCTTTGTGCTAGGTATGACTCCAGCCACTGGAGAGTTATCCCCCTGATTCCCATTGACTTCAATTTTACTAGGGCTCCTTGGTGCCACACTCTGTCAAATGCTGCCTTGATGTCAAGGGCAGTCACTCTCCCTCACCTCCGGAATTCAGCTCTTTTGTCAATGTTTGGACCAAGGCTGTAATGAGGTCTGGAGCCGAGTGGTCCTGGTGGAACCCAAACTAAGCATCGGTGAGTGGGTTATTGGTGAGTGAGTGCCGCTTGATAGCACTGTCGACGACACCTTCCATCACTTTGCTGATTGAGAATAGACTGATGGGGTGGTAATTGGCCGGATTGGATTTGTCCTTTTTGTGGACAGGACATACCTGGGCAATTTTCCACATTCTGCCTAAGAGTGGAAGATCATTATGGACCCTAGGTCATGACTGGAGCTGACCAATAGAAAATAGCTTATAAGCATGAGTGGCCAATGGGAAGTAAGTCAGTGGCAGTGGATTAAGTCAGATCTGTGCTCACGAAACCCTTAAACGGTGTAAGGATTTGAGTATTTAGAGGATTTACACACAGTACAATTAATACTTCAGATACATAACTCATGATTTGGAGAGAATGTTCACCCCAAGTGCATATTGCACAAATTCCATACCTTAAATGGTACATGCAAACTAAAAATAGGGAGGATTGGGAGTCCTACAAAAGGCAACTGAAGATAACAAAAGAAGTCTTAGAAAATGTAAAGGAAAATTTGAGAGAGGCTTTTTCTCACTCTTAGTTTTCTATGCTTTAGAGTTATTTTTAAAATGTATAAACTATTTTTACTGTTTTACCTCTTTTTAATCAAATTTATTTTTATTTTCACACGTTATACCAACATTTATTGTATTATTATTGATGAACGTTCTCTAGATATGGAAAACGTACAAGGATATATATAAAGAATGAGCTAGCCTTTATACTCACAATTTAAATGACATCAGTTCACTGCAGTGGGGTTCATTGTCCCAAGACGTGATATGGAAAGGAGCCTAGGTGACATGTTTCTGAATACATTTTCTTCAGTCTGTAAATCAACATTAGCTGACTTACCATTTTGATTTTATGGGGACGGGGGTGCATTTAATCTTGGCCCTCTACCGCTACCAAAAAATATAGATTGTTTATCTCTTTGCTATTAGTGGAATGTTGCTAGCACAAAATGTCTGCCACATTTGCCTACATAATACTCGTAAACAATTTTACAGCACCAAGTTATAGTCCAGCAATTTTATTTTAAATTCACAAGCTTTCGGAGGCTTCCTCCTTCCTCAGGAACATTTACCTGAGGAAGGAGGAAGCCTCCGAAAGCTTGTGAATTTAAAATAAAATTGCTGGACTATAACTTGGTGTTGTAAAATTGTTTACAATTGTCAACCCCAGTCCATCACCGGCATCTCCACATCATACATAATACTCAGTGCACCTGAAATGCTTTGAGGTATGAAAAAGCAATATATATAATATTTGGCAACTGTCTGTCTCAAAAGACAATGGTGTAAGTGCCAGAGCAGTTCAGTTACTTTTACATGCTACATAAAGGTATAAATAGTGGCTCCTGGTGATAGAATTAAGGTAATGTCTTCCAGGGTGGCTGTGGAATGGTTTAAAATACATCTGTGTGAGGTACTCAGTTGAGTTGTTATTTCTCACCAAAATATGACTTTAGGATGCTCCCACGATAACACTTGTGGATCTTTTGTAAATATTTGAGGGTAAACCACCCCACTGGACTTGTAATACATTGTGTTCCAGAAGGCAAAGGCAAGAACAAAATTTAGCTATTTTGAAAATGAATAATGATTGGTAGCTTGAGGGTTAATGAGCTCTGAAGCCTTGACAAAATCAAACACTAATGCTATGAATCAGCACATCTTCACATAATACAAGTGAAATCTATGTTCGAGTTATTTTGCCAAATGTCACAGAATTGTATGCTGTGATATCAGAAACCTCTTCAGCCTTTTAAATAGTTCACATTTTTGCTGCATGTTATTGTTGGCATCTCTTGACATTTTAAAAATAGTTTCAAGACATTGTGCTTAATAGAAACTTGAAACAAAATTTAGCAATTTTTGTATCATTTGGTCTAAAAGAAGTTGACCAACTGGTGGTATTAAAATAGATAAATATAATTAAACTGTCCCTTTTGAGAGTTATTTGAAAGTGTAATTTCTGCTTGTTTAGGGGATGGAACTTGGGACTATTCCAGTCTCTGTGGTTCAGCTGCTACTTACTGTCATAAACAGCTGAGCCATCGAGGACCCAAGAATAACTCTTTTAATGAACTTTAGAGTAATTACTGCATTACAAAATGAATTATTGAAAGCAGTAATGATTAATATTCTTTTAAATAAAACCTCTTGTGTTTTGGGATATTCCTTATTTTCAAAATAAGGTTAATGCACAGACTGCAAATTTGCTTGCAGAAAAATAAAAGCAGTGAAATGAATTTCAGACTGAGCAAAATGTGCTATCTATTTACAACCAGAGTTTACATCATCAAAAATATTCATTGCTGACATTTATTATATTTTTGTGGGGGGGGGAAATAATAACCCTAAATATTCTATAAAGATTATAACTAAAAGACTAAAATTTAAAATAGAGATGTGACTGAATCTAAAGTTAATATGATTTGTAGGACTAAAACAACAAAGGTCAATAGTTCACAACTTCAGGAATGGTTGCTGGATATCGAAACAGATGAATAAAATCTCATTTTCGTTCAAGCAACAATTTTTAAAAATTTGTTCATGGGATGTAGGCGTCGCTGGCAAGGCCAGCATTTATTGCCCATCCCTAATTGCCCTCGAGAAGGTGGTGGTGAGCCGCCTTCTTGAACCGCTGCGGTCCGTGGGGTGAAGGTTCTCCCACAGTGCTGTTAGGTAGGGAGTTCCAGGATTTTGACCCAGCGATGATGAAGGAACGGCGATATATTTCCAAGTCGGGATGGTGTGTGACTTGGAGGGGAACATGCAGGTGGTGTTGTTCCCATGTGCTGCTGCCCTTGTCCTTCTAGGTGGTAGAGGTCGCGGGTTTGGGAGGTGCTGTCAAAGAAGTCTTGGCGAGTTGCTGCAGTGCATCGTGTGGATGGTACACACTGCAGCCACAGTGTGCCGGTGGTGAAGAGAGTGAATGTTTAGGGTAATTATTACTTAACATTTTGTGTACATTGTGTGAGAAGCAAAATAACAATTATAACACTTTAAAAATAAATTTTGAAAAAAAAATTGGAGACAAATAAAATATGGAAAGCAAAACTCTACTAAAACTAAAATAGGATTTAAAATTGGAACACAAGACTAGACTGAAATTAGGATTACATTTCTTATAAAGACTATAAATTCAAAATAAGAGGCAAGACTAAAAGAAACTGTTTACAACTATAGAAAACCATGCAAATAAGCTGCTGTGGTTGTTCTGACTGGGTGAGGTTATATGAGCTCTTGTAATTTTATCATTTAGGATAAATATTTTCTACAATTGAACAAACTCATAAAACCTGATATCCTAACTCCTTCCTATGAATAGTTAACAGGTCTTATTATAATACAATCTTGTTTCTCCGGTTTTCTTCCTTTTAAGCTTCCTTTTTTGAAGTCTCTCTCTTCCTGGAATACTTTATTCAATTGGCCATGCATCCCTTTGAGTTTTATTTGTGATTACGGGATCATCACAGCCATGCTCAATCTTGTCTCCATTGATGTCCATGTACTGTTCCAACATGGATTGCAGGATGTCGGTCAAGAGGAGGAAACTAGGGCAGTTTTAATCTCTACCCCATTCTAACAGACATGTTTTAGCACTGTTTCAAAAGGGACCAGCGCTCACAGCACAGAGGGCCTACCTGGTCCTTCCTAGTATTGCACCACTTGGTAACTTTGTATTTTCTGAGGCTATTGGTGAAGCATCACTGAAAATATCTTGAATGTTTTCTGCTTTCTTAATGTTGCAGGCTTTATTATCACAAGGTTTGTGACCACATGATGTGTTGTGACTTTATTCAAAGATGATTTATTGCATCATTAAGCTCCATCTGTACAATGGCATATCAGTGCTTATTATAACATAAAGATCCCACACTACATCGGTCAATGTCTGAAGGGCCAGCATTACATGTTTTTCGCAAGGGTGGGGTACCTTGATCTGATATCCACCTCCTTTCTTTTGTTTAAATTAGGATTTGTTTTTGTTATTGTTGGAGCGTCTTTTATTCTGCAAAAAAATAAATTTTATTAAAATAAATAGTTTTAAATCATCCTGGTAAAAAGTACAACATCTTGTACACTGACAATGTACTATCCACCTTACATTTTCTTTAGGTGTTTACAGAACCAGTAAGCAGCTCAGGAAGATTTAGTCCTATTATTGTTCATTAAAGCAAGTGTATGAGATAGGTGGCAGTTCATCAAAGTTGACTTATGAATTTGGAATTTTTATCGTGCTGATGCATCAGTCTGATATTTTAGAATCCTATGATTCCTTTGATATTTTGGAAAAAGCTCACCGACTTTATTCAGTCCTTTCTCCTGTGTTCCCTCCATTCCCTCACAAAAAAGGGATGGGAGGAAGTGTAATCAAGGTAGCTGTGGGTTTATAATAGATATTGGTTGACAGCCTATCCCCAGAAATGGAGATAGAGAAGTCGAGGAAGGGAAGGGATGAGTCAGACCCCTCCGCTTCCTGTAAGGACTCTATTCACTTCTCCCAGTTTCTCCATCTCCATCGCATCTGCTCTGATGATACCATCTTCTGCACCAGTGCTTCCGACCGGTCTTCCTTTTTTACCACAACCAAGGATGCCCCTCCACTGTAGTTGACAGGGCCCTCAACCGTGTCCATCCTATTTCCCGCACTTCTGCCCTCATCCCTTCCCTTCCCTCCCAGAACCATGACAGGGGTCCCCCTTATCCTCACCTTCCACCCCTCCAGCCTCCACATTCAACGTATCATCCTCCACCATTTCCGCCACCTCCAGCGCTATCCCACCACCAAACAGATCTTCCCCTCATCTCCCCTTTCAGCATTCCGAAGGGACCAGTCCCTCGTGACACCCTGGTCCACTCTTCCAACACCCACTCTCCAACACCCACTCTCCTCCCCACGGCACCTTCCCATGCGAGCACAGGAGATGCAACACCTGCCTCTTCACCACCTCCCTTTCCACCGTCCAGGGCCCCAAACACTCCTTCCAGGTGAATTCCTTCAGATTAGCATACGATATCTGCTGCACACAATGTGCTCTCCTCTACATTGGGGAGACCAAATGCAAATTGGGTGATCGCTTTGCTGAACACCTCCGCTCTATCCGCAAGCGTGACCCTGACCTCCCAGTCGCTTGCTATTTTAATTCCCCTTCCCACTCTTTGTCCTCGGCCTCTTACACTGTTCCAATAAAGCTCAACGTAAGCTCGAGGAACAGCATCTCATCTTTCGTTTAGGCACTTTACAACCTTCCGGACTCAACACTGATTTCAGTAACTTCAGATCATAACCACTGCACCCATTTTTTCGGTCAGCTAGTGCTGGTAATGGTTCTGCTGCTGCCATTTACAGCCAGTCCTAATCAATCTTTTGTTTCTTAAACTGTCCCATTGCCACCTTCCTTGCCTTGCACCATCATCCCTTTTGTTATTTACTCACTCGTGCAATGTACCCCATCACAGACCTTTCCTTTTGTTCTTTCCTCCCCTCCCTTTTCCCCGGCTCTGTACTTGCTTAAAAACTTTAACTCTTTTCACATCTTCCAGTTCTGATGAAAGGTCTTCGACTTGAAACGTTAATTCTGTTTCTTTCTCCACAGATGCTGCCTGACTTGCTGAGCTTCTCCAGCATTTTCTGGTTTTATATTAGTGTTATGTGCTTACTAGTTTCTTTTTTCTTTAGACAGGAAGTGGCTTCTCCATGGAATACCAAACAAAAAGGGTGCCATCAGAGCGGGTGGCAACACAAAGCACCCTTTCAGTGATCGGGGAATGCATTGATCAGTTTGCCCCAGGATGTACAGGATTGCAGAAGATACTTAATGCTCGTTGCCCGTTGGTGCGGTTTTCTCATCAGCCTTCAGGATTTCAGTGTGACCTCACTGCCAATAATAGGTGAGGAACACCAAAATCAATTTATGTGTATTACCATATGGCTCTTACTGTGCGAAAAAGAAAATGAACATCCAAAATAGCCCCTACCAGGACGAACTATTAGGAACCTGCGTTGGGTGAGACTCACAACTGTATCACCCTATTGGTTAATATGATCATTGCAAATAGATCATTGTAGATGTCCATTTTGAAAGATATGTATGGAACTTGGATGTGAATCTGAAATAGAGTAAGAAAGGAGTTTTCATTTTATTAAAATTACTTTTAAGCTACTGCTCTTATTTATCAGTGTAGCACATGGATTCTCATTTCCTTAGAGGTGAGAATGCTACACCTCAGCCAAGGTGTCAGTCTTGGTTTAGCACCTCTGAGTCATAAGGCCGTGAGTTCAAGCCACAATCCAGAGACTTGAGCACAATCTCGTCAGAGGTCTCTGTCTGCTCTCTCAGTTGGTCGTAAAGGATCCCCTGGCACTATTGGAAGAAGATCACATAAGTTCTCCTGCTGTCCTGGTCAATACTTATACCTCAACCAACATCACTGTTTGTGGGACCTTGCTGTGCAGCTATATTGCTGCATTTCCCTACACTTTCCCAGGATGTATAGGAATGCAGAAAATATGCAACAGTGACTACACTTCAAAAATACTTCATTGGCTATGAAGTGCTTTGGGATGCCCTGAGGTCATGAGAGGCACTATATAAATGCAAGTTATTTTTTTTTAATCTATTGATTTTTGAAATCTAATTTTGGTAAGAGATATCTGGAATCTATATTTACACTCGTTATTCAGTCCGTTTCTTGTGTAGCTCTTTGTTTTCTATTTTTATATGTGTACTTTTGTGAATTTTTAAAAAAGTTTTTAACCATTCTTACAAGGGAGAGGAAGCAAAAAGATTAAAAATTAAAATGGCTTCCAATGTGAAAGACTTCCAATCCTGCAAGTAATGTTTTTCTGCCCTTTTATATGGCGGAGATGAAAATTTTCAACTCTTCTAATTTGTTTAACCTCCACACATACAAGTAGAATATGTCTAATAGGGAAAGAGACTTTTTCATGGCTTCTTTGGTTAGTGGTCTTCTCTGCTCCAAAGCCTCATTCTGAACTTCACCTCTAGCTCTTTTTCTCCTGTTGAAAGCAACAGTCTTGTGTGTCTCGAAAATAGAGGTTTGAGTTCACCATTAAGTGTTTTCTGCACTATTATTGAAGTTTTATAGGTCTGTTCTTTTTGGGTTCGGTAAAAGTTTTGACAAGTTTTACTTGGCTTACAATGGTGTTTTGATTTTGGAAGCCATTGACACCTGCAATCAGCTAGCACGTGTGTTACTGTTTGCATGCTGCCAATAACAGTCTACGTTGAGTAAATGTGCTCCAGCTGAATTGTTGTTGGTTTCATTCAGTTTCAAATTTTGTGTCAAATATCATTCATAATTCTATTTTTGCTTCCTCTTTCCACACTGTGCCCACCCTCTCTCCCAGCTGTCCATTTATCAACCAATTAAAGCATATTACTTTAGGCTTTATTTTCAGTCATCAGTCATCGTCATTGCAGCTAACATCTCTAACAACAGTACATCCAAACAGCAGAGACTTTTAAATTGTCTGCATTGGCTAGCCTAGTAAGCATCCTTCTGCAGTAAAGCACTCCTTTCAGTGTTAACTGGTATTTCATCCCAGCTTGTTAGAGTGGCACACACTTTAAATATGAACCTCTGATTTCTTTGTTTACAAAACTCAAATGTTTTTGACCCATGCTAACTGAGTTCTGGAGCACTCCACTTGCTTTGAATCATAAAAGCAAGGTGCTATCAATGAGAATACATGCTGCCACAGTAAATGCAATAGCATTCTTTGAAAGGTATACCAGCAGTTAAGTGTGTGTGGAGTGAGCACCTTTCTAAATGGTTAGAAGGAAGGTTGAAGTTAAAATAACAATATGCAGCAAAACCCTATTGAAAAATTATTAGCTTAGAGTTTACTTCCAAGCGATACCTTATTCACAGTAAATATTGTCAGTTCTGACCTGTTATATAAGCACATTAAACTAATCTCAACAGTTGTTTCAAATCTTTTTGAAATAACTTTTCAAGAGATCTGTCTGAGGTAGTTTGTTTTCCTGTAATAGGATATCGAATCACGAAATTTGCTGTGAACAAGGTATTGCTTTCAACTAAATCATGATTTAACTTATTAAAAAAATTCAAAATAATAAATCTACATTTCAAATGTTCTTGCCAAAATTATGTTCAGTGCTTTTCTTTCGGAGTTAATGTTAGGCAGAATGCTTCATGACTATCTATTCATGTTAGCATGCCTTAGGCTTAACCCATGACATGTTCACGTTCCATTCAGATCAAGAAAGCACCATTTTTAAATAAATGAAGGTATGCATAAGGTTTCATTAACTTGTCAGAATTTAATAAGTACAGTTGATAATTGAGGTTGAGGATTTACATGTTAATTTTTTTTAATCAGTTTTTAAAATGTGCTCATTGATCTTTTGTTATAGAATTGCTATGAGAAGCACTGAACTCCTATATATTTATTCTAATATCGACCCTCGGGTACGGGCCCTGGTGTTTGGTGTTCGGTGCTGGGCCCGTGTTCAGGGGATCACTAGCAGTATTCCCGGAGCCTGGATCACTAACTTCTCCTTGACCATAATGGTTCTTTTCCTGCTGCAGAAGAGAAATCCGCCAATCATACCGACAATCGACCAGCTCAAAGACCTAGCAGGTAATGCAGGCTAAGAGATTTCAGTATCCTTTACACGTCACTGTTCCACAGCAGCATGCGAGAGTCACATAACAACTTAGAGTCACAGATTATTACAGCACCAAAGGAGGAAATTTGCCCACCGTGCCTGTGCCACCTCTCTGAAAGAGCTATCCACTCAGTCCTATTCCCCTGCTCTTTACCCATGTACCCTCAAAATTGTCGTCTTCAAATACTTGCTTGCTTTTTAAAAGCTATTGTGGATTCTGCTTCCATCACTGTTTCTGGTAAGGCAATTCTATGTCCTAACAAACCTCTGCATGTAAATAAAAATTCTTCTAACCTCTTCCTTTATGCCTCTAGTTACTGACTCACTGAACAATGAAAATAGCTTTTCCCTATTTACCTTATCAAATCTTATAATTTTGAACACCTCAACCAGATCTCCTCTTAACCTAATGAAAAATGCTCCAGTTTCTTTAGTTTTTCCTCATAACTAATGCCTCTCATTCCTTTCTTTTAATTGAGCCAGAATTTGTTGTCAAAATAACGGTGAGGTTAATGGCACTCACCATTATTTATGTGCAAATGGTGCAGCAACATCAGGCGAGGGGCAGATGCGCGGTTAAACGCGGAAATCCAAAAGTTGCTGTCCAGGTTGCGCCACTCCACCGTTAGCTTCGTGAAAACGGCATCTTGCTGTCTGCCTCACCATTGAAATGCGGTAGATACGAACTAAGCTCGCCACAGAAAGTTAAGTCTTGTCCATTTCAGTGTAAGTACACTTTTAACGACCTGATAAGTGTTAATTTCAGCAAGACCTGGACAACATCCAGGCTTGGGCTGATAAGTGGCAAGTAACATTCGCGCCAGACAAGTGCCAGGCAGTGACCATCTCCAACCAGAGAGAATCTAACCACCTCCCCTTGACATTCAACAGCATTACCATTACCGAATCCCCCACCATCAACATCCTGGGGGTCACTAGGACCCCCCCAGATCCCTTTGTACTGCAGTACTTTCCAGTTTCTCGCCATTAAGATAATAACTTGCTCTCCGATTTTTCCTGCCAAAGTGCATAACCTCACATTTTCCAATATTGTATTGCATCTGCCAAATCTCCGCCCACTCACCCAGCCTGTCTATATCCCCTTGTAGGTTTTTTATGTCCTCCTCACTCTCTACTTTCCCTCCCATCTTTGTATCATCTGCAAACTTTGATATGTTACACTCGGTCCCCTCCTCCAAATCGTTAATATAGATTGTAAAGAGTTGGGGACCCAGCACCGACCCCTGCGGAACACCACTGGCTACAGGTTGCCAGTCCGAGAATGTACCATTTATCCCAACTCTCTGCTTCCTGTTAGATAACCAATCCTCCACCCATGCCAGAATATTACCCCCAATCCAGTGATTCTTTATCTTGAGCAATAATCTTTTATGTGGCACCTTGTCGAATGCCTTCTGGAAGTCCAAATACACTACGTCCACTGGTTCCCCTTTATCCACCCTGTACGTTATATCCTCAAAGAACTCAAGCAAATTTGTCAGACATGACTTCCCCTTCGTAAAACCATGCTGACTTTGTCCTATTAAATTATGTTTATCCAAATGTTCCGCTACTGTCTCCTTAACAATAGACTCCAAAATTTTACCCACCACAGATGTTAGGCTAACTGGTCTATAATTTTCAGCCTTCTGCCTACTACCCTTTTTAAATAAGGGTGTTACATTAGCAGTTTTCCAATCTGCCGGGACCTTTGCCGAGTCCAGAGAATTTTGGAAAATTATTACCAAAGCATCCACAATCCCTACTGCCACTTCCCTCAAGACCCTAGGATCTAAGCCATCAGGTCCAGGGGATTTATCCGCCTTGAGTCCCATTAATTTGCTGAGTACCAATTCCTTAGTCATTTTAATCGTATTTAGCTCCTCCCCCGCTAGAGCCCCCTGTTTGTCCAGTGTTGGGATATTCTTAGTGTCCTCTACCGTAAAGACTGAAACAAAATATTTGTTCAGCATTTTTGCCATCTCCATGTTTCCCACCATTAATTTCCCGGTCTCATGCTCTAAGGGACCGTCGTTTGCCTTAGCCACCCTTTTTCTTTTTATATAACTACAGAAACTCTTGCTGTCTGTTTTTATATTTTTTGCTAATTTCTTTTCATAATCTAACTTCCCTTTCTTAATCAATCCTTTAGTTACTTTTTGCTGTCTTTTGAAGAATTCCCAATCTTCTATCCTCCCACTAAGTTTGGCTACCTTATATGTCCTTGTTTTTAGTCGGATACTATCCTTAATTTCTTTACTTAGCCACGGATGGCTGTCATTTCTTTTACACCCTTTTTTCCTCAGTGGAATATATATTTTTTGAAAGTTGTAAAATAACTCCTTGAATGAACACCACTGTTCATGTACAGTCTTAC
The DNA here is from genome assembly GCF_035084215.1 of Heptranchias perlo. Classification (NCBI taxonomy): domain Eukaryota; kingdom Metazoa; phylum Chordata; class Chondrichthyes; order Hexanchiformes; family Hexanchidae; genus Heptranchias; species Heptranchias perlo. The sequence continues at coordinate 135,653,873 of NC_090326.1, forward strand.
CCTTTAAACTATTTTCCCAGTCCACTTTAATCAATTCCGCTCTCATACCATCATAGTCTCCTTTATTCAAGCTCAGTACGCTTGTTTGAGAACCAACCTTCTCACCCTCTAATTGGATATGGAATGTAACTATGTTATGGTCACTCATTCCAAGGGGATCCTTAACGAGGACATTATTAATTAATCCTGGCTCATTACACAGGACCAGGTCCAAGGTTGCTTGCCCCCTTGGAGGTTCAGTTACATACTGCTCAAGAAATCCATCCCTAATACACTCAATAAACTCTTCCTCAAGGCTACCCTGCCCAATTTGATTTGTCCAGTTAATATGATAGTTAAAATCCCCCATAATTATAGCTGTTCCCTTATTACATGCCCCGACTATTTCCTGATTAATACTTCTTCCAGCAGAGTTGCAACTATTAGGAGGCCTATATACTACGCCCACGAGTGTTTTTTGCCCCTTATTATTCCTTATCTCTACCCAAATTGTTTCATTATCCTGATCCTTTGTCCCAATATCTTTTCTCTGTATTACAGTCATTCCTTCCCTTATTAACATAGCCACCCCGTCTCCCCTTCCTTCCTGCCTGTCCTTCCTGATTGTTAAATATCCTGGCATATTTAATTCCCAGTCATTGTCACCCTGCAGCCATGTTTCTGTAATGGCCACAAGATCATACCCATACGTCGTTATTTGTGCCATTAACTCATCCATTTTGTTACGAATGCTACGTGCATTCAGATAAAGAACTTTCAAATATGTTTTATGACACTTAGTTCCTGCTTTTTCCTTTTTTAACACTTTACCTTTTACTCCATACCTTCTGTCCCTTCCTGATACGCTTTCCTCTGTCTCCTTGCTCAGGTTCCCAACCCCCTGCCACAGCTTTGATGCTGGGTTAATCGCCTTACGCCTTCTAGTTTTTACTTTATCTGTCGTGCCTAAAGTACACTTTCCGCTGCTCTATGCTTTTCCCTTTCACTTGTTCTTGAACAACTGTTTGTACTATTTGTATTGTAGATTTCCCCTGGGTCTTCCCCTCTCTTGCTGCTCTCAACTTTATTCCCTTCTGACTCCCCGCTCAGGTTCCCATCCCCCTGCCATTCTAGTTTAAACTTCCCCAACAGCACTAGCAAACACCCCCGCGAGGACATTGGTCCTGGTCCTGCTCGGGTGTACCCCGTCACGCTTGTACAGGTCCCACCTTCCCCAGAACCGGTCCCAATGTCCCAGGAATCTAAATCCCTCCCTCCTACACCATCCCTGCAGCCACGCATTCATCCTGTCTATTCTCCTGTTCCTATACTCACTAGCAAGTGGCACCGGTAGTAATCCTGAGATCACTACCTTTGAAGTCCTGCTTTTTAATTTATCTCCTAACTCCTTAAATTCACCTTGCAGGACCTCATCCCTTTTTTTACCTATGTCGTTGGTACCAATATGGACCATGACTACTGGCTGTTCACCTTCCCCCTTGAGAATGCCCTGCAGCCGCTCCGTGACATCCTTGACCCTAGCACCAGGGAGGCAACATACCATCCTGGAGTCACGTTTGCGGCCGCAGAAACGCCTCTCTGTTCCCCTTACAATGGAATCCCCTATCACTATAGCCCTGCCACTCTTCTTCCTCCCCTCCTGTGCAGCAGAACCACCCGTGGTGCCCCGAACCTGGCTCTTGCTGCTTTCCCCTGATAAGCCATCTCCCCCAGCAGTATCCAAAGCAGAATATCTGTTTGAGAGGGAGATGGCCCCAGGGGACTCCTGCTCTACCTGCCTAGTCCTTTTACTCTGCCTGGCGGTCACCCATTTTCTTTCTGCCTGCGTATTCTTTACCTGCGGTGTGACCACCTCACTGAACGTGCTATCCACGATAGTCTCAGCATCGCGGATGCTCCACAGTGAGTCCACCCGCAGCTCCAGCTCTGAAAGACGGTTAGCCAGTAGCTGCAGCTGGACACACTTCCTGCACACATGGTCGCCAGGGACACTGGTAGTGTCCATGACCTCCCACATAGTGCAGGAGGAGCATATCACGGGTGCGAGCTGTGCTGCCATGACTTGCCTTAGACTCTTAGACTCTCTTCCCGCTCTAGGTCTCCCCTTTTATACTCTGCTCACCTCTCGGACTCTCCTGCTTCACCTGTGATGTCGCACAGTAGTTGTCTCTTGTTGCAGGTCTGCTGTTGCTTTTATTCCACAATCTCAGTCTTCTACTCTCAGGTCCACTGCCGCTCTGCGGGAAAAGTTCGGAAAAGCAAGGCAAAGCAGCACCTCCTTCCCCCACTTCACCGAACTCCCACACTTACCAAACTCTCAGCAGCACACTGTGTATCCGCACACCGTGCAGTTCGCGCACATATACAAAGAGAAACCCATGGCCTTCATGCTTGGGGCATGCAGACAGAAAGAGGTGCCTTTCGCTCCAAAAGGGGCATCAGCAGGCCTTCCACAACTGTCTCGGGGTCTACCACCACCTCTCTGCTGGCAGTCCTTGAGGTCGATGGAATCGGCGGTGGAAGGCAGGGAAATCAGCCAGGTTCTCGGGCCCCACCTCCCTGCCACTATTTGCATGCACACGGGTGATCTGGGCTTGGGCTGGGGAGGGAGAGAAATTGAGGTCGGCCCTGATAGGGGGCGGGGGTGTGGCAGTGGGCCTCCTCACCCAATTTTCCTACATGTTTGGGTGGTAAAGCAAAGAAAAATCCAGCCCAATATATCTAGTCCTCCGGATTTGTCTTGGGATATCAAGCTGCACCAAATCACTTGCCCCTAATTATGCTGCACCACTTTGCTGATTCTCATTATGACATCAATAACACCTCTTTCAAACAGTTTTTAAAAACAGTAACGGATTGCAAATCTCTATTTGCATCCAAATTTTACAGAAATATATGTACTTTTAATTATTTCAAACTCATGTTTAACTCTTCGATATATAGAACCAAATAGAATATTAGTTGTATGTCATTTTATCTTTCTCTTTGTATATGTGTGAGAGAATCTAAAATGAAATGTGTACTTCATAATTTCTTTATATATTAACTTTATCAAAATTCAATAGACAAGTTTTTGATAACCTGGACCGTTACTGTTTGGTTTCTTAATGCTGCAAATGACAATTTTTTTCGCTGAATCTAATTTAAACTGCTGTGTAATATGTACCATGTGACTGGAATAAGCTAATCTTTTCATGACTTCATCCCACATGCCCCCTCTTCCCAGAATTAAGGCAATTATGTATGTCCTGAGTACAGACTGAATACGGTAATTGGTTGTATAACTCCAGAAAAAAAGTCCAAAAACTTTGACACCTGGGAAAAGTGTATGTATTTCCAGGCACACCAGCTGAGGATTAATACGACCACTGGATTGTATTCATCCACAATAAATAACATATATGGTTATTGCAGTTCTGTTGCTAGTGGAGAGCATAAAACCAGTGCAAGAATTTAATGGAATTTTAACTTTACCTCAGGGAATCTTACAGTAGTGCCTGGTTTAGAGTTTCAGATTTTCCCAGAAACCTACTGGCCAGACTTAGAGATGACTGGCGAGGGAAGACTCTCAGGAGAGGTTAATTTCTTTGTTTTACAAGAAATTATGCTGAGATTGAATGGAGTAACTTTTTTTAAGTCAGCAGTGCAACCAAAGAATTTTTGGTCCTAGAAATGCGCCAGTTTCTGCTGTCCCAGGTGATAGAGAAGGTAGCTGTAGGCCACGAAAATTCAGCGTTAAACTCCCCCTACCTTATGGTTTTGGAGAGATGGGAATCTTTGGGCTCATTGTGGACCTGAGGGTTTTGAACTTCATTCTGAAGGAGAAGCACAATTTAGCAATGCTGGTCACCTTCCAACGGCTCTGTGGGTAGATGAATTGTACGGTGTGACAGTAAGCTTTTAGTCTAGGGCAGTGCCAAGTTTGATATCAGGTCTGAGCTGAATGAGCCAACATCAGCAGAGGCTGCTTTGGGAGCTCTACAATTGGCCCCAGGATCCCCAGGCTGAAAAGAGGAAATTTAACTAAACTTCTACTTACTGCTCTTCAAAGATCCCTGTTGGAAGTGCATTTGTACAGACTTCAGGCAAGGACAAGCTCGGGTTCAATTTCAATATAGAATCATAGAAAGTTTCGGCACAGAAGGAGGCCATTCGGCCCATCGTGTCCGCGCCGGCCAAAAAAGTGCTATCCAGTTTAATCCCACTTTCCAGCACTTGGTCCGTAGCCCTGTAGGTTACGGCACTTCAAGTGAAGCCCCTCACTGTCTATCACTTCACTGTCTGTCTAAGCTCTCATGAGTCATGGCCACTTTGGTGAAATGCAGGAGGGCTGCAATCATGTTGTGTGAGACCATGGGCTCGATTTTAGCACCCGCTATCGGGTGCGTTCTCGGCGGGGGTGCCCCAAAAATCTCGAAATCCAGGAGCGGGACAGGATCGCGCCTCGATCCCGCCCACTTCCGGGTTCCCCGCTGACGCGCCGGCGTGCGCGCGCAGCCCCCGCTGGTGGGAATCCCGCAGGCAAATAAAGCCAGCGGGATGCCACTTGACAATATTTACTTTGGTATTTCAGGTCATTAACTGACCTGATTAAGGGACTGTGTGTGATTTTTGATCAACATGGGACTGTTTCCCACACTGGGGGAAACACTCCCAGCTCGAATGGACGTGTTGCAGCTGTCAGCCTGTGGCAGCTGCAAAGGTCCATTTGATAGGTGGGGGGGAGACCCTCACCCATTGCAGGAGGCCACTCTGTCACTTGGGACAAAGTTTGGCCTCCACCACCCTCCTCCTGACGGTCAAAGTCACCAACCTGCACACTTACCCCAGGGTCCGGAGACATGTACCTACCTTGCGGACCCCCTCAGATGTACATCTTGCCGATGGGGGCCGCCGTAGCTGCAGTCATGACCTCCTCGGAGGGCGAACAGTATCACCAGCCTCGCCATCCACGCCGTCCACCTCTGACACGTGGAGCTCCACAACAGAGTGCTGTGACATATCCACCTGTACAGCAGGAGGGAGGGCTACCGCAGAGAGAGATGCGTCGCAGAGGGCACTACCCTCGCCACAGGTTCCACAGACCGAGGCTCAGCCTCCTGGACCTCTCTGAGCAGCAGTGCACACGGAGGCTCAGAGTCACTCGACATGTAGCCGTGGACATCTGCAGCCTCTTTCATGCCGAGCTGCTTCTGGCTGGCCCGTGCACCATCTTCCTACCTGTCGCTGTCAAAGTCACAACTGCCCTCCCGAACTTCTCCTCCACAGCCTTCCAGGGTGCAACCGGGGACATCGCCGATGTCTCTCAGTCGTTTGCGCAGAAGAGCCCTGCAAATACACCTACATCCACTCTGCAGTGACACAATGGGTGGCATCAGTGGTGGGTCCTCATAGTGATACCCAGGAGCGGGCATTATTGCACAAAGCAGACAGGATTCACGAAGACATGGCAGTAGTGGTGCCAATATAATGTGTGATGTGAGTTGTTCTGAAATTCAATAGAAGTAACAACCATGACAAACCCTCAAACACCCTTGTGCATCCCCTTCATGCTCACGACACGTTTGCCTTACGCTGCCTACTGCACATATGCGATGCATGCCCTGTGGCTGCAGCACAGGTGGTGCCAGGTTGAGTGAGGCTGGCCGTGAGAGAGATGCACGAGAGGGTGAGTATGGGATAGAGCCATGAGATTGTATGAGGATTGGGTTGCGTGGTAGTGGCGGGGTGAGTACTGGCGAAGTGAGTAGGTGCAGGTAAGATGAGGATGGGGTTTGAGTGGGTATGAGGGGTGATGTGACAGAGTAGTGTTGGCAGTGCCGAAGGAGATGTGGAGTGGGGGCAGTGATGTGGCAGACGGAGTGTAGGGGAAAGACTACGTGTTCTCACTGTGGCTGACCTACTGAGGTCATTGGACCGCCTCCTGCACTGTGTGCAGGTGGGCGATATGTTGGTGGCGCAGGTGACCCCCTCTGCCACCTCGAGCCAGGCCTTCCTGGTGGCGGAGGCGGGCCGCTTCCTCCCGCCCGCCGGGTGGAAGATCTCTGTCCTCCCCCTCCTCCTCACCCCATGTATTGATACCTGGGGTGAGGCATCATTAAACTGGGAGCAGCCTTCCTCCTGGGCTGCTCCATGCAGTCATCTTTGCTATTGGTTGCAGCATCTGTCAGTGGAGGACTGCCCCTTTAAATAGAGCGCCTCCAGCTGACAGATCTTACTGCGCATGCGCAGCCCGCCCGACACGCAGATCAGCAGCAGGGAACCCGGAGGAGCAGGTAAGTGAATCCAATTAGTGGGTTGCCTGCTACGATCGCGCGGGAAACCCACTAATTTCACCGGGCGCGTTACCAACGCGCCCGCTTGCCCACCCGCTGAGAACCCGCACCCCTGCTAAAATCGGGCCCCATGTTTCAGGCGTCATGCCGTCTTGAGAAGAGGGGTGAGGAGAGAAAAATAAAGATAAATTATGGTACTGTTATTAAAGGGACAGGGGTCCAATTTTTTGTTCCCCCCCACCCAATTCTATAACACCTATTCATTTGAATATGTAAAATGATCAATGTTGAAAGAACAAGGACGACCATAAGTACATTTCCATTCTCTTCCTGACCTTCCAGCCCACCTGCTGCTGTCCTGTGCTAACCCATTGCAATTGCTTTTTGGTGTGAAAGGATTTTGAGGAATTGTAGAATTTACAGCCCAGAAGGCCATTCAGCCCATCATACCTCTGCCAATAATAGAGCTTTAACTGGAGCTGCTGACTGTAATCACGTTGCTCTGCCCTTGCCCGTTATCCCTTATATTAGGAACACTGATAATGACTGACTGTTCTTTTTCAGAAGCAAAAGATAAATACGTTATTGAAAGTCATGACTGCACGTTTATTTCTGATGTTAACAAGATAAAGCCTACCCAAAACACAGAGACATTGGGTAAGTAAGAAGATGTAGAATTGACCATATAAAGTAATATGTAATTCTGGTTTGCAAATTAAATGACTTTCAGTTTGGGATTCTTTACAGAGCAACTCCTACAAGAATTCTTTGAATTTTATGGCACTTTTGCTTTCAATAGAATGTCCATCGATATCAGAAAGGTTAGTATGTTGCAGACTTTTGAATTTTTATATTTCTTTGATTTATCTAATGTAAAGATCCCAGCGATCTAGTTTTGATCAAACATTAACCCAACGTTGTTACAGTGGAACTTTTAACAAAATCTTAGTGCATCAAGATGATCACTCTTGGGAGTTTCAGTGTGAATCGTGAGGAAGACGTTAAACTAGAAAGGTCAGAGCTAGATCAGCCCAATGATAACCCATTAGTCAGTGCATCTTAAAGCTGTAGAATTGGACAGTTGTTAAAAGATAAATAATTCTGAACCACTTTTAAGGATAACCCTAATTTGAAAATAGAGCCTTGATTTTCTTTTTAATTAATCAGCTGCAGCAAGTAAAGTTTGTAGTGTTTTCAGACAGGCAGTTGGGTGTGACCGTGACCACAGTCTGTAACTGGTCTGTAGTTGAGCTCACAGGTCAGGATCTTGAAATGACTGGAATCAACCCATCTCTCCCAGCTTCCTCCCTGAGGTGACAACCATTGAGGCATTTGCTGGCATTCTTCCTTCACAGTATTAAACCTTGTGCTACTCTTTCTCCATCTTTTCTGTTACATTCAACAACTGTGTATGCTGGCAACCAGTGCAGCTGCAGATAGTCTGGTGACACTTTCTGATACATCTATACCATTGCAGGTGTTTGAGTTACCAGTTCCAGTAACCTCAATCTGAGATTAAAGGCTTAAGAGTATTTTATTGTTGCATAATCTGTAACTTCATGTCAACCCAAGGATATGGCAAAGGCAGAACATTTCAGATGTCAGGTGCTACTAGTCGTCCTTCTTTAGTGTATATCTCATTGCGGTATAAATGACAAGATTATACAACATACCTTGAAGGTACTTGTGATGAGTTCGATTTACAAATCATTCGGTGACTCCAATTTAAAATATATACATTCATTAGAAATTACCATTTTCTTTTATACAATGGTGGAATATTTTGAACAAAAATACCCTCTTTCCCCACCCCGCCCAAAGACTTTCTGTCCCCTTTAATAAGTGTATAAAATGGAGGGGGTGGGATGCTTGCTGTGTACCCCTGTATCCACTTGAGACCTAGGGCCCGATTTTACCAGGGGTGCGGGTTCTGGGCGGGTGGGCCAGCGGGCGCGTTTTCAACGCGCCCGGTGAAATTAGTGGGTTGCCCGCGCGATCGTAGCAGGCAACCCACTAATTGGATCCACTTACCTGCTCCTCCAGGTTCCCCGCTGCTGATCTGCGCGTCGAGCGGGCTGCGGGCTGCGCATGCGCAGTAAGATCTGTCAGCTGGAGGCGCTCTATTTAAAGGGGCAGTCCTCCACTGACAGATGCTGCCACAAACAGCAAAAATTACAGCATGGAGTGGCCTGCCTCTGCCACCAAGAAGGCCTGGCTCGAGGTGGCAGAGGGGTCACCTGCGCCACCAACATATCGCCCACCTGCATACAGTGCACGAGGCGCGCCATTGACCTCAGTAGGTCAGCCACAGTGAGAACCCTTACTCATTCCCCTACACTCTGTCTGCCACAACACTGCCCCCACCCCACATCTCCTTCGGCACTGCCAACACTACTCTGTCACATCACCCCTCATACCCACTCAAACCTCATCCTCATCTTACCTGCACCTACTCACCTCGTGAGTACCCACCCCGCCACTACCACGCAACCCAATCCTCATACAATCTCATGGCTCTATCCCATACTCACCCTCTCGTGCATTTCTCTCACGGCCAGCCTCACTCAACCTGCCACCACCTGTGCTGCAGCCACAGGGCATGCATCACATATGTGTTGTAGGCAGCGTAAGGCAAACATGTCGTGAGCATGAAGGGGATGCACAAGGGTGTTTGAGGGTTTGTCATGGGTGTTACTTCTATTGAATTTCAGAACAACTCACATCACACATTATATTGGCACCACTACTGCCATGTCTTCGCGAATCCTGTCCGGTTTGTGCAATAATGCCCGCTCCTGGGTATCCCTATGAGGACCCACCACTGATGCCACCCAGTGTGTCACTGCAGAGTGGGTGTAGGTGTATTTGCAGGGCTCTTCTGCGCAGACGACTGAGAGACATCGGGGATGTCCCCGGTTGCAGCCTGGAAGGCTGTGGAGCAGAAGTTCGGGAGGGCAGTGGTGACTTTGACAGCGACAGGTAGGAAGATGGTGCACGGGGCAGCCAGGAGCAGCTCGGCATGAAAGAGGCTGCAGATGTCCACGACTACATGTCGACTGACTCTGAGCCGCCGTGTGCACTGCTGCTCAGAGAGGTCCAGGAGTCTGAGCCTCGGTCTGTGGAACCTGTGGCGAGGGTAGTGCCCTCTGCGACGCATCTCTCTCTGCGGTAGCCCTCCCTCCTGCTGTACAGGTGGATGTGTCACAGCACTGTGTTGTGGAGCTCCACGTGTCAGAGGTGGACGGCGAGGCCGGCGAGGCTGGTGATGCTGTTCGCCCTCCGAGGAGGTCATGACTGCAGCTATGGCGGCCCCCATCCGCAAGATGTACATCTGAGGGGGTCCGCAAGGTAGGTACATGTCTCCGGACCCCGGGGTAAGTGTGCAGGTTGGTGACTTCGACCATCAGGAGGAGGGTGGTGGAGGCCAAACTTTGTCCCAAGTGACAGAGCGGCCTCCTGCAATGGCTGAGGTCTTCCCCCCCCCCCCCCCCCCCCCCCACACACCTGTCAAATGGACCTTTGCAGCTGCCACAGGCTGACTGCTGCAACACGTCCATTTCAACTAGGACTGTTTCCCCCAGTGTGTGAAACAGTCCCATGTTTATCCAAAATCACACACAGTCCCTTAATCAGGTCAGTTAACGACCTGAACAAGCAAAATAAATACACTCAAGTGGCATCCCGCTGGCTTTAATTGCCTGCGGGATTCCCACCAGCGGAGGCTGCGCACGCACCCCCACACGTCAGTGCGGAACCCGGAAGTGGGCGGGATCGAGGCGCGATCCGGTCACGCTCCGGGATTTTGGGATTTTTGGGGCCCCCCCGCCGAGAAAGCACCCGGTAGCGGGTGCTAAAATCGGGCCCCTAAAGTGTGCACACAAGCAGTCGGATTGAATGCTTGCATGGCTCTGTCTCAGGGATAGAGCGGTTTCTCTGCTGCTATGGATGATGGGTAACGAGATCTCCATTAAACAAAAGCCGGGAACTGCCAGTCGGGGGGGAGTCGGGAATCGGGGGCACTGAAATCGCACAGGGTGGGGGGGTTAAGAGTTGGGGGAAAAGGGAGATTGGGGAATGGGGGCTCAAGGCAGAGATGGAGACTGAAGAATAGGGGGATAGGGGGGAGAGATAGAATGGTTTCCCCCTTTTCCACACCTTCTGTTTCCCCTCTTCACCTGCTCATGGTGACCTCCTGGTTCTTGAAACTTCTCACACAACAGCTGCTGGCGCGAAACCACAAATAAAGATTCTTAACTACAGGGGACCCAACCTTTATAAGGTAAATCCAGTAACATTTGTAGAAGTCAAGTGATCCGACCTCCAGGAATATGGTCCGAACATCATGTGATCAAACCTCAAGGAATGCCTCCAACCAGAGTTGGCAACCCTACTCCACCAATACGTCAGGTACTAATAAGCTGCTAACAGCCCCCTGCCCACTGCCCAGCACTTCTAACATTAGCAACCGCAGCACATGGACGGAGGTAGTCCAGGACAGGGGTCTGCAGGACATTAATTCCACCCCCCCCACCCCCCAATTTGGCTGGGATCTCCCAGGCACTCCTGTCCTACAGCAGCCACCTCGCCCTGTGCAGGAGAACCCAGGATTAGGACATCCCTCCCTCAATGGAAAAGGGCCCCGGGATGGCAATGAACCCCGGGATGGCAATGAACTGGGAAACCCAACAAACAGAAAATAAACTGAAATTACATCCTGCTGGCAGTGCACCAGAATTAGGCATGACCCCAGGTGAGTGTGAGGAAAAGAAGGAATGCTGCAGAAGATACAGCCGATCCCGGGATATTTGGCTCATCTGGTTTACTGTACATACAATGACCATTTTGAAATTAAGGACACCTGCAAATAAAGGACACCGGATGCAAGTCCCTAATTTACAGGTTTCACTGTATCTACAATTGTGTTGTCTGTGTCTCAGTTTTAAATATTATGCCAGGTGCTGCTGTGATTTAGAGATGGTTCTTATTATTCACAAGTAGTTGCAAGAGGAAGTTGAGAATATACTGGAATAATATGAATTGGCATTAAATCAGTTTTTAAAAAATGATCGAATGACAATGAATGATAAGGCATGTGTATATAATGCATAAAACAAACCATAGCAATGAGTGCTTTAACATAAGACTAAACAATCGCGAATGTGATATAACAGATTAAGTAATGCTTCTGTACTTTATGGCAATGCACAAAGGCTCCATTAACAATATAGTATCACTATCAGCAGTAGACCATGTTCACTCATGCTAGGGAGACTGGAATAGCTCTGTCTCTTAATTTCCCTTTTCACTCACTGAGAAACAATGAAAGGGAGCAATGCTGAGTCACAGGCCAGGTATTGGAGTGAGGACAGGGAAGAGGAATGAGTAGCAGATGCAGGTTGGAGAGAAAGAAAGGGAGATGGACCGGGAGGGAGGGGGGTCAACACCCTTCCGAATTTCCTTTCTAACAAATTGTTAGATCATTTGTCTTTACTTTTATACAGCCCTTATTGAGTGACTTGTGGACTACTTCATATCAACTTTAACATCAGAGATCTTGTATTGTTGCAGTATATGGATTCGCTTGTAACAAGAAGCCGAACATACTTTTCACCAAATGTGGCTGTTTGTATGTCTTTCCTTAAAAGTATGCAGGTTTTGAGCAAGGCTGGAATAAACTTTATTTTTCCTTTCATTTTTCTAGTTGGCTGGTGTAGTGCTAGAAATAGTGCTAGATATTTGTTTAGTAATCTTACTAAGCTGCAGTATTTAACATAGTTGGGATAATGCAGCAGGAACATGGTTAGTAGCTGACAGAATGCAAGTTCAATAGATGCTAGATCACCCAATGTGTTAACTCCAGTTTGATGATTTCTCTATTAAAAGTTTAGCGAAACATCTATAGAAGCACCAGGTTTTCATAGTGCAGACCTATCCTGGATTCACATAAGTGTCCAAGTAATTTACAACATTTGCTTTTTGAGAAAATTCACTGAAATTGCAAATAAAGAATGTGAAAGAAATACTTTGCATTTATGTAGTGCTGTATCACATTGTTGAAATATCTCAAAGTGCTTTGATTCCTCGAATAAGGATCATTAAAATCAGTTTTTACAGATTTCCACTAATAAATTCTTGGATTTTTGGGGCGAGGTGAATCCTCCCAAATTTGAGAGGAAAAATGTCCCATTGTTTTTTTACAAAAAGTCAGGTCTGTAGGCGCATGTGCATAGTGTCTGTGGTCTCAGCACACACGTGCATGCTGTACTTACCAAGCTGACGTCACAGATTCCACCTGTGCACATCTCTGGAGACTATTTTTTAGCAGGAAAAGAAACGAAAGCTGTGCAATTTGGATTTCTTTTCAAGGGGATCTGGATCATCTATTATGTCCTGCTTTGAAGACAACATTCTCAATCCTGCAGCAAACATTAGTCTTTAATTCCTAGTTAGGTATGGAACAAGGACAACAGTTCACTGGCAGTCACCACGCTGATGGTCCCTTTAAAACTGAGGGCAACAATCAAAGGCTGACTCTCCCATGAGATTATGTAGGTGGGAGGTGGGGGGGGGGGGAGACGGTGGGGAGGGAAGAAGTGTTTAGCCATGATGGCCCGACCGTCATGGTGTGAGTCAGGTTTGATGGAGCATCTGGCCTTTTCCTGCCCGTCAATTTCGTATGGCTCAGGTCACACTCCAAGGCATTGTTTACTAAAAGTAAAATCGCAACTGTTCCCTTGCACATAAATCTCAACGTTTTTTTATTCCATCATCACAGTGGCAGCTACGTGGCTGGAGTCACAATAATAAACATAGGTTCTTTGATTTTTTAATTCTTCAATTTTTAAATGATCAATAATTAATTTTAATTATCTTTAGCAATTAATTATTTTGAAGTGAAATGATTGTTGTTTTGTAGGAAAATGTGACATTTTCTGCATGAGTAATATCTCATAAGTAGCAATGAGATGAATGACCAGATGATCTGTTTATGGTAGTGGTGGTTGATGGGGCATTGTTCTCTAGGAGACCAGGAGGAAACCATACTATTTCTCACATGGAATCTTTAACATCCACTTGAACCACCAGAGAAGGCAGAAGGGATCTCTATTAATGTCTCATCTGAAGAACGGATGTGCTTTGGGTCTTTTCAACCTGTTAATGAAGCAATTGTGTCTTTTTTTCAGTTTAGGGTGTGAAAATGGTATTTTCTTAAGCTTCACATTAGATTCCTCAGACCAGTATTCATACCCATTTGTCTGTCAGTTTCAACTTTTATTATTTTAAAAATTGCTAGGCGTAGATACAACCACGAGCAAAATATCTTCTGAAAAAGCAAGCTACTGTCAAATGCATTTTTATAATTTTTAAAAAATATTTGAAGTATGTACTGGCATTTGGTCCTGTAAAATAAAATTAAGTAATGCTATGTGACACCAGCATTTTAAATGTAGCCAGTACTGTTCTAAATGTACAGGAGCTGTATGTGGGTTTGTACAAGGAATGCTGTGACAACACTGTTTTAAGGCTGTTATTACATAATTCCTGAACAATTTGGAGTGACCTCTGGGTTCATGAGATGACATATAGAGTTTGATGAATATGCCAAAAGCCTACGTTGTAAAATTTAAACAAACTTAGAATTCCAAACACGCACCAATTCATTTCAGGGAAAACTCCAGTTTACTTACATAGGACAAAACTGCCTTGTTCCTTCTCAAATTTAAGCAGATTTTTCTGTTTTAAAACATATGCAAATAATACGTGGAATGGAAGGAGTCCTGTTATATGTGGATGAACAAAAACTTTGAAGATGAATGTAACTGTAATAACTGCATCAGTACAAAGTTCATGATTTGGGGATTTGCTTATTTGCACATGTGGATTTCTGGAAGTTCTCGATGTCCGTTTGGTGATCTCTGCTCCCTTCTGCACTGAGCTGATCCAGTACATGGGAGAGAAATAAATCAATAGGTTATATAGAAGAGCCAGACAATACTGTGAATTCCTTGGTAAATTACAGTGGCATATTAAACAATGTTAGATGCTGTAAATTAATTTTTTTTTCTGAAACCATTCCAGGGAAAAGAACAAAATAAACCTGAAGCGTCTCCACTGTACATTCAGAACCCATTTGAACAGACTCTAAATGTGAGCAAGAATGTCAATCAAACCCAGCTGGAGAGGTTTGTGACAGCAGCTAGAGAGAGTGCATGGATATTACAGCAGGCAGGTCTGCAACATCCTATGACCAAGACCAGCCCCTGGGGATTAGCAGCCCTGCTTCTTCCTACCACACACTCCTCTGGAGGGAAGGGCAAGAAGAAGAGGAGGCAACCAGCTAGCGAGAGGATTAAAAGTTTGTTGGATTCACTAAAGACAAATAAACAAACCAGTGACAATTTAAACAGGCCAAACGGTGGTAGGAGGTACATTAGCACTGTTGCACGGTAGCAGCCCTCTATAAATAAAATTAATTTGTGTCGGCATAAACACCGTGAGCACTAAGACAGCAGAAATCTCAAGACTCTAAATTAATGGATTTTCACAAAGTGCTGCAAGAATTATTGAATGATACAGCTAATTTCCAGTAAGAACTTTTACTTGCTTTAAGTTTCCTAACTTCTAGTCTGAACGTGCTATAATGGGAATAGTTCATGAACTGGATGGCACTGGAGCTAATAATTTGAAGGCAAACCATTAAACAGTATTGGCTTGGAATCCAACAGGTGACCTAGGAGACCATTCCTACATGCTTCTACTTGTCCAAATGAAACTTAATGGCTGTCTCCAGACCTTATTTTTAGAAAGCTGCTGAATCCACAAATGTTTCATGTTGTAAATTTATATTAGCAGCAGTTACATTTTAAATCAACTGCTGGATGGTGATCAGTAAAAGTTTATGACCTTTTTAAGCATTTGGTTTCTTTGCATTTGTTCATTCCCAGTTGGATCTGTGTTTGTGAAAATGTGAATCATAATTTACTGATTTGCAAAACTATTGTCTCTGACTGGATTTAGTAATCCATTCGCCTTGTAATTGCTTCAGAGTCTTTTACAAATGTCTGACTTCCTTTCCCCAATGGAATCCATTTCATTTTGCTTCGTAAGGAAGAGACTGTGGCATCACAAGAACCAGTTCACTTAGCGTTGTACAAATCAGTTCAATTCAAACAGTACAAGAAAAACATTCTATAATAAAATAAATCATTGATTTTGCTAAAGCATCCAGATGAAGATTGAATGAAATATGAGACACCTTTCATATCTACTGACAAAGTGGCCTTGTAGAAGAGCAAAGACAGTGATCATGGACTGGACAATACAGTTCATATCAAGGAGGTTAATTACTTAACAAAGCAACACATTGAGTAATGCCAATAGTGACCTTGAGTGAAGGGAAATAAAATATGATTAGAACTCTCACTGAGCATTAGGAGGGATGAGTTGATCATCAAAAATGTAGTGCAAGTCAATAGTTAATAAGGAAAGGATGTACTCAGATTTTAATTGTGACACTATGTATTAATTGTAACTTTTCTCCATGGTTATGCCATCCAGTGTGTTTGGTATTTTTGGGCTGCAGATAGTAAATATATATGATCATTAATGTTTGTATAATGTCAGTGCGTTCTCTATTGGGAGGTCAAGAACACAGACTGGGTTTCATCTGGAAATGTGAGCCTACTAACTAGTTATAATCAAATGAAGTCTTCCCAGAAATGCTGACGAACTAGGCATTGGCAAAATACATGGAAGAGTGGACCAGTGTCATCGCACTCCCAAAAAGTCTCCAAATTGTTTGTCCTTCCTATTAATGTGTTCAGTGTATAATAGTTGCTGCAATGTAACCTCCCCTAACTTTGGCTGGACGATGCCTTGCGTGAGACATTGACTCATTGCACAGCTTATTTTAGTTGTTTGATTTAATCTTGATGAATGAAATAGCACAATATTTTTTGTACTATATTTCTTTGTCCCATACCTACCATATTGCTGTGATGTACAAGTAACACCAAAGTTTAGGAAGTCTTGATTATTTGCCAGTTTCCATTATCTACCATGGAGCCCCTCAATTATGGTAGACAATACAGGTTCCACTATTTTGAGTTGAATCTCCATAAGCTTGATTAGATATTGTGAACCAAAAGTTCAATTATCTCCTGCACCTGCTCCAGTGTTTGTGGGCATCCAGTATCTGTTGCTGGGTGACAATATGAAAATCATTTAGTGAAGAAATTGGATCACATTATGACTGAGTTGCTGTAGTTAAAATTTCCATTACAGTGCATTGTTGGTATGTTTAGACTGTTGTACAGTGACTGACCCCATGAGCCCTCTCAATGACACTGATAGGCTCAACATGGAGAATCTGCTGGGCCACCTTATAATATCCCAATGATGTGGGAGACTGAACATCGTAGAGCACTGATAAATGGCCTCGTCCAAAATCACCATGTATACAGAGGTTGGAGAATTTCAGCTCAGCATTACCCTCATTGAAGCAGAAAGGTTGTAGTGATCCACCCAACTGAAAGAAACCCACAAGGGCACGGTTTTGTTTTATTTAAAAAAAGGGAAATGAGTGCACGGCAATGATTTTCTGACCACTGTCCAAAAAGGAAACACCCCAGAGGCATCTCCAACTGTATACGCGATGTCAAGTTTGGATAATGCATGACAATGTCACGTGTATGCAATATATAGTATACCATAACAGATTGTAGCTGCAGAATATTTACAAATTAAAGTTTTTTTTTTAAACAAGTGTCCTTCCTGGGGACAGTAGAAAAAGTTGCAGCTGATCTGGTCAGCACTAGGGATCTTCTAGGAGGTTGGATGGTTGATTTTTCGGCATCCATCATAGAAAGTGAGTAAGTGGCATATCTGGGGGTAAAACCTGGATTTGGAGTAACTGGGGCCAGCGATTCTACCCAATAAATAGCATCTTGTTACCTGGGCTGTTTGAAAACACAATGGTGGTGGACACTACGAAGTTGCTGAAGAGGAGAATGTTTCTTGCAACCCATTGACTGCTATATGCAGCTGCAATCATATTGCTGCTCTGCTGCTTCCACAACTATGGTCCCACATACAGCCAGCTTTGACCCTAATGCAGCTTTCTACCCTATCTGAGTAAAAATGTTGAAGTGTAAAAGTTGCTGTTGGTGTATCTGGCAAAAGTGAAACCCTTGTTTTTATCCTTTTGTTACAAGCACTCAAATTTACCTTTAAGTACTCAGTAAAAGTAGTCATCTTTAAAAGAGGTTAATTTTGATTTTGCTACTGTGCGACAGAAGTGGCGAGTTGTATGTGAGAGACATTCGGTTGGGTAGCTGAGACCATTTTTTGGGGAAAAAAACATACCCATGAAGTTGTCTAACAGCCAAGTTCAGATGCAATTGAGTTTCAATCATTTTTTTTTATTCGTTCATGGGATGTGGGCATCGCTGGCAAGGCCAGCATTTATTGCCCATCACTAATTGCCCTTGAGAAGGTGGGTGAGCTGCTGCCTTGAACCGCTGCAGTCCATGTGGTGAAGGTTCTCCCACAGTGATATTAGGTAGGGAGTTCCAGGATTTTGACCCAGGGACGACGAAGGAACGGCGATATATTTCCAAGTCAGGATGGTGTGTGACTTGGAGGGGAACATGCAGGTGGTATTGTTCCCATGTGCCTGCTGCCCTTGTCCTTCTAGGTGGTAGAGGTCGTGGGTTTGGGAGGTGCTGTCGAAGAAGCCTTGGCAAGTTGTTGCTGTGCATCCTGTGGATGTTACACACTACAGCCACAGTGCGCCGGTGGTGGAGGGAGTGAATGTTTAGGGTGGTGGATGGGGTGCCAATCAAGCGGGCTGCTTTGTCCTGGATGGTGTCAAGCTTCTTGAGTGTTGTTGGAGCTGCACTCATCCAGGCAAGTAGAGAGTATTCCATCACACTCCTGACTTGTGCCTTGTAGATGGTGGAAAGGCTTTCGGGAGTCAGGAGGTGAGTCACTCGCTGCAGCCTCTGACCTGCTCTTGTAGCCACGGTATTTATGTGGCTGGTCCAGTTAAGTTTCTGGTCAATGGTGACCTCCAGGATGTTGATGGTGGGGGATTCGGCCATGGTAATGCCGTTGAATGTCAAGGGGAGGTGGTTAGAGTCTCTCGTTGGAGATGGTCATTGCCTGGAACGAATGTTACTTGCCACTTATCAGCCCAAGCCTGGATGTTGTCCAGGTCTTGCTGCATGCGGGCACGGACTGCTTCATTATCTGACTGGTTGCAAATGGAACTGAACACTGTGCAATCATCAGCGAACATCCCCTTTTCTGACCTTATGATGGAGGCAAGATCATTGATGAAGCAGCTGAAGATGGTTGGGCCTAGGACACTGCCCTGAGGAACTCCTGCAGCAATGTCCTGGGGCTGAGATGATTGGCCTGTAGCAATGTCCTGGGGTTGAGATGATTGGCCTCCAACAACCACTACCATTTTCCTTTGTGCTAGGTACGACTCCAGCCACTGGAGAATTTTCCCCCTGATTCCCATTGACTTCAATTTTACTAGGGCTCCTTGGTGCCACACTCAGTCAAATGCTGCCTTGATGTCAAGGGCAGTTACTTTCACCTCACCTCTGGAATTCAGCTCTTTTGTCCGTGTTTGGACCAAGGCTGTAATGAGGTCTGGAGCCGAATGGTCCTTGCGGAACCCAAACTGAGCATCGGTGAGCAGGTTATTGGTGAGTAAGTGCCGTTTGATAGTACTGTCGACGACACCTTCCATCACTTTGCTGATGATTGAGAGTAGACTGATGGGGCGGTAATTGGCCAGATTGGATTTGTCCTGCTTTTTGTGGACAGAACATACCTGGGCAATTTTCCACATTGTCGGGTAGATGCCAGTGTTGTAGCTGCACTGGAACAGTTTGGCTAAAGGCGCAACTAGTTCTGCTGCACAAGCCTTCAGCATTACAGTCGGGATGTTGTTGGTGCCCATAGCCTTTGTTGTCATAACTAGACTGGTTATAGTTAGCATAACACCTTGCCATTGCTGTCAACCCACTGCCAGCTGGTAAAGCAGGCTACTGGTTGTTGCACTTTCATTCAGGTCGTCACACACACAACCCCATCT
The DNA here is from genome assembly GCF_035084215.1 of Heptranchias perlo. Lineage (NCBI taxonomy): Eukaryota > Metazoa > Chordata > Chondrichthyes > Hexanchiformes > Hexanchidae > Heptranchias > Heptranchias perlo. The sequence continues at coordinate 135,673,256 of NC_090326.1, forward strand.
TCTGCTTTGGGCTCATAAGAACATAAATAGGAGCAAGAGTCGGCCAAATGGCCCCTCAAGCCTGCTCAGCCATTCAATAGGATCATGGCTGATCTTCGACCTCAACCACTTTACCTCCGGGTACGGTAGCATGGTGGTTATGTTACTGGACTTGTAACCCAGAGGCCTGGACTAATAATCTGGAGTCATGAGTTCAAATCACAGCAGCTGGCAAATTTAAATTCAATTAATTAAATAAAATTCTGGAAAAAAAAACTAGTATCAGTAATGGTGGCCATGAAACTACCGGATTGTCGTAAAAACCCATCTGGTTCACTAATGTCCTTTCGGGAAGGAAACCTGCCATCCTTACCCGGAGTGGCCTATATGTGACTCCAGACCACAGCAATGTGTTTGATTCTTAAACGCCCTCTGAAATGGCCTAGCAAGCCACTCAGTTGTAAAATCTCGCTATGAAAAGTCATAATAAGAATAAAACCGGATGGACCACCCAGCATCAGACCACTAGGCACCGGACACGATAAAGGCAAACCAAGCCCAGTCGACCCTGCAAGGTCCTCCTCACTAACAGCTGGGGACTTGTGCCAAAATTGGGAGAGCTGTCCCACAGACGAGTCAAGCAACAGCCTGACATAGCCATACTCACAGAATCACACCTGTCAGCCAACGTCCCAGACTCTTCCATCACCATCCCTGGGTATGTCCTGTCCCACCGGCAGGACAGACCCACCAGAGGTAGCGGTGCAGTGATATACAGTCAGGAGGGAGTGGCCCTGGGAGTCCTCAACATTGACTCTGGACCCCACGAAATTTCATGGCATCAGGTCGAATATGGGCAAGGAAACCTCCTGCTGATTACCACCTACCGTCCTCCCTCAGCTGATGAATCAGTCCTCCTCCATGTTGAACACCACTTCGAGGCAGCACTAAGGGTAGCAAGGGCACAAAATGTACTCTGGGTGGGGGACTTCAATGTCCATCACCAGAGTGGCTCAGTAGCACCACGACTGACCGAGCTGGCCGAGTCCTGAAGGACATAGCTGCTAGACTGGGCCTGCGGCAGGTGGTGAGCGAACCAACACGAGGGAAAAACCTACTTGACCTTGTCCTCACCAATCTACCTGTCGCAGATGCATCTGTCCTTGACAGTATTGGTAGGAGTGACCACCGCACAGTCCTCGTGGAGACGAAGTTCCGTCTTCACACTGAGGATACCATCCAACGTGTTGTGTGGCATTACCACCGTGCTAAATGGGATAGATTAAGAACAGATCTAGCAGCTCAAAACTGGGCATCCATGAGGTGCTATGGGCCATCAGCAGCAGCAGATTTGTATTCCAGCACAATCTGTAACCTCATGGCCCGGCATATTCCTCACTCTACCATTACCAACAAGCCAGGGGATCAACCCTAGTTCAATGAGGAGTGAAGAAGAGCATGCCAGGAGCAGCACCAGGTGTACCTAAAAATGAGGTGCCAACCTGGTGAAGCTACAACTCAGGACTACATGCATGCGAAACAGTGGAAGCAATATGCTACAGACAGAGCTAAGCGATCCCACAACCAACGGATCAGATCAAAGCTCTGCAGTCCTGCCACATCCAGTCGTGAATAGTGGTGGACAGTTCAACAACTAATGCGAGGAGGAGGCTCTGTAAACATCCCCATCCTCAATGATGGCGGAGTCCAGCACGTGAGTGCAAAAGACAAGGCTGAAGTGTTTGCAACCATCTTCAGCCAGAAGTGCTGAGTGGATGATCCATCTCGGCCTCCTCCCGACATCCTCACCATCACAGAAGCCAATCTTCAGCCAATTCGATTCACTCCACGTGATACCAAGAAACGGCTGAGTGCACTGGATACAGCAAAGGCTTATAGGTACCGACAACATCCCGGCTGTAGTGCTGAAGACTTGTGCTCCAGAACTAGCCGCGCCTCTAGCGAAACTGTTCAAGTACAACACTGGCATCTACCCGACAATGTGGAAAATTGCCCAGGTATGTACTGTCCACAAAAAGCAGGACAAATCCAATCTGGCCAATTACCGCCCCATCAGTCTACTCTCAATCATCAGCAAAGTGATGGAAGGTGTCGTCGACAGTGCGATCAAGCGGCACTTAATCACCAATAACCTGCTCACCGATGCTCAGTTTGGGTTCCGTCAGGACCACTCAGCTCCAGGTCTCATTACAGCTTTGGTCCTAACATGGACAAAAGAGCTGAATTCCACAGGTGAGGTGAGAGTAACTGCCCTTGACATCAAGGCAACATTTGACTGAGTGTGGCACCAAGGAGCCCTAGTAAAATTGAAGTCAATGGGAATCAGGGGGAAAACTCTCCAGTGGCTGGAGTCATACCTAGCACAAAGGAAGATGGTAGTGGTTGTTGGAGGCCAATCATCTCAGCCCCAGGACATTGCTGCAGGATTTCCTCAGGGCAGTGTCCTAGGCCCAACCATCTTCAGCTGCTTCATCAATGACCTTCCCTCCATCATAAGGTCAGAAATGGGGATGTTCGCTGATGATTGCACAGTGTTCAGTTCCATTCGCAACCCCTCAGATAATGAAGCAGTCCGTGTCCGTATGCAGCAAGACCTGGACAACATCCAGGCTTGGGCTGATAAGTGGCAAGTAACATTCGTGCCAGACAAGTGCCAGGCAATGACCATCTCCAACAAGAGAGAATCTAACCACCTCCCCTTGACATTCAACAGCATTACCATCGCCGAATCCCCCACCATCAACATCCTGGGGGTCACCATTGACCAGAAACTTAACTGGACCAGCCATATAAATACTGTGGCTACGAGAGCAGGTCAGAGGCTGGGTATTCTGCAGCGAGTGACTCACCTCCTGACTCCCCAAAGCCTTTCCACCATCTACAAGGCACAAGTCAGGAGTGTGATGGAATACTCGATTGTCAAACACGATTTCCCTTTCATTAAACCATGTTGACTCTTTTTTTTTATTCGTTCATGGGATGTGGGCGCTGCTGGCGAGGCCGGCATTTATTGCCCATCCCTAATTGCCCTTGAGAAGGTGGTGGTGAGCCGCCTTCTTGACCCGCTACAGTCCATGTGGTGACGGTTCTCCCACAGTGCTGTTAGGAAGCGAGTTCCAGGATTTTGACCCAGTGATGATGAAGGAACGGCGATATATTTCCAAGTCGGGATGGTATGTGACTTGGAGGGGAACGTGCAGGTGGTGTTGTTCCCATGTGCCTGCTGCTCTTGTCCTTCTCGATGGTAGAGGTTGCGAGTTGCTGCAATGCATCCTGTGGATGGTACACACTGCAGCCACTGTGCGCCGGTGGTGAAGGGAGTGAATGTTTAGGGTGGTGGATGGGGTGTCAATCAAGCGGGCTGCTTTGTCCTGACTCTGCCTAACCATATTATGATTTTCTAAGTGCCCTGTTACCACTTCCTTAATAATGGATTCCAGCATTTTCCCGATGACTGATGTCAGGCTAACTGGCCTGTAGTTCCCTGTTTTCTCTCTCCCTCTCTTGAATAGCGGTGTTACATTTGCTACCTTACAATCCACTGGGACTGTCCTGTAATCTAGGGAATTTTGGAAGATCACAACTAATGCATCCACTATCTGCAGCCACCTCTTTTAGAACCCTACAATGTAGGCCATCAGGTCCAGGGGATTTGTTGGCTTTTAGTCCCATTAATTTCTCCAGTACTTTTTTCTTACTCTTTTCTTAGAACTGTGGGCTAAGTTACAATAAAACCAGGTAACAGAACCACATTTATAATTAACTAATTAACTAAACTTAAGGTCTGCAGGTTTTATAGCAGGTAGTGTTTTTTTTAGTGAACCTAGGTCCCTAGTATAGTTAACATTTTCTAATTTCAACGTAATTTAAAAGGGGTAACTAAGCTAAGGCAAGTCATAGCAGCAGACCTCGCACCCGTGATATGCCCCTCCTGCAAGATGTGGGAAGTCATGGACACTACCAGTGTCCCTGCCGACCATGTGTGCAGGAAGTGTGTCCACCTGCAGCTACTGACCGATCGTATCTCGGAGCTGGAGCTGCGGGTGGATTCACTGTGGAGCATCCGCGATGCAGAGAAACTCGTGGATAGCACGTTTAGCGAGTTGGTCACACCGCAGGTAAAGGGTGTACAGGCAGGAAGTGAATGGGTGACCACCAGGTAGAGTAAGAGGTGCAGGCAGGTAGTGCAGGGGTCCCCTGTGGCCATCCCCCTCTCAAACAGGTATACCGTTTTGGATGCTGTTGGGGGAGATGGCTCACCAGGGGAAGGTGACAGCGGCTAGGTTCATGACACTGTGGCTGGCTCTGCTGCACAGGAGGGCAGGAAAAAGAGTGGCAGAGCTATAGTGATAGGGGACTCGATTGTAAGGAGAATAGACAGGCGTTTCTGCGGACGCAACCGAGACTCCAGGATGGTATGTTGCCTTCCTGGTGCAAGGGTCAGGGATGTCTCGGAGTGGCTGCAGGACATTGTGGAGGGGGAGGGTGAACAGCCAGTTGTCGTGGTGCATATAGGTACCAACGATATAGGTAAAAAACGGGATGAGGTCCTACAAGCTGAATTTAGGGAGTTAGGAGTTAAACTAAAAAGTAGGACCTCAAAGGTAGTAATCTCAGGATTGCTACCAGTGCCACGGGTTAGTCAGAGTAGGAATGACAGGATAGCTAGGATGAATACGTGGCTTGAGAGATGGTGCAAGAGGGAGGGATTCAAATTCCTGGGCCATTGGAACCGGTTCTGGGGGAGGTGGGACCAGTACAAATTGGATGGTCTGCATCTGGGCAGGACTGGAACCAATGTCCTAGGGGGAGTGTTTGCTAGTGCTGTTGGGGAGGGTTTAAACTAATGTGGCAGGGGGATGGGAACCGATGCAGGAAGTCAGTGGGAAGTAAAGTGGTGACAGAAACAAAAGGCAGTAAGGGAGAGTGTACAAAACATGACCGGACAGATGGTCTGAGAAAGCAGGGCAAAGACCAAGGGAAGTCTAGATTAAACTGCATTTATTTCAATGCAAGAAGTCTGATGGGCAAGGCAGATGAACTCAAGGCATGGATGGGTACATGGGACTGGGATGTTACAGCTATTACTGAAACATGGCTAAGGGAGGGGCAGGACTGGCAGCTCAATGTTCCAGGGTACAGATGCTATAGGAAAGATAGCGCAGGAGGTAAGAGAGGAGGGGGAGTTGCGTTCTTGATTAGGGAGAACATCACGGCAGTAGTGAGAGGGGATATATCTGAGGGTTCGCCCACTGAGTCTATATGGGTAGAACTGAAAAATAAGAAGGGAGAGATCACTTTGAATGGATTGTACTACAGACCTCCAAATAGTCAACGGGAAATTGAGGAACAAATATGTAAGGAGATTACAGACAGCTGCAAGAAAAATAGGGTGGTAATAGTAGGGGACTTTAACTTTCCCAACATTGACTGGGACAGCCATAGCATTAGGGGCTTGGATGGAGAGAAATTTGTTGAGTGTATTCAGGAGGAATTTCTCATTCAGTATGTGGATGGCCCGACTAGAGAGGGGGCAAAACTTGACCTCCTCTTGGGAAATAAGGAAGGGCAGGTGACAGAAGTGTTAGTGAGGGATCACTTTGGGACCAGTGATCATAATTCCATTAGTTTTAAGATAGCTATGGAGAAGGATAGGTCTGGCCCAAAAGTTAAAATTCTAAATTGGGGAAAGGCCAATTTTGATGGTATTAGACAGGAACTTTCAGAAGTTGATTGGGAGAGTCTGTTGGCAGGCAAAGGGACGTCTGGTAAGTGGGAGGCTTTCATAAGTGTGTTAACCAGGGTTCAGGGTAAGCACATTCCTTATAAAGTGAAGGGCAAGGCTGGTAGAAGTAGGGAACCTTGGATGACTCGGGAGATTGTGGCCCTCGTCAAAAAGAAGGAGGAGGCATATGACATGCATAGGCAGCTGGGATCAAGTGGATCCCTTGAAGAGTATAGAGATTGCCAGAGCAGAGTTAAGAGAGAAATCAGGAGGGCAAAACGGGGACATGAGATTGCTTTGGCAGATAAGGCAAAGGAGAATCCAAAGAGCTTCTACAAATACATAAAGGGCAAAAGAGTAACTAGGGAAAGAGTAGGCCTCTTAAGGATCAACAAGGTCATCTATGTGCGGAACCACAAGAGATGGGTGAGATCCTGAATGAATATTTCACATCGGTATTTACGGTTGAGAAAGGCATGGATGTTAGGGAACTTGGGGAAATAAATAGTGATGTCTTGAGGAGTGTACATATTACAGAGAGGGAGGTGCTGGAAGTCTTAACGCGCATCAAGGTAGATAAATCTCCGGGACCTGATGAAATGTATCCCAGGACGTTATGGGAGGTTAGGGAGGAAATTGCGGGTCCCCTAGCAGAGATATTTGAATCATCGACAGCTACAGGTGAGGTGCCTGAAGATTGGAGGGTAGCAAATGTTGTGCCTTTGTTTAAGAAGGGCAGCAGGGAAAAGCCTGGGAACTACAGACCAGTGAGCCTGACATCTGTAGTGGGTAAGTTGTTAGAGGGTATTCTGAGAGACAGGATCTACAAGCATTTGGAGAGGCAGGGACTGAATAGGAACAGTCAGCATGGTTTTGTGAGTGGAAAATCATGTCTCACGAATTTGATTGAGTTTTTTGAAGGGGTAACCGAGAAGATAGATGAGGGCTGTGCAGTAGACGTGGTCTACATGGACTTTAGCAAAGCCTTTGACAAGGTACCGCATGGTAGGTTGTTACATAAGGTTAAATCTCACGGGATCCAAGGTGAGGTAGCCAATTGGATACAAAATTGGATTGACGACAGAAGACAGAGGGTGGTTGTAGAGGGTTGTTTTTCAAACTGGAGGCCTGTGACCAGCGGTGTGCCTCAGGGATCGGTGCTGGGTCCGCTGTTATTTGTTATTTATATTAATGATTTGGATGAGAATTTAGGAGGCATGGTTAGTAAGTTTGCAGATGACACCAAGATTGGTGGCATTGTGGACAGTGAAGAAGGTTATCTAGGATTGCAACGGGATCTTGATAAATTGGGCCAGTGGGCCGATGAATGGCAGATGGAGTTTAATTTAGATAAATGTGAGGTGATGCATTTTGGTAGATCGAATCAGGCCAGGACCTACTCCGTTAATGGTAGGGCGTTGGGGAGAGTTATATAACAAAGAGATCTAGGAGTACAGGTTCATTGCTCCTTGAAAGTGGAGTCACAGGTGGATAGGGTGGTGAAGAAGGCATTCAGCATGCTTGGTTTCATTGGTCAGAACATTGAATACAGGAGTTGGGATGTCTTGTTGAAGTTGTACAAGACATTAGTAAGGCCACACTTGGAATACTGTGTACAGTTCTGGTCACCCTATTATAGAAAGGATATTATTAAACTAGAAAGAGTGCAGAAAAGATTTACTAGGATGCTACCGGGACTTGATGGTTTGACTTATAGGGAGAGGTTGGATAGACTGAGACTTTTTTCCCTGGAGAGTAGGAGGTTTAGGGGTGATCTTATAGAAGTCTATAAAATAATGAGGGGCATAGATAAGGTAGATAGTCAAAATCTTTTCCCAAAGGTAGGGGAGTCTATAACGAGTGGGCATAGATTTAAGGTGAGAGGGGAGAGATACAAAAGGGTCCAGAGGGGCAATATTTTCACTCAAAGGGTGGTGAGTGTCTGGAACGAGCTGCCAGAGGCAGTCGTAGAGGCGGGTACAATTTTGTCTTTTAAAAAGCATTTGGACAGTTACATGGGTAAGATGGGTATAGAGGGATATGGGCCAAGTGCAGGCAATTGGGACTAGCTTAGTGGTATAAACTGGGCGACATGGACATGTTGGGCCGAAGGGCCTGTTTCCATGTTGAAAATTTCTATGATTCTATGATTCTAATATTGATTACATTAAGTTCCTCACTCTCATTAGACCCTTGGTTTCCCACTATTTCTGGTATGTTTTTGTGTCATCTACTATGAATACAGATACAAAATATTTGTTTAATGTCTCTGTCATTTCCTCATTCCCCATAATAATTTCTCCTGTCTCAGCCTCTAAGGGACCCATGTTTACTTTCGCTACTCTCTTCCTTTTTACATACTTGTCAGAGCTCTTACAATCTGTTTTTATATTTCTTGCTGGTTTACTCTCATATTCCATTTTCTCCCTCTTCATCAATTTTTTGGTCATCCTTTGCTGGTTTCTAAAACTCTCCCAATCCTCAGGCTTACTACTCTTCTTGGCAACATTATAAGCCTCTTCTTTTAATCTAATACTATCCTTAACTTCTTTAGTTAGCCACAGATGGATCACTTTTCCCCTGGAGTTTTTATTTCTTGATGGAATGTACGGTTGTTGAGAATTTTGAAATATTTCTTTAAATGTTTGCCATTGCTTATCTACCATCATAATTTTTAATCTAATTTCCCAATCTACCTTAGCCAACTCACCCCTCATAACTATGTAATTGGCTTTATTTAAGTTTAAGACTCTAGTTTCGGATTTTAGAACATCACTCTCGAACTCAATGTGAAATTCTATCATATTATGATCACTCTTCCCCAGACGATCCTTTACTATGAGATTACTAATTAACCCTATCTCATTACACAAGACAAGATCTAAAATGGCATGTTCCCTGGTTGGTTCCACGACGTATTGTTCTAGCAAACCATCTCAACTGCATTCCATGAACTCGTCCTCCAAACTACCTTTGCCAATTTGATTTGTCCAGTCTATATGAAGATTAAAGTCCCCCACGATTATTGCATTACCTTTGTTACAATCTCCTATTATTTCTTGATTAATACTCTGTCCAACAGTGTAGCTACTGTTAGAGGGCCTATAAACTACTCCTACTAGTGTTTCCTGCCCCTTGTACTTCTTATCTCCACCCATACTGATTCTACTTCCTGATCTTCCGAGCCAAGATCCTTCCTCACCACTGTCCATGGGTCCTTTCCAGCTGGGACCCATTCCATTACTACCTACTTTTTACGTGGTACGCCACAATTTTCTTGCTGTAACATGCTCCATTTAACAGAAAACACACTTTTTTTCACAGAAGGCGATCATTGATTCAAAACATTTACATGTGCAAAAGGATGTGGAGTAATTTTACTGAAATATGTTATGCCTAAAGTCTCGGGGAATAAGTAATCATACACAGTGAAACTCCTGAGCTTGTCGTCATTCAGAGAGTTACTGCCACCAAGTGTTAGAAAGATACATAGCAACCAAGAGGTCAGGCTACCTTCTCCATGGGTAACTACTGCCTACTTTATACAAGAAGGAAAATGAAAATGAATGGAAAGAAGGCAAGATTGCCCTTTAATCACTTTGTTTCATTTTTGAAAGAGTCACAGTGAAGGATTGTAAAGTACCATGAATGGGACATAGGATGCTGGTGAATGCAGTAATTATTGCTTGTTGCATCTGTTAAACCAACTAGATGAAAGAATTTAGCGAGATTTTACAATTGATTGGCTTGCTTGGCCATTTCAGAGGGCAATTAAGAATCAACCACATTGCTGGGTATTCTGCGGCGAGTGACTCACCTCCTGACTCCCCAAAGAACATAAGAATATAAGAACATAAGAAATAGGAGCAGGAGTAGGCCAATCGGCCCCTCGAGCCTGCTCCGCCATTCACTAAGATCATGGCTGATCTGGTCCTAACCTCAAATCTAAAGAACACAAGAAGTAGGAGCAGGACCTGGCCACTCAGCCCCTGGGCCCGCTCCGCCACCCACAGGGCATTGACCGATCCAAACTCAGCTTCATGTCCAATTTCCTGCCCGCTCCCCGTAACCCCTAATTCCCTTTACTTCTAGGAAACTGTCTATTTCTGTTTTAAATTTATTTAATGATCGAGCTTCCACAGCTTCCTGGGGCAGCAAATTCCACAGACCTTCTACCCTCTGAGTGAAGAAGTTTCTCCTCATCTCAGTTTTGAAAGAGCAGCCCCTTATTCTAAGATTATGCCCCCTCGTTCTAGTTTCACCCATCCTTGGGAACATCCTTACCGCATCCACTCGATCAAGCCCCTTCACAATCTTATATGTTTCAATAAGATCGCCTCTCATTCTTCTGAACTCCAATGAGTAGAGTCCCAATCTACTTAACCTCTCCTCATATGTCCACCCCCTCATCCCCGGGATTAACCGAGTGAACCTTCTTTGTACTGCCTCGAGAGCAAGTATGTCTTTTCTTAAGTATGGACACCAAAACTGTATGCAGTATTCCAGGTGCGGTCTCACCAATACCTTATATAACTGCAGCAATACCTCCCTGTTTTTATATTCTATCCCCCGAGCAATAAAAGCCAACATTCCGTTGGCCTTCTTGATCACCTGCTGCACCTGCATACCAACTTTTTGATTTTCTTGCACTAGGACCCCCAGATCCCTTTGTACTGCAGTACTTTCCAGTTTCTCGCCATTAAGATAATAACTTGCTCTCTGATTTTTCCTGCCAAAGTGCATAACCTCACATTTTCCAATATTGTATTGCCTTTCCACCATCTACAAGGCACAAGTCAGGAGTGTGATGGAATACTCTCCACTTGCCTGGATGAGTGCAGCTCCAACAACACTCAAGAAGCTCGACATCATCCAGGACAAAGCAGCCCGCTTAATTGGCACTCCACCCACCACCCTAAACATTCACTCCCTTCACCACCGGCGCAGTGGCTGCAGTGTGTACCATCCACAGGACGCACTGCAACAACTCGCCAAGGCTTCTTCAACAGCACCTCCCAAACCTGCAACCTCTACCACCTAGAAGGGCAAGGGCAGCTGGCACATGGGAACAACACCACCTGCACGTTCCCCTCCAAGTCACACACCATCCCGACTTGGAAATATATTGCTGTTCCTTCATCGTCGCTGGATCAAAATCCTGGAACTCCCTTCCTAACAGCACTGTGGGAGAACTTTCACCACACGGACTGCAGCGGTTGAAGAAGGCGGCTCACCACCTCAAAGGCAATTAGTGATGGACAATAAATGCCGGCCTCACCAGCGACGCACACATCCCATGAACGAATAAAAAAAAGATGAAAGAATTCGCATTTATCTAGAGCTTTTCACAAACTCAGAGCATCCCAAAGCGCTACATAGCCAATGATGTACTTTTGAAGTGTGGTCACTGTTGTAATGTAGGGAAACATTACAATTTGGATATCCTAATGTAGTAGATGTTCATGAGCAGGAACAAGCTCTGGCTCATTTTCCCTTTCTATCTCGAGGACACAAGCCAATTCTGATTGTCTCACTGGCACCCCAGTTGAGATCAGTTAGTTCAGCATAGAGCAGTGATTGATTCTGGGACCCTCCAGATTGGTTTGACTACACTGGAGCAATTTAAACATTCTTGGTACATTTCCTGTGTTTTGCTTAGTGAGGGTCTGAAGAACTCCCTCCATTCCAAGAGAATCAACTGAACCTATACTTAAAGTTTTCCTGAGCCTAATAGAATCAAATAAATTACACTATCAGAGGAAGCCATTTGCCCATCATACTTGTGCCAGTGCTAGTTCTTCAACTGGTGCTATCTACTCTAATCCCAATTCCCTATCACTTTTTCACATCCTTTTATATTCTCCTTAACAAATTCCCACCCAATTCCCTCTTAAATTATGTTATAGTATCTGCCTCAAATCATTTCCATGTTCTAATAAGCCTCTGTGTGAAATAGATTCTTTGAACTTCCCCTTTCTTCTAGTGATACTCTTCAGTCCATGGCCCCTTGTTACCGATTCACCAACCAGTGGAAACATTCTTTCTCTTTATCCTTCAAAACCTTTCCTAATTTTGGAAATCTCTATTAGATTCTCAATCGCCTTCTCCATTTTAGTGATGGAAATCCATATTTACAATATCCTCAACATTCCTTTTATCATTGTGATTTATCATTTGTGAGTAATGAACCAGATTTAGTTAACGGCTTAACTGCGTGAACATCTATCCAAAAGCGATCATAACATGATTGAGTTCAATGTAGTGTTTGAAAGGGAAAAAAGTGAATCAGCTGCTAAGATTCTAGACTTGGGTAAGGCCGACTTCAATGGGATGAGACAGAGACTGTCCACAGTAAACTGGGCAAATCTGTTAATGGGTAAAATGACTGATGATCAGTGGGAAATGTTTAAAGAAACATTTAACGTGATACAGAACCGGTTTATACCCCTGAGGGGCAAGAACTCTACTTGACAAAAAAAACAGCATGGACAACTAAAGAGGTAAGGGACAGTATAAGACATAAGGAAAGGGCATTCAAAAAGGCAAAAAATGGCACAGATCCTGGCGAATGGGAACGATACAAAAATCAACAAAGGGTCACAAAACAGATAGGAAGAGCTACAAAAAGAGAGTACGAAAAGAAACTTGCAAGGGATATCAAAACCAATACGAAGAACTTTTATAGTTATATTAGGAAAAAGAGGGTGGTCAGGAGCAGTGTTGGCCCCTTAAAAACTGAAAGTGGGGATATTGTCATTGACAATGGGGAAATGGTGGACATGTTGAACAATTACTTTGTGTCAGTATTTACAGTAGAGAAAGAGGATAGCATGCCAGAAATCGCAAGAAAACTAATATTGAATCAGGGACAGGGACTCGATAAAATTAGCATAAGTAAAGCAACAGTAATGAAGAAAATAATAGCACTAAAGAGTGACAAATCCCCAGGACCAGATGGTTTCCATCCCAGGGTTTTAAAGGAAGTAGGTGAGCAGATTGCAGATTCCCTAACTATAATCTTCCAAAGTTTTCCAGATTCAGGAACTGTCCCTCTAGATTGGAAAATTGCACGTCACTCCGCTTTTTAAGAAAGGAGAGAGAGGGAAACCAGGGAATTATAGACCAGTTAGCCTAACATCTGTTGTGGGGAAAATGCTGGAGTCTATAATTAAGGATAGGGTGACTGAACACCTGGAGAATTTTCAGTTAATCAGAGAGAGCCAGCATGGATTTGTGAAAGGTAGGTCGTGCCTGACAAACCTGATTGAATTTTTTGAAGAGGTGACTTAAATAGTGGACAGGGGAATGTCAATGGATGTTATTTATATGGACTTCCAGAAAGCATTTGATAAGGTCCCACATAAGAGACTGTTAGCTAAGATAGAAGCCCATGGAATCGAGGGAAAAGTACGGACTTGGTTAGGAAGTTGGCTGAGCGAAAGGCGACAGAGAGTAGGGATAATGGGAAGGTACTCACATTGGCAGGATGTGACTAGTGGAGTCCCGCAGGGATCTGTCTTGGGGCCTCAATTATTCACTATATTTATTAACGACTTAGATGAAGGCATAGAAAGTCTCATATCTAAGTTTGCCGATGACACAAAGATTGGTGGCATTGTAAGCAGTGTAGATGAAAACATAAAATTACAAAGCGATATTGATAGATTAGGTGAATGGGCAAAACTGTGGCAAATGGAATTTAATGTAGGCAAATGTGAGGTCATCCACTTTGGATCAAAAAAGGATAGAACAGGGTACTTTCTAAATGGTAAAAAGTTAATAACAGTGGATGTCCAAAGGGACTTAGGGGTTCATGTACATAGATCATTGAAGTGTCATGAACAGGTGCAGAAAATAATTAATAAGGCTAATGGAATGCTGGCCTTTATATCTAGAGGACTAGAGTACAAGGGGGCAGAAGTTATGCTGCAGCTATACAAAACCCTGGTTAGACCGCACCAGGAGTACTGTGAGCAGTTCTGGGCACCGCACCTTCGGAAGGACATATTGGCCTTGGAGGGAGTGCAGCGTAGGTTTACTAGAATGATACCCAGACTTCAAGGGTTAAGTTACGAGGAGAGATTACACAAATTGGGGTTGTATTCTCCCGAGTTTAGAAGGTTAAGGGGTGATCTGATCAAAGTTTATAAGATATTAAGGGGAACAGATAGGGTGGATAGAGAGAAACTATTTCCGCTGGTTGGGGATTCTAGGAGTAGGGTCACAGTCTAAAAATTAGAGCCAGACCTTTCAGGAGTGAGATTAGAAAACATTTCTACACACAAAGGGTGGTAGAAGTTTGGAATTCTCTTCCGCAAACAGCAATTGATACTAGCTCAATTGCTAAATTTAAATCTGAGATAGATAGCTTTTTGGCAACCAAAGGTATTAAGGGATATGGGCCAAAGGCAGGTATATGGACTTAGATCATAGATCAGCCATGATCTTATCAAATGGCGGAGCAGGCACGAGGGGCTGAATGGCCTACTCCTGTTTCTATGCTATGTTCCTATGTGATTTCCCTGATAAACGCAATTAAATTAGTCAGGCAAAACCTGCCCCTTTATAAATCCATGCTGACAGTATCCAATATGTCCAGTCCTTTCTAAATGTTGTTAGAATAAATGGAGAAGGATCCCCACCAGCTTCAGCATCCTGAAAATTCTGCATTGGTGGTAGAGATTGTTGTTCATTCCCAATACTAGTTTACTTGCTTCAGTAAACAAGCCATCCTCTGAGATAGATTGACTTTGAGTCAGCACAATGCTCAGCAATCTCAAATCCATTTGCCTAATAATTTAAGGGTATTTTCTTATCCCTTAAAGTGATTACGATTTCCCTTTTGAAAGGATCCTATCTCCAGTTAAATTGCCTGCACATTTGAGAGCTTACTTTCTCTTCTGGGCAATCTCCTCCGCAGCAACCTGTAAGCACTGAGGTTACTCATGGTCATCCTATAAACAATGCTCCTTACACTTGTTTTCTGCTTTGCCAAAAGATGTTTCTGTGCAGCTTAAACCATTTTCCTATTTACGGCCCAAACGCTAAAATCAGCTTCAAAATATGGAACCAAAGCAATTGTGATGACTTAATAAATAGTAAATACTGTTTGTTTCACAGTTAGTCATTATTTAATGCTGAGAAACACCTCTTTCAGACTGCAGGATTTGGATTGTGTTACCTACCCAGTCCAGATTGTGTTGTCCTATCTATCCAGTCGTAACCAGAGAATCTCCTGCAATGGCTTCTCTTCCCACTCCTGCACCATTGCCTCTCGAGTCCCCCTAGGATCTATCCTTGGCGGCCTCCTATTTCTCATCTATATACTGCCCGTCAGCGACATCATCAGAAAACATGTCGGATTCCACATGTACACTGACGACACCCAGCTATACCTCACCACCACCTCTCTTGTCACCTCCACTGCCTCTGATTTGTCATGCTGCTTGTCCGATATCCAGTAGTGGATGAGCAGAAATTTCCTCAATTAAATATTGGGAAGACCGAAACCATTGCCTTTGGTCCCCAACACAAACTCTGTTCCCCAGCCACCAACTCCATTACCCTCCTTGGCCACTGTCTGAGGCTGAACCAGAGTGTTCGCACCCTCGATGTCCTATTTGACCCAGAGCTGAGCTTTCGACCCTATATCCACTCCATCACCAAGAACGCCTACTTTGTAGGTAGTTGTGGTAACATCGCCCATCTCCACCCCTGCCTCAGCCCACCTGCTGCTGAAACCCTCATTCATGCTTTTGTTACCTCCAGACTTGAATATTCCAATGCTCTCCTGGCCAGCCTACCACCTACCACTCGCCGTAATCTTGAGCTCATTCAAAACTCTGCTGCCTGTATCCTAACACAGACCAAGCCCCGTTCACCCATCACCAGTGTGCTCGCTGACTTACATTGGCTCCCGGTCCAACAACGCAGTGATTTTAAAATTCTCATCCTTATGTTCAAATCCCTGCATTGCCTTGTCCCTCCTTATCTGTGTAACCTCCTCCTACGCTACAACCTTCCTAGCACACTGCGATCCTCCAAACCTGGCCTCTTGCACATCCCCGATTACCTTTGCTCCACCATTGTCGAACGTGCCTTCAGTTGCCTAGGCCCCAAGCACCAGAATTCCCTCAATAAATCTCATTGCGTCGCTACCTCTGTCTCCTCCTTTGAGTCACATTAGATGGGGTAAATTGATTTGGATTGTATTACATTGGATGGAATAAATTGATTTGGATTGTATTACATTAGATGGGGTAAATTGATCTGAATTGTGTTACATTAGATGGGGAAGATGGATTTGGATTGTATTACATTAGATGGGGTAAATTGATTTGGATTGTATTACATTAGATGGAATAAATTGATTTGGATTGTATTACATTAGATGGAATAAATTGATTTGGATTGTATTACATTAGATGGAGTAAATTGATTTGGATTGTATTACATTAGATGGGGTAAATTGATTTGGATTGTATTACATTAGATGGAGTAAATTGATTTGGATTGTATTACATTAGATGGGGTAAATTGATTTGGATTGTATTACATTAGATGGAGTAAATTGATTTGGATTGTATTACATTAGATGGGGTAAATTGATTTGGATTGTATTACATTAGATGGAGTAAATTGATTTGGATTGTATTACATTAGATGGGGTAAATTGATTTGGATTGTATTGCATTAGATGGAGTAAATTGATTTGGATTGTGTTACATTAGATTACCTTCGATCCAGACCTTCAAAGCGTCCTACGCGCTCTCATCCCACGTACTCCCTGCGTGGGAGACTTCTACTGCCTCCCAAAGATACATAAAGCCAACACAACGGAACCCTGTGTGAGAACCTCTCTGGATACGTCGAGGGCATCCTAAAACCCATCGTACAGGGAACCCCCAGCTTCTGTCGCGACACTACAGACTTCCTACAAAAACTCAGCACCCACAGACCAGTTGAACCAGGATCACTTCTCACCACGATGGACGTCTCGGCACTCGACACCAGTATCCCCCACGATGACAGCATCGCTGCAACAGCCTCAGTACTCAACACCAACAACAGCCAATCTCCAGACGCCATCCTACAACTCATCCGCTTCATCCTGGATCACAATGTCTTCACCTTCGATAACCAGTTCTTTACCCAAACACACGGAACAGCCATGGGGACCAAATTCGCACCCCAATACGCCAACATTTTCATGCACAAGTTCGAGCACGACTTCTTCACTGCACAGGACCTCCAACCAACACTATACACCAGATACATCGACGACATTTTTTTCCTATGGACCCACGGCGAAGAATCACTGAAGAGACTACACGATAACATCAACAAGTTCCATCCCACCATCAAACTCACCATGGACTACTCCTCAGAATCAGTTTCATTCTTGGACACACGAATCTCCAACAAAGACGGGCATCTCAGCACCTCACTCTACCGCAAGCCCACGGACAACCTTACGATGCTCCACTTTTCCAGCTTCCACCCTAACCACGTCAAAGAGGCCATCCCCTATGGACAGGCCCTGCGAATACACAGGGTCTGCTCAGACGAGGAGGAACGCGATGGACACCTACAGACGCTGAAAGACGCCCTCGTAAGAACGGGATATGACGCTCGACTCATCGATCGACAGTTCCGACGGGCCACAGCAAAAAATCGCATAGACCTCCTCAGAAGACAAACACGGGACACAACCAACAGAGTACCCTTCGTCGTCCAGTACTTCCCCGGAGCGGAGAAACTACGCCATGTTCTTCGCAGCCTTCAACATGTCATCGATGACGACGAACACCTCGCTAATGCCATCCCCACGCCTCCACAGCTCGCCTTCAAACAGCCACCCAACCTCAAACAGACCATCGTTCGCAGCAAATTACCCAGCTTTCAGGAGAACAGCGTCCACGACACCACACAACCCTGCCACGGTAACCTCTGCAAGACATGCCAGATCATCGACACAGATACCACCATCACACGAGAGGACATCACCCACCAGGTACATGGTTCATACTCCTGTGACTCGGCCAACGTTGTCTACCTCATACGTTGCAGGAAAGGATGCCCCGGAATTGGCGAGACCATGCAGACACTGCGACAACGGATGAACGGACACCGCGCAACAATCGCCAGATGGGAGGGTTCCCTCCCAGTCGGGGAACACTTCAGCAGTCAAGGACATTCAGCCTCCGATCTTCGGGTAAGCGTTCTCCAAGGCAGCCTTCGAGACACACGAAAACGCAAAATCGTCAAGCAGAAATTGATAGCCAAGTTCCGCACCCATGAGGACGGCCTCAACCGGGATCTTGGGTTCATGTCACGCTACATGTAACCCCACCAGAGAAAAAAAGTTATCTGTTTTTAATACAACTGGACATTCTCTCTCTCTCTCTCTCTCTCTGTCTTTCGGGTCTCTTTCTCTCTTTGTCTTTGTAATCTGACCCATTGTGTATTCAGTATACTGGGATGTAATGTTTTCCGTGGCTAACCTGTCTGAACACCAACGACACCTTTGATCGCTGTGATCGTCTCCCAGCCGAGATGTGATAGGGGGCAATTGGAAAGATTATCTGTAATCACCAGGCATTGTTCTCTGACTATATATGCTATGCGTTTTTAGAACCCTTCACTCACCTGACGAAGGAGGTAAGCTCCGAAATCTTGTGATTTAAAATAAAACTTTTGGACTATAACCTGGTGTTGTGCAAGTCCTTACATTTGTCCACCCCAGTCCATCACCGGCATCTCCACATCATTAGATGGGATAAATTGATTTGGATTGTATGACATTAAATGGGATAAATTGATTTGGATTGTGTTACATTAGATGGGATAAATTGATTTGGATTGTGTTACATTAGATGGGATAAATTGATTTGGATTGTGTTACATTAGATGGGATAAATTGATTTGGATTGTATTACAATAGATGGGATAAATTGATTTGGATTGTATTACAATAGATGGGATAAATTGATTTGGATTGTATTACATTAGATGGGATAAATTGATTTGGATTGTATTACAATAGATGGGATAAATTGATTTGGATTGTATTACATTAGATGGGATAAATTGATTTGGATTGTATTACAATAGATGGGATAAATTGATTTGGATTGTGTTACATTAGATGGGATAAATTGATTTGGATTGTATTACAATAGATGGGGTAAATTGATTTGGATTGTATTACATTAGATGGGGAAGATGGATTTGGATTTTATTACATTTGATGGGGTAAATTGATTTAGATATTGTTACAACAACAACTTGCATTTATATAGCCCTTTAACGTAGTAAAATGTCCCAAGGTGCTTCACAGGAGCATCATCAAACAAAATTTGACACCGAGCCACACAGGAGTTATTAGGACCGGTGACCAAAAGCTTGGACAAAGAGGTAGATTTTAAGGAGCGTCTTAAAGGAGGAGAGAGAGGTAGCGAAACGGAGCGCTCTATGGAGGGTATTCCAGGGTTTAGGGCCTAGGCAGCCACCAATGGTGGAGCAATTAAAATCAGCGATGCGAAAGAGACAAAAATTGGAGGAGCGCAGAGATCTCGGAGGGTTGTAGGGCTGGAAGAGGTTACCGATAAGGAGAGGCTAGGCCACTGAGGGATTTGAACACAATGATGAGTATTTTAAAATCGAGGCATTCCCAGACCGGGAGCCAATGTAGATCAGTGAGCACATGGGTGATGGGAGAACGGGACTTGGTGAGAGTTAGGATACAGGCAGCAGAGATTGAATGAGCTCAAGTTTATTAAGTGTTGAAGATGGAAGGCCAGCCAGCATAGCATTGGAATAGTCAATTTCAGAGGTAACAAAGGCATGGATGAGGGTTTCAGCAGCAGTTGAGCTGAGGCAGGGGCAGGGACGGGCGATGTTATGGAGGTTAGCCAACGTCCCAGGTTCTTCCATCACCATCCCTGGGTATGTCCTATCCCACCAGCAGGACAGACTGACCAGAGGTGGTGGTACAGTGATATACAGACAGGAGGGAGTGGCTTTGGGAGTCTTCAACATTGACTCTGGACCCCATGAAATCTCATGGTATCAGATCAAACATGGGCAAGGAAACCTCCTGCTGGTTACCACCTACCGTCCTCCCTCAGCTGATGAATCAGTCCTCCTCCATGTTGCACACCACTTGGAGGAAGCACTGAGGGTTGCAAGGGCACAAAATATACTCTGGGTGGGGGACTTCAATGTCCATCACCAAGAGTGGCTCGGTAGCACCACTACTGACCGAGCTGGCCGAGTCCTGAAGGACATTGCTGCCAGGCTGGGCCTGCGACAGGTGAGCGAACCAACACGAGGGAAAAACTTACTTGACCTCATCCTCACCAATCCACCTGTCGCAAATGCATCTGTCCATGACAGTATCGGTAGGAGTGACCACCGCACAGTCGTCATGGAGACGAAGTCCCGTCTTCGCACTGAGGACACCATCCAACGTGTTGTGTGGCACTACCACCGTGCTAAATGGGATAGATTCAGAACAGATCTAGCAGCTCAAAACTGGGCATCCATGAGGCGCTGTGGGCCGTCAGTAGCAGCAGAATTGTATTCCAGCACAATCTGTAACCTCATGGCCCGGCAATTAAACAACTAACGGAAGGAGGAGGCTCTGTAAATATCCCCATCCTCAATGATGGCGGAGTCCAGCATGAGAGTGCAAAAGACAAGGCTGAAGCGTTTGCAACCATCTTCAGCCAGAAGTGCCGAGTGGATGATCCATCTCGGCCTCCTCCCGATATCCCCACCATCACAGAAGCCAGTCTTCAGCCAATTGGATTCAATCCACGTGATATCAAGAAACGGCTGAGTGCACTGTGTACAGCAAAGGCTATGGGCCCCGACAACATCCCGGCTGTAGTGCTGAAGACTTGTGCTCCAGAACCAGCTGCGTCTCTCGGAAAGGTGTTCCAGTACAGCTACAACACTGGCATCTACCCGACAATGTGGAAAATTGCCCAGGTATGTCCTGTCCACAAAAAGCAGGACAAATCCAATCTGGCCAATTACCGCCCCATCAGTCTACGCTCAATCATCAGCAAAGTGATGGAAGATGTCATCGACAGTGCTATCAAGCGACACTTACTCACCAATAACCTGCTCAACGATGCTCAGTTTGGGTTCCGCCAGGACCACTCGGCTCCAGACCTCATTACAGGCTTGGTCCAAACATGGACAAAAGAGCTGAATTCCAGAGGTGAGGTGAGAGTGACTGCCCTTGACATCAAGGCAGCATTTGACTGAGTGTGGCACCAAGGAGCCGTAAAAATATTGAAGTCAATGGGAATCCGGGGGAAAATTCTCCAGTGGCTGGAGTCATACCTAGCACAAAGGAAGATGGTAGTGGTTGTTGGAGGCCAATCATCTCAGCCCCAGAACATTGCTGCAGGAGTTCCTCAGGGCAGTGTCCTAGGCCCAACCATCTGCAGCTTTTTCTTTTATTCGTTCATGGGATGTGGGCGTCGCTGGCGAGGCCAGCATTTATTGCCCATCCCTAATTGCCCTTGAGAAGGTGGTGGTGAGCCGCCTTCTTGAACTACTGCAGTCCATGTGGTGAAGGTTCTTCCACAGTGCTGTTAGGAAGGGAGTTCCAGGATTTTGACCCAACGATGATGAAGGAATGGCGTTATATTTCCAAGTCGGGATGGTGTGTGACTTGGAGGGGAACGTGCAGGTGGTGTTGTTCCCATGTACCTGCTACTCTTGTCCTTTTAGGTGGAAGAGGTCGCGGGTTTGGGAGGTGCTGTCGAAGAAGCCTTGTCGAGTTGCTGCAGTGCATCCTGTGGATGGTACACACTGCAGCCACAGTGCGCCGGTGGTGAAGGGGGTGAATGTTTCGGGTGGTGGATGGGGTGCCAATGAAGCGGGCTGCTTTGTCCTGGATGGTGTCGAGCTTCTTGAGTGTTGTTGGAGCTGCACTCATCCAGGCAAGGGGAGAGTATTCCATCACACTCCTGACTTCAATAAATGAACTTCAATTGATATTATTGTACTTTTTCCAAACATTACAAAATGATTATTTCCTACAGTCTATTCTAAAAGTAATACAACTACGAATTATTTCAATATACTACCAGTCGTATCATTTAATGCTGGGACTTATAGGAACCAGGCATTCCTTTACTACAGGTACCTGTGAATAACTGGAGAGTAAAGGGTACTGCTGAAAGCCATGTTCCTCAAAGTGTTAGAAGGGGACCATGTTTCCGAGGAGCAGATCATGATATTTACCACCATTGTTGGGTGGAAACCAGTGTTGTAGCTGTACTGGAACAGTTTGGCTAGAGGCGCAGCTAGTTCTGGAGCACAATTCTTCAGCACTACAGCTGGGATGTTGTCGGGGCCCATAGCCTTTGCTGTATCCAGTGCACTCAGCTGTTTCTTGATATCACGTGGAGTGAATCGAATTGGCTGAAGACTGGCTTCTGTGATGGTGAGGATATTGGGAGGAGACGGAGATGGATCATCCACTCGGCACTTCTGGCTGAAGATGGTTGCAAACAGTTCAGCCTTGTCTTTTGCACTCACCTGCTGGACTCTGCCATCATTGAAGATGGGGATGTTTGCAGAGCCTCCTCCTCCTGTTAGTTGTTTAATTGTCCACCACCATTCACGACTGGATGTGGCAGGACTGCAGAGCTTTGATCTGATCCGTTGGTTGTGGAATCGCTTAGCTCTGTCTATAGCATGTTGCTTCCGCTGTTTAGCATGCATGTAGTCCTGAGTTGTAGCTTCACCAGGTTGGCCTGTCATTTTTAGGTACGCCTGGTGCTGCTCCTGGCATGCTCTTCTACACTCCTCATTGAACCAGGGTTGATCCCCTGGCTTGTTGGTAATGTTGGAGTGAGGAATATGTCGGGCCATGAGGTACAGATTGTGCTGGAATACAGTTCTGCTGCTGCTGATGGCCCACAGCGCCTCATGGATGTCCAGTTTTGAGCTGCTAGATCTATCCCATTTAGCACGGTGGTAGTGCCACACAACACGTTGGATGGTGTCCTCAGTGCGAAGACGGGACTTCGTCTCCATGAGGAATGTGCGGTGGTCACTCCTACCAATACTGTCATGGACAGATGCATTTGCAACAGGTAGATTGGTGAGGACGAGTTCAAGTATGTTTTTCCCTCACCACCTGCCGCAGGCCCAGTCTGGCAGCAATGTCCTTCAGGACTCGGCCAGCTCGGTCAGTAGTGGTGCTACTGAGCCACTCTTGGTGATGGACATTGAAGTCCCCCACCCAGAGTACATTTTGTGCCCTTGCTACCCTCAGTGCTTCCTCCAAGTGGTGTTCAACATGGAGGAGGACTGATTCATCAGCTGAGGGAGGACAGTCGGTGGTAACCAGCAGGAGGTTTCCTTGACCCATATTTGATCTGATACCATGAGATTTCATGGGGTCCAGAGTCAATGTTGAGGACTCCCAAGGTCACTCCCTCCTGACTGTATATCACTGTACCGCCACCTCTGGTGAGTCTGTCCTGCCGGTGGGACA
This sequence comes from Heptranchias perlo, assembly GCF_035084215.1. Taxonomy (NCBI): domain Eukaryota; kingdom Metazoa; phylum Chordata; class Chondrichthyes; order Hexanchiformes; family Hexanchidae; genus Heptranchias; species Heptranchias perlo. The sequence goes on from NC_090326.1 coordinate 135,696,505, forward strand.
GGACATACCCAGGGATGGTGATGGAAGAGTCTGGGACGTTGGTTGAAAGGTATGATTCTGTGAGTATGGCTATGTCAGGCTGTTGCTTGACTAGTCTGTGGGACAGCTCTCCCAATTTTGGCACAAGTCCCCTGATGTTAGTGAGGAGGACTTTGCACAGTCGACTGGGCTTGGTTTGCCGTTCTCGTGTCCGGTGCCTAGTGGTCCGATGCCGGGTGGTCTGTCCGGTTTTATTCTTATTATGACTTTTTTAGCGAGATTTTCCAACTGAGTGGCTTGCTAGGCCATTTCAGAGAGCAATTAAGAATCGACCACATTGCTGTCGGTCTGGAGTCACATATCGGCCAGACCAGGTAAGGACGGCAGGTTTCCTCCCCTTAAGGGCATGAATTTAAATTCCCCAACTGCCATGGCAGGATTTGAACTCATAACTCCTGATTATTAGTCCAGGCCTCTGGATTACTAGTCCAGTAACATAACCACTATGCTACCGTACCCATAAATGTTTCAGCAATGGCCTTGCCTCCATCATAAGGTCAGAAATGGGGATGTTCGCTGATGATTGCACAGTGTTCAGTTCCATTCGCAACCCCTCAAATAATGAAGCAGTCCGTGCCCGCATGCAGCAAGACCTGGACAACATTCAGGCTTGGGCTCATAAGTGGCAAGTAACATTCACACCAGACAAGTGCCAGGCAATGACCATCTCCAACAAAAGAGAGTCTAACCACCCCCCCCTTTGTATTCAACGGCATTATCATTGCTGAATCCCCCACCATCAACATCCTGGGAGTCACCATTGACCAGAAACTTAACTGGACCAGCCATCTAAATACTGTGGCTACAAGAGCAGGTCAGAGGCTGGGTATTCTGCGGCGAGTGACTCACCTCCTGACTCCCCAAAGCCTTTCCACCATCTACAAGGCACAAGTCAGGAGTGTGATGGAATACTCTCCACAACACTCAAGAAGCTTGACACCATCCAGGACAAAGCAACCCGCTTGATTGACACCCCATCCACCACCCTAAACATTCACTCCCTTCACCACCGGCGCACTGTGGCTGCAGTGTGTACCATGCACAGGATGCACTGCAGCAACTCGCCCAGGCTTCTTCGACAGCACCTCCCAAACCCGTGACCTCTACCACCTAGAAGGACAAGAGCAGCAGTACATGGGAACAACACCACCTGCACGTTCCCCTCCAAGTCACACACCATCCCGACTTGGAAATATATCACCGTTCCTTCATCGTCGCTGGGTCAAAATCCTGGAACTCCCTTCCTAACAGCGCTGTGGGAGAACCATCACCACACGGACTGCAGCGGTTCAAGAAGGCGGCTCACCACCTCCTTCTCAAGGGCAATTAGGGATGGGCAGGAAATGCCGGCCTTTCCAGCGACGCCCACATCTCATGAACGAATAAAAAAAGACGGATTTGGATTGTGTTACATTAGATGGAATAGATGGATTTGGATTGTGTTACATTAGATGGAATAGATGGATTTGGATTGTGTTACATTAGATGAGGTCGATGGATTTGGATTGTGCTATGGATAGATTGTAGGGAACTGCTATCCAAAAGATGATGTCACTTCTAGTCAACCAGACAATTGTTAAAGGTCAGTAGTAGCCCAGTGGGAATTTTCTGAGCTGCTGCCAGTCACACTGGAAAGTAATCAATTTAACGTCTGGCCTTATCCACAGGGCATAGTTCACACTGTGATCTGGTTTGCCCTAGTCCTGTGAATGCTGCACACAAAACAAAATGCAATAAGCTAATAAGAACCACAAACGTTTCTGGAAAAAGTTGCGTTGTTCATTTGGAAATGAGCATTTCAATAACTGCCCTCCTGTCATGATGCATTTGCTTGTGACTGCTGGCTTTGTTCTGCCGCCTCTCATGACTCTTACTAATATTATCAACAACAAATTGTTGTGGGCTCTAGGAAAGCAGCTGGCACTGTTGGAGAAAGCTGGCATTAGTGCTAGGATCAGGATTGATGGGGGGAGGGGTGGGGTGGGGAACAGGGAACCTAATGCAATGACATCATGTTTAAGATCTTGCTGATCCCACCGCTTAATGACATTTTATTTGCACAACAAAATACTTAAAGATTAATAAACCTCTCTTTTCCCTTTACAGGTGATGACTAACCCTCTGTGTATTCATACGTACCGACCTTGTAAATTAGTAAATGCTGACCAAATGCTGGCACAATTGCCAAAAAACTGACAGCTCAAAACCAGTTCTGAATATAAACCTATGACAAGGAAACAGGGAGGTGGACTGAAAGTACATTGAAACTTGGTCTTGGCATAACCTATCCTGCCGGTACATCCATCATTTTCATCGCAGTAAATAAAAGCACAGTTAACAGCGGGGGTGATTTAGGGATTACTGAAGAGAATGTTGAAGGTATGAGTTGTTTTCTGTGAGAGTATTCCCTCCTCCCCCCTCCCCCGACCCACCCCAGCCCTTGAGCACTTTGACTTTTGACCCCTGATTTGGTACATTTTGGTAATTCTGAATGTGAATCTCAGAATAATTTTTAAAATTAAATAATCTATCAACACTTCAACTCCATGACCTATCTTATTTCCAGACCTTGGTAATTCTACAAAGGCAGTGACTAGAAGGCTCATATAAAGGAAGTTAATGCATTCACACCAGGGGAGATCCATCCTGTCTCACAAAAGCATCTAAAACCAGTAATAAAGAAATTAAACCTTTACATACGACAACAGCCAGGCATGCCCCAGAATGTTCCTTCTTTGGGGACAAACACCAAATAAACACACCTGTAATTGGGATTCTCAGAAACCAAGAGCTAGTTTTAAATTTTTCTCCCCCAAGTTTGTGCAGAACAATTCGTTCCAGTCCCATTCTGTTCTGACAGGCTCCATCTCATCTTCCAAATTTTGTTTAATTATTAATTCTCTGGATCTGACCGTTGCTGACAAGGCCACATTTATTGCCTATCCCTTCTTGCCCTGAGGAGGTGGCAGTGGGCCTTCTGCAATTCTTTGTAGTGGTTCTTTTTTTTGACACAACTGAGTGGCTTGCTAGGCCACTTCAGAGGACAGTTAAGAGTGAACCACATTGGTGGGAGACTGACAGTTCCATATAGGCCAGACCATGTAAGGACAGCAGGTTTCCGTCCCTAAAGGGCATTAGCAAACCACTTGGATTTTTACAACAATCCAACAGCTTCATGGTCACTTTTACTGACACTAGATTTTTATTTCCATATTTCTTTTTAGCTGAATCCAAATTCTCAAACTGCTATGGTGGGATGTAAACTCACATTCTCTGGATTACTAGTCCAGTAAATTAACCACTACACCATCGTAGCCTTCCCACTGATCTAACTGTCAGTATCAACCACACTCCAATGCCAGTGAAAAAAGATGTTTTTCTCGGTAAGACCCTGGCGAGCTGGCATGCTGACTGTCAGTTTAAAATTGCCAGTGGCTAGCATGTATGTGTATCCAGCATTTTCTGTTTTTATAACTCAGAGACTATGTTGATTTCCATCAGAATCAGTGTTAGAGCAAGGTTTGATTTCATAAATATAAAATGGCTTCAATTTCCATTCTTTTCTGTACAAGCTAGATAATCCTTCTCTTCTCCACTACAAACCATCTTCTTAAACCCCTTTCCCCTGCCTCCTCCACCCTCAGCCCCAACAAGTGCGAGGAGCTCATGGACTTCTTTGTCATTAAGATTGAGACCATCTGTTCAGCTGCCTCTGCTGCTTCCCTCCCTTCCCCTAGCCCACCAAGCCAAACTTTTCCTATGGTTCCACCCTGCCCTAGCCCTGAACTCGCATCTTTCTCCAGTTTCTCTCCTATCTACCCTCATGCCCTCTCTGAGCTCATCTTAACCATGAGACCCACCTCCTGCTCCTTCAACCCTATTCCCACCAAAGTGCTGACCACCCAACTTCCCTTCCTGGTCCCCATGTTAGCTGATATTTTTGTCGGTTCCCTCTCGTCAGGTACTGTCCCCCTCCCCTTCAAATCTGCTGTCATCACCCCACTCCTCAAAAAATCCACCCTTGACCCCTCTGTCCTTGCAAACTACCGCACCATCCCCAGCCTCCTTTTCCTCTCCAAAGTTTTTGAACGCACTGTTGCTTCCCAAATCCATGCCCACCTTTCCCACAATTCCATGTTTGAATCTCTCTAATCAGGTTTCTGCCTCTGCCACAGTAGTGAAACGGCCCTTATCAAAGTCACAAATGACATCCTATGTGACTGTGACGATGGTAAACTATCCCTCCTCATCCTTCTCGACCTGTCTGCAGCCTTTGCACAGTTGACCACACCATCCTCCTCCAACACCTCTCCTCCATTGTCCAGCTGGGTGGGACTGTGCTCACCTGGTTCCATTCTTATCTATCCATAATATCCAGAGAATCACTTGCAATGGCTTCTCTTCCCGCTCCCACATAGTTACCTCCGGAGTCCCCCAAGGATCTATTTTTGGCCCCCTCCTATTTCTCATCTACATGCTGCCCCTCAACGACATCATCCAAAAACACATCAGGTTCCACATGTATGCTGACAACACCCAGCTCTACCTCACCACCACCTCTCTTGACCCCTCCATGTTCTCTCATTTGTCATATTGCTTGTGCAACATCCAGTACTGGATGAGCAAAAATGTCCTCCAACAAAATATTGGGAAGACCGACACCATTGTCTTCGGTCTCCGCCACAAACTCTGTTCCCTAGCCACTGACTCCATCCCCCTCCCTGGCCACTGTCTGAGGCTGAACCAGACCGTTCACAACCTTGGTGTCCTGTTTGACCCTGAGATGAGCTTCCGACCACATATCTGTTCCATCATCAAGACCGCCTACTTCCACCTCCGTAACATTGCCCGTCTCCGCCCCTGCCTCAGCTCATCCATGCCTTTGTTACCTCTAGACTTGACTATCACTATGCTTTCCTGGCCGGCCTCTCATCTTCCACCCTCCATGAACTTGAGCTCATCCAAAACTCAGCTGCCCGTATCCTAACTTGCACCAAGTCCCATTCACCCCTCACCCCTATGCTCGCTGACTTACATTGACTCCCAGTCCGGGAATACCTCGATTTTAAAATTCTCATCCTTGTTTTTAAATCCCTCAATGGCCTCGTCCCTCCCTACCTCTAGCACTACAAAGCTCCAAGATCTCTGTGCTCCTTCAATTCTTGCCTCTTGCGCATCCCCAATTTTAATTGCTCCACCATTGGAGGCCGTGCCTACGGCTGCATAGACCCTAAGCTCTGGAATTCCCTCCCTAAACTGCTCTGCCTCTCTCATGGACAGGTACAGAAAATAATCAAAAAGGCTAGTGAAATACTGGCCTTTATATCTAGAGAACTAGAATACAAAGGGGTAGAAGTTATGCTACAGCTAAACAAAGCCCTGGTTAGACCACACCTGGAGGACTGTGAGCAGTTCTTGGCACCGCACCTTAGGAAGGATATATTGGCCTTGGAGGGAGTTCAGCGTAGATTTACTAGAATGATACCTGGACTGCAAGGGTTAAATTACGAGGAGAGATTACACAAACTAGGGTTGTATTCCCTGGAATTTAGATGATTAAGGGGTGATTTGATCGAAGTTTTCAAGATATTAAGGAGCACTGATAGGGTAGATAGAGAGAAACTATTTCCGCTGGTTGGGGATCTAGGTCGAGGGGACACAGCCTAAAAATTAGAGCGAGGACTTCCAGGAGTGAAATTAGGAAACACTTCTACACGCAAATAGTAATAGACTTCAAGAGGGCATAGACGGGCTGGTGGAACGGGCGGACACATGGCAGATAAAATTTAGCGCAGAGAAGTATGAAGTGATACATTTTGGCAGGAAGAATGAGGAGATACAATATAAACTAAATGGTACAATTCTAAAGGGAGTGCAGGAACTCTCTTTCGCAAATGGAAGTTGATGCTAGCTCAATTGTTAATTTTAAATCTGAGATTGATAGATTTTTGTTAACCAAAGGTATTAAGAAATATGGGGCTAAGGCGGGTATATGGAGTTAGGTCACAGATCGGCCATGATCTCATTTGAATGGCGTAACAGGCTCAAAGGGCTAAATGGCCTACTCCTGTTCCTATATTCCTATGTTCCTATGTTCTACATCTCTCTCCTCCTTTAAGACGCTCCTTAAAACCTACCTCTTTGACCAAACTTTTGGTCACCTGTCCTAATATCTCCTGGCCCGGTGTCAAATTTTGTTTGATTATGCTCCTGTGAAGCGCCTTGGAACATTTTACTTCAGTAAAGGCGCAATATAAATGTGAGTTGTTGTTGTTGTTGTTGTGAAGCCATCACCTACTTAGTCATATAGACAAGAAGGTCCCAGATTTGATCCCTGGATTCTCAGCATTATCTGAGGGGTTGCGAATGGAACTGAACACTGTGCAATCATCAGCGAACATTCCCATTTCTGACCATTTCTGCTTTCCCCTCTTCTGTTTTGGCGGAAAGACTACTTGTGCCAGTCACGCACGTAGCTAAGCAACGACTGATTTGTGTCCCACCATTCACTGGTGCCACGTACTGGTGCTCCAACACACGGTGCCATTAAGTATATTGTTCGTAATCCAATGCTTCAACAAATAATACTGCTTCTGAAAATTACCCCACCTTTAGCAAACCCACATTTAAAAGCAACTTCAAATTCTGTGTCCAGTGAATTTGAAAGGCAGTGTCGATTCAGTGCAGTGACTATTACCCAAATAGGCTTTTCTCGGAACTTTAATAATCAAATGAAACTACTAAAAGCACAGCTACTTGTGTTAGAAATGTGCTGAGCCTGACTTGTGGTGGGATTAGATTTATCTCCGATCTTTGTGAGTTTTAATAGATGGGAGTGTCGGTCGAGGCAGATTTACAATGTTTTTGTTTACTCTTCCCCTCCCTCTCTCTTGACCCCACCCTGATTCCATTGATTCTTCCTCGGATACAGTTTCAGGAGTGCCCGCCACCCTCTTGTACCTCATTTGAGTGGCCATTTTCATGTATGCACCTGGACAATGTGGGAGGCATCACAGCCAAGCGTAAGTCCTGTCCTCAATCATACTGCAGGATGATTTCACTGAAAGGAGTAAAAAAAATAACTGCAGTGGTGGTGGAACATGGCCATGGTCTCACTTGATTCCTGCTGTTCCCATTCTCCCTATAAATAATGCTTTAAAAAATATTAGCCATGATGTGGAGATGCCGGTGATGGACTGGGGTGGACAAATGTAAGGAGTCTTGCAACACCAGGTTATAGTCCAACCGTTTTATTTGAAATCACAAGCTTTCGGAGGCTTCTTCCTTCGTCACCTGACGAAGGAGGAAGCCTCCGAAAGCTTGTGATTTCAAATAAAACTGTTGCACTATAACCCGGTGTTGTAAGACTCCTTACATTAAAAAATATTTACAGCATTTATTCATTTTCTTCCATTTACTCTCCTGAAGATGGCAGCTCGTGCTAGGTTATGCCTCCACAGATGGAACCAGTTTTCCAGTACCTCAACCAAGTAACCATCCTTCTTGTGTGACCCCAGGTTACTCAAAAGAAGGGGTCACGCATTACAACCAAGGCCAATTCTGTCCTCACCTGATATGCAACCCACTTGCACTTCTATTAGAGTCTCTGATAGAGATTTGGAACCCTGGATCAATTTCTTTTTTCCCACTTCCATAGGCAAGGTACTCAAACTTGGCCACTGGGCCACATGTAAGACCATAAGAACATAAGAAATAGGAACTGGAGTAGGCTACATGGCCCCTCGAGCCTGCTCCGCCATCAATCAGATCATGATGTGGAGATGCTGGTGATGGACTGGGGTTGACAATTGTAAACAATTTTACAACACCAAGTTATAGTCCAGCAATTTTATTTGAAATTCACAAGCTTTCGGAGGCTTCCTCCTTCCTCAGGTGAATGTGGAAATGAAATCGATTGTGATGCTGTCCCAACATAGTATAAGATATGCGATTTGAGAACCTTTTCATTCATTCATCTGACGAAGGAGATAATCTCCGAAAGCTTGTGATTTTAAAATAAATTTGTTGGACTATAACCTGGTGTTGTAAGATTCCTTACATTTGTCCACCCCAGTCCATCACCGGCATCTCCACACCATTTTAGAATGGCAGTGGTTGTTGGAGGCCAATCATCTAAGCCCCAGGACATTGCTGCAGGAGTTCCTCAGGGCAGGTCCGAGGCCCAACCATCTTCAGCTGCTTCATCAATGACCTTCCCTCCATCATAAGGTCAGAAATGGGGATGTTCGCTGATGATTGCACAGTGTTCAGTTCCATTCGCAACCCCTCAGATAATGAAGCAGTCCGTGCCCGCATGCAGCAAGACCTGGACAACATCCAGGCTTGGGCTCATAAGTGGCAAGTAACATTCGCGGCAGACAAGTGCCAGGCAATGACCATCTCCAACAAGAGAGATTCTAACCACCTCCCCTTGACATTCAACAGCATTACCATCGCCAAATCCCCCACCATCAACATCCTGGGGGTCACCATTGACCAGAAACTTAACTGGACCAGCCACATAAATACTGTGGCTACAAGAGCAGGTCAGAGGCTGGGAATTCTGCGGCGAGTGACTCACTTCCTGACTCCCCAAAGCCTTTCCACCATCTACAAGGCACAAGTCAGGAGTGTGATGGAATACTCTCCACTTGCCTGGATGAGTGCAGCTCCAACAACACTCAAGAAGCTCGACACCATCCAGGACAAAGCAGTCTGCTTGATTGGCACCCCATCCACCACCCTAAACATTCACTTCCTTCATCACCGGCGCACTGTGGCTGCAGTGTGTACCATCCACAGGATGCACTGCAGCAGCTCGCCAAGGCTTCTTCGACAGCACCTCCCAAACCTGCGACCTCTACCACCTAGAAGGACAAGAGCAGCAGGTACATGAGAACAGCACCACCTGCACGTTCCCCTCCAAGTCACACACCATCCCGACTTGGAAATATATCGCCATTCCTTCATCGTCGCTGCGTCAAAATCCTGGAACTCCCTTCCTAACAGCGCTGTGGGAGAACCTTCACCACACGGACTACAGCGGTTCAAGAAGGCGGCTTACCACCACCTTCTCAAGGGCAATTAGGGATGGGCAATAAATGCCGGCCTTGCCAGCGACACCCACATCACATGAACGAATAAAAAAAAAGCACATTAAAGCTATGGAGAACGAACGTACAGTGTAGATTTACCAGGATGATGCCAGGGATGGGAAACTATAGTTATGAGCAGAGACGAGATATTGGGGCTATTTCCACGGGAGGAGAGAAGGTTAAAAGGCGATTTAATAGAGGTGTTTAAAATTATGAAAGGTTTTTGATAGCGTGAAAAGGGAAAGACAGTTCCTCTTGTTGGGGAAGTCAGTGATGAGCATCATCAATTTAAAATTGTCATTAAGGGAGTGAAGAGAGAGCTTAGGAGAAATTTCCTCACACAAAGAGTTGTTGGGGCATGGAGCATTTTGCCACAGGGAATGATTGTAGCAGAGACCATTGCTTCTTTTAAGGAAAATTGGATAGATATTTGATCTTAAGGAAGATACAGGGCTCTGGGGAGAAAGCAGGGCTGTGGGATTAGTTCTGGATTGTTCTGATAAAGAGCTGGCACAGACAGCATGGGCCAAATGGCCTCCTTTTAGGCTATAAACTTCTATGGTTCTAAGCCAGTCAAGGCGACTACACCGAAAGCCCAGAATGTATTTTGGAAAAGGAACATTTTCCACAGCCAAGCATAAGAAAATGAGTATTAAATAAATAAATTGAACCCATCTAGCTTACATTATTGTTGAGGTTCTTGTGTACAACTTGTAATATTGGAAAGCCCTGTGATGTAATGTACCTACACCTCCTGGACACCTTTTGTAAAGTTCTTCATGAAAGCTTGCTACACAAGCTTATGGCATCAGGTATCTTGGTAAAACATGGATAAGGATTTGGCTGAAAGAGAGGAAGCAGGGGGTACCAGTTAGGGGCGTGCTATCAGGTTGGGCAGATGTACGGAGTAGAGTACCACGGAGATCTCTGGGGTGGGGGGGCCCTCACTGTTTCCGATCTGTGTTAATGATTTGGATTCAGCAACGCAACTTCAATTTGCAGATGATACTAAATAATTGAAGCAGTCTGAAAAAGCAGTCAAAAAATACAAAAGGACCTAGACAAAATTTTCAAATGGGCAGAGCTATGGCAGATAAAATTCAACACAGATTATACAATGGGAGAAAACGAGGGATGTTATAACTCAATGAATGTTAATGAACAGGCTAAGGAAGAGCCTGGAAGCAATAAATCACTTAACATTCACTATGTCCACTCATTCCAGAGCAGCAACTGACAATGGAAACAGAAGACCGAGAGGTGACCTAACAGACATCTTTAAAACTATGAAGGGGTTTGGTAGGGTAGACGTAGAGAAGATGTTTTCACTTGTGGGGAAACCAAAACCAGGGGCCATAAATATTATATAGTCACCAATAAATCCAATAGGGAATTCAGGAGAAACTTCTTTACCCAAAGAGGGTATGAATGTGGAACTCGCTACCACAAGGAGTGGTTGAGGCGAACAGCATTTAAGGGGAAGCTAGATAAGCACATGATGGTGAAAGGAATAGAAGGATATGCAGATAGGGTTAAATGAAGTGGGGTGGGAGGAGGCTCATGTGGAGCATAAAAGTCGGCATAGACCAGTTGGGCCGAATGGCCTGTTTCTCTGCTGTAGACTGTTTGTAATTCTATATAAATGAGTACAGTCTGGATTTTCTGCTCCCCGGCTCCCATTGTACTGGCGTAAATTGGGCAGCCAAGAGCAGAAAATAAGCAGCAGTTCTGTTCCAGCACAATTCTGCCCACAGTATATCCTTGCTCCATTTTCCTCTGTAATTTATGGCAGCCAGGGGAAGCGACTGCTATTAAAGTACACACAATTCCTACATTACTCCATATTTTAGTTAGCAACAAGCGGTGTGTTTTTTTTACCTGATGACTCATCTCCACAGCAGTCATCCGTTTGGAAATATTAACATTAAAAGTGAATTAATGCTAGAAAGTTAGCAGAGAAGTGTTCTGCACATTAGCTGCATGTAAACTGTTAAATGTCTTGTATCTGCTAAGAATGCATGATTGTAGAAAGTGTATGATGGCAGAGTGCTTGCAGCACTGCTGATTGTTCCATGTTAACCATGTGGTCTTATCAGCCACGTGGCCATTAAGCTTTTAAACTAATTTTATTATAGCTTTTCTATTGCTACACCATGCAAAATGAGAAAGTGATTTATCCTAAGATAAATTTCAACCCACCTGAATCATGCATGAAGATGTATTAAAAAATACTTGATTAGTACTGGATCTACCACTAGAGGTCACAAGAGGACTTTACAAACAAGGACACTTTACAAATCATCAGGAGACATCAGGGGGCCAATAATGTGTTGCTCGGTGTTTGTGGTAGAGATGCACATCAGTCATAAGGCACCAGGCTTCAAGAAGAGGTGATATGCATTGGATCTTTTTGCATTTTAGTTCAATTTTTTTCTCTTTTTACCACCTACATTTCAAGGCAATTTCACTGTGATTTGCAACTAGTTGCCGCTGGTAGGCTGGGCATTCCTTTTGGAACTCCTTTTGCCCTCAGGTTACTAGAAAGCAAGGAGGAGTTCCAGAGGAATAACCAGTGGGGTGTGTCTGTACCTGAGGTGGGTTGCACTGAACTACAGTTTTCCAAGTATATGGGTTCACTCAACTTCATCAGAACCAACTGGGCAGGAGAGGACATGCCTTCACCAAGTACTCTTAACCAGGTTGGGATTGTGCCCTTGAGATGCCATCTTGTTGTACAAGCAGAAAAATAGACTTCAGATGCTGGAAGTTGAAGGAGCATATACACAGTGTGAAATGTGCACAAACACATCTCAACCTGTGCATCAGTGAGTGACTGTGTATCATGTAGTTAGGTTATTTTACAAAGATTTGAGCTGTTACAGTCATGCAAGATGTGAGTGTGGCAAGGTTTTAATTGTATGTTGCATCATGAATGTGTGCCCAGCTGAAATAAATATATCATTTGCAGGAAACAATGCTGAAAGAGAAAAAGATCTTGGTGTTATTGTGCCCAGATCACTAAAGATTCATGGCCAATGTAGAAAAATCGTAGCTAAACCTAACAAGGTATTAGGTTGTATTAATAGAACCATTCAGTATAAATCAAAAGACACCATTTTGATTCTATACAGGTCGCTGGTCAGGCTGCATCATAACACTGGGCCCAGTTTTGGTTCCCCCACATGGTGGGTGATATAATGGCCTTGGAAAAGGTCCAGAGGAGAGCTACAAGAATGATTCCTAGCTTAAAGAACCTCAGCTACTCAGATAGGCTCAGGGACTTTGATCTATTTACTTTAGAATAGCATAGACTTAGAGGTGACCTGATAGAGGCCTATAAAAGAATTAAAGGACTGGATAGCTTCCCAATTGATAGATTATTCCAGTTTAACAGATTGGGAAGGACCAGGGGACATGAGTTTAAACTATTTTAGACTAGGAATAGGCTGAATGTTAGGGGTTCTTCTTTTCCCAGGGAACTGTAAGCCTCTGGAATACATTGCCGTCTGGCGTGGTGGATGCTCACTCTCTGTACGACTTCAAGAGGGAGCTGGACCAGTTCCTGACTGGGTCAGAGATCGCATCATATAGAAGGTAAGTATCTTTATAGATAATACTGGGTCCATGTCATCTCCTGGAATGGGTTCAATCGCCTGAGGGGGTCGGAGAGGAATTTAATTTTACAGAGTATTTTTGTATTTTTTCCCTAATGGCCGTTTTTTCCCCTGTTTTTTTGCCTCCCAGGAGATTACATGGCTGCTGGTGGTGGGGGGGGGGGGTGCGGTTGGAGGGGAGAGAGGTTGGGGGAGGAAGAAATGTTTAGCCAGGCTGGCCATCATGGTGTGGGGCAGGCTTGATGGACCAGCTGGTCTTTTCCTGCCCTTCAATTTTGTATGTTCATATGTTCGTATGTCTGAGATGAAAGAGGTGTGAGGGCTTGGGTGGAACAGGCTCAAGGGGCTGAATGGCCTACTCCTGTTCCTTTGTTCCTGTGTAAGCAGTAAATGTGGAACAGATTGACAGGCAACACTGTGACTTGCAATCGTGGGCCATCTAGCCAAAACTGTCTTTCTTTCTGTACTAACCTTTTACACATCTGTTCCCAGGTGCTGCAGGTCGTGTACACAGCATTGAGCTGGCTTACCACCTGCTGCCCAAAACTGCCTTATTTTCCCAGGCCAGTGAATTCATCAACAGGCAGCAATTATTTGATTTCATCAGAATGGTCGGTCTCCAAACAACCTTCTTTTTCCAGATGCTGATGGACCTGCTGTGCATTTACAGCATTTTCTGTTTTTATTTGAGTCATTTGCTCCTTGTTATTATCTTGGTGCTTGAAGCATTACATAAGAAGCACTGCAAATGATGCTTTTACATAAAGAACACTGCTGTGTCTTGGCTTTAATTACCTGTCACGTAGTAACTGTGCTAAAAGAACAGTTCAGCCAAGTATTCCATCTGAAGCCAGAACAAAAAAAAAGGACCACAAGTGTAACTAATTACAATGTGACTCACTTCCTACAGAAAGTTCCATGAATTGTTTGTGCTATTGTGTAAATCCCAAGACTGTTTCCTATACCTTCATCTTCTGCTGGGAAAATCAGACACAAGTTATTGTTGTTTAAGAACTGGAGTATCCCGATGAGATAATGTGCTTGCAATGCTGTGGAAAATGTTATATCATTTAATTTTTCTTAGTGCACCAATTGAATGCTCACTAGTTCTCCAGTAATTTGCACATTAAAGGGCCCTACTTCACCAGTCTGTAGAGGTTACAATGAACCCCATGGGTATTATTGGTAGCCACTTTTTGTCTCAAAGATTATAGGCTAATAATGTTTTTAGCTCACTGAAACCTCTCTACACACACATGATTCTTCTTCCTTTGGACTTTATAACAATGAGACTCCTTTACTCGTGGTGAGAAAAACAAAGAAAAAGAGGGAGGTAATAACATGAATACAGAACTAGGAGAATAACGTCATTTTTAATATGTATGAAATAACCAAAACCTGTCATTTACATTGTACCAAAATAAGAAAACATTGTTCATGTCTTTTCTTAACTGTTGGTAATATTGTCCTTCCAGTGATGTATTTGATCTATTTGTTAAGGTGGCAATGCCAGAACTGTGTGTGCACTTCCTGTTAATTGATCCCTTTCAGCTCAGTTTCTGAACGACTGAACTGACGGAGGTGAGCTAGCTGTGCTTGCAAAGTAAGTGTAACCCTTGCAGTGCTATCTAACCTACACCTCAGAGGAAAGCTGTTTGACTCACTGTTACAACTGTTAATTTAACCCGGGCAGACAGGATTGTGGATCAGAATTTTTTTCTGATTGTAAACATCAGCCTGAGGTAAATCTCTGTGATGCTTCTCTCGATTGCCTGGGATTAACTGAGATTTCTTTCAGAGCCATGTTTCATTCAGGCTGAGTGGTATTTTATTCAGACTTGCTGGTATTTTGAGGATTGGTTTTGGCACTTCGATGGGTTAGCTTATGATACTGTGTTGCGCATTGTTGAGTTTTGTTGTAGAGTTTGTACAAAGGTGAATTTCTTCATGGTGATTTGTGTCACTGTTACACCAATGGAAAAAGATTTGTGCCCACTGATGGTCAGGAGAGGTACTGACATTAGGGATTCCTGGGTCAGCTCATTTGCATACCCATTGGAGTAGTGATTGGCATAAATCCTGTGTGAACAGGGGCCCGATTTTACCAGGGGTGCGGGTTCCCGGCGGGTAGGCATGCGGGCACGTACCAAACGCACCCTGTGAAATCAGTGGGTTGCCCGCACGATCGCAGCAGGCAATCCACTAATTGGATCCACTTACCTGCTCCTCTGGGTTCCGCGCTGCTGATCTGCGCGGCGGGCGGGCTGCGCATGCGCAGTAAGATCTGTCAGCTGGAGGCGCTCTATTTGAAGGGGCAGTCCTCCACTGACAGATGCTGCCACAAAAAGTAAAAATTACAGCATGGAGCAGCCCAGGGGGAAGGCTGCTCCCAGTTTAATGATGCCTCACCCCAGGTATCATTAGATGGGGTGAGGAGGAGGGGGAGGACAGAGATCTTCCCCCCAGCGGCCAGGAGGAAGCGGCCTGCCTCTGCCACCAAGAAGGCCTGGCCCGAGGTGGCAGAGGGGGTGAGCTGCGCCACCAACATATCGCCCACCTGCATACAGTGCAGGTGGCGCACCAATGACCGCAGTAGGTCAGCCACAGTGAGAACACGTAGTCTTTCCCCTACACTCCGCCTGCCACGTCACTGCCCCCACCCCACATCTCCTTCGGCACTGCCAACACTACTCTGTCACATCACCCTCCATACCCACTCAAACCTCATCCTCATCTTACCTGCACCTACTCACCTCGCGAGTACTCACCCCGCCACTACCACGCAACCCAATCCTCATACAATCTCATGGCTCTATCCCATACTCACCCTCTCGTGCATCTCTCTCACGGCCAGCCTCACTCAACCTGCCACCACCTGTGCGCCAGCCACAGGGCATGCATAACATATATGCAGTAGGCAGCATAAGGCAAACGTGCCGTGAGCATGAAGGGGATGCACAAGGGTGTTTGAGGGTTTGTCATGGTTCGTACTTCTATTGAATTAAATAACAACTCACATCACACAATATATTGGCTCCACTAGTGCCATGTCTTCGCGAATCCTGTCCGGTTTGTGCAATAATGCCCGCTCCTGGGTATCCCTATGAGGACCCACCACTGATGCCACCCAGTGTGTCACTGCAGAGTGGGTGTAGGTGTATTTGCAGGGCTCATCTGCGCAGACGACTGAGAGACACCGGGTATGTCCCCGGTTGCAGCCTGGAAGGCTGTGGAGGTGCCCTCACGGGCACCGAAACCCAGGGGGCGTCGGCCCAAAGCATCTACCAGGTCAGGGCATGAACAGGAGCAACCTGCCACCACCTCTGCTGGAGCCACAGGGGTAGCACCACGTAGGGGTACCAGGAAACGAGAACCCAAAGTTCCGTGAGCACACAGGGATTGCACCAGGGTGTTTGTCTATTTGTTATCTTTTTATTTCCAGTCTTTGAATGGCAACACGAAATAAACTCACTTTTTCTCACCAATGCTGCCACCTCTTGTCCATAATTCTGCGGCTTGTGCAATATGTCCCTTCCGTGCGCCTCATCATGACGACGACCACCCCGTCCCACCCATTGGGCATAATACAGTGGATGCAGGTGTACAGGCACCACTCCGTTGGCATATGAGTGCCTCCCTGGCCTGACGAGCACGCAGGTGAGCCGGTGTTCGGGCCATGGGTCGTTCCTCCTCCTCTCGCTCGTACTCCTCCTCTTCCTCCTCCCCCTCCTCCTCCTCCTCATTGTCGTCCTCAATGTGGGTGGCGGGTGTGCATGGGGCCTCCTCCAGCGGCACCCCTCTCTGTAGTGCCATGTTGTGCAGGGCACAGCAGACAACTATAATTCGTCCCACTCGGAGTGGCGTGTATTGGAGAGCTCCCCCGGAACGATCAAGGCACCTGAAGCGGATCTTGAGCAGCCCTATGGCCTGCTCAATTGTAGACCTGGTAGCAATGTGGCTGTCATTATGTCGACGATGTGGCTCGGTAATGGGGTTCCTCAGAGGTGTCATAAGCCACTTGTGCAGGGGATATCCCTTGTCGCCGAGGAGCCAGCCGTTGCCGGTGTTGAGTGCGTGGAAGAGGGGTGGGACAGTGGACTCCCTGAGGACGAAGGCATCGTGGCAGCTGCCAGGGTATCTGGCGCACACGTGTAGGAATCTCTGGCGGTGGTCACAAATGCGCTGGGCGTTCATGGAGTGTTACCCTTTCCTGTTGATGAACAGCCCTGGCTCACGTGGAGGTGCCCGTATTGCTATGTGGGTGCAGTCGATTACACCCTGCACCCGTGGGAAGCCAGCCACATCATGGAATCCAACCGCCCTCTCCATCTGGCTGCGCTCATCCATGGCGAAGTTGATGTAGGTCGAGGCCCTGCGGAACAGCCCATCAGTGACCTGCCTTATGCACTTGTGTGCAGAGGACTGACAGACCCCGGTGATGTCCCCCGTGGCACCCTGGAAGGATCCGGAGGCGAAGAAGTTGAGGGCAGTGGTGACTTTGACGGCGACTGGTAAGAAGATGCTGCTTGGTCCATCCGGGAGCAGCTCATCATTAAGGAGGCTGCAGATGTCGGCGACTACCTGGCGATTGACTCTGAGCCTCCGTATGCACTGCTGCTCAGAGAGGTCCATGAAGCTGAGCCTCGGTCTGTAGACCCTCTGCGGAGGGTAGTGCCTCCTGCGACGCAGCTCTCTCTGCGGTTGCCCTCCATCCTGCTGTGCCGGTGGGTGTGCCGCAGCAACGTGTTGGGGGGCTTCACGTCGATGAGGCGGACGGCGTGGACTGCGAGGCTGCTGGGGCTGGTGATGCTGTTCGTCCTCCGAGGATGTCGAAGCGGCCCCCATCTGGCAGGTGTTGGTCTGAGGGGTTGTGCACGGTAGGTAGGTGTTTCCTCGCACTGGGGCTGCGGTTCCACGTCAGGGTTTCCTCTGGCTTGGAGGGGGGTGGTGGAGGGCAGGCGTTGCCCTTTGTGACGGAGTGGCCTCCTGCGTGGGTGAGGGGTCTCCCCCCCGCCCTGTGGAGTGCACCTTGGCAGCTGCCACAGGCTGCTGGCTGCAACACGTCCGTTTGGAGTGAGACTGTTACCCCCAGTATGTGAAACAGTCTGAGTTGAAGGTAAAATCCCACACTTCCTAATAAGACAGCTGAATCAGGTCATTTAATGACCTCAACAAGCAAAGTAAATACACTCAAGTGGCATCCCGCTGGCATTAATTGCCTGCGGGATTCCCACCAGCGGGGCCTGCGCACGCAGCCCCGCACGTCAGCGTGGAACCCGGAAGTGGCCGGGATCGAGGCGCGATCCGGTCACACACCTCGATATCGCGATTTTCGACGCCCCCCCGCCGGGAACGCACCCGGAACCCGCTGGTAAAATCGAGCCCCAGGTGTAAGCTGCTGGAGTGCATGGAAATTAGAGTGCAGCCATTAAAAAGACAGTTCTGGTTGAACACTGCAGCAACAAACTGGGGGACCGCCAGGTAAGGGAGAAACACTGCTTGCCTCACTCAGTTGACTCTCAGATAACTTCACTGCAGGTTTCATCAATCTTGTACCATTACTACTTAAGAATGTCAACAGCAGGATCTGCTGAGACTCAGGCATAGAAGAAGTACCCAGAATTTTACAGACTCGGACCTCCAAGCCCTCCTGGAGGAAATCGAGCTAAGGGCGCACAGACTGCTGGGTGCCTGTGTCAGCAAACCTACCAGGAATCTCATTTGTGCCATGTGGAAAGAGGTGGCACTGGCACTGGACGCCAAGTATCTCCACCCCAGGACTGCAGACCAGTACCACAATAAGTTCCATGACCTCGCAATGGGAAAGCAAGATAACACACTGGACACTCTCCCGTTTCTTACATGTCCAACCTGGGCACCAGCACACTCCACACTCTAGAAGGAACACTTGTTGAACTAACCCTGGTTAAGAGAGGGGGCTTGAACCCAAGATCTTGCACAAGGGACACCCAGCTCCCCTAACAGCAATTATTTTACCATGTACAACTCTAAAATCCCTTATTCCATCTTAACAGGCTCATGCGCCCTCAAATCTTACTTCAGCTCTACCATGCCACTTGGCATACACTCCTCAACTGCTAGCCTTCCTCTCATTTACTCAATCATCTGGCATGAGAAATTGGCAAGTGATGACTGTGACAGGAAGGCCACTGGAGAGGACATCTCCACCTTAAAACAACTCACCCCTATGAGGAGAAGTGCTTGGTGCTTGTGGGGAGGCATTGTGTTCTTGTCCTGGGAGCTGAGGAGAGTGGCTGCATATTGCTGACGCCAGGTTAGCGGCTGAAATTTTTTTTTTATTCGTTCATGGGATGTGGGCGTCACTGGCGAGGCCGGCATTTATTGCCCATCCCTAATTATCCTTGAGAAGGCGGTGGTGAGTGGCATTCTTGAACCGCTGCAGTCTGTATGGTGAAAGTTCTCCCACAGTGCTGTTAGGAAGGGAGTTCCAGGATTTTGACCCAGCGACGATGAAGGAATGGCGATATATTTCCAAGGAGGGGAACGTGCAGGTGGTGTTGTTCCCATGTGCCTGCTGCTCTTGTCCTTCTAGATGGTAGAGGTCGCGGGTTTGGGAGGTGCTGTTGAAGAAGCCTTGGCAAGTTACTGCAGTGCATCCTGTGGATGGTACACACTGCAGCCACTGTGCGCCGGTGGTGAAGGGAGTGAATGTTTAGGGTGGTGGATGCGGGTTGCTTTGTCCTGGATGGTGTCGAGCTTCTTGAGTGTTGTTGGAGCTGCACTCATCCGGGCAAGTGGAGAGTATTCCATCACACTCCTGACTTGTGCCTTGTGGATGGTGGAAAGGCTTTGGGGAGTCAGGAGGTGAGTCACTCGCCACAGAATACCCAGCCTCTGACCTGCTCTCGTAGCCACAGTACTTATATGGCTGGTCCAGTTAAGTTTCTGGTCAATGGTGACCCCCAGCATGTTGATGGTGGGGGATTCGGCAATGGTAATGCCGTTGAATGTCAAGAGGAGGTGGTTAGAATCTCTCTTGTTGGAGATGGGCATTGCCTGGCACTTGTCTGGCGCGAATGTTACTTGCCACTTATGAGCCCAAGCCTGGATGTTGTCCAGGTCTTGCTGCATGCGGTCTTGGACTGCTTCATTATTTGAGGGGTTGCGAATGGAACTGAACACTGTGCAATCATCAGCCAACATCCCCATTTCTGACCTTATGATGGAGGGAAGGTCATTGATGAAGCAGCTGAAGATGGTTGGGCCTAGGACACTGCCCTGAGGAACTCCTGCAGCAATGTCCTGGGGCTGAGATGATTGGTCTCCAACAACCACTACCATCTTCCTTTGTGCTAGTTAGTTTGAAATAATTTTTTTTTGTGTTTTTATACTTCTCAACCATCATACTCCTCACGTCTGGTCAAATCTCAGGGCTATTTTGTTTTTTACTGCAGTATGCACAACTGGTTCTGTAAACCATTTTATTTCTTATATAAGAGCCCCATAACGAGGCATTTAGCTTTCACTCTGGTTAAAAAATAAATGACCTTGATCGACTAGGAGAGAAAAAATATATTTATCCCCGCCCACCATAAAAACAACAAAAATACTGTGTTATTTTGGAGGAATTTAATCCTTTTTTGTCACTGGCAAAATGTGACCTAAATATTGTTACAGCTGAATCTTAAAAAATGCCCCAAAAGGTGAAAAGAACTGAAATTAGAGCTCTGGTCATGTAGATTCCTGCCAAAGTATTTCTTGAAGGGACTGATGCCCCTCTGTCTTTGCCAGTTGGACAGATTATCTTATGATCTGTGTAATATTACCCCATTGGAAGTATAATAACTGCTGTACACCTAAACCTGCATATTAATGTTGATAATATTCATGGATAAGTTGGAAAGAGATAATTACAGAAGATCAGGGAATGGCAGATGTGTAATCAGATCTGAAAACTCGATTCCAGATCTAGTGACTTAGCTCAGGAATCTATAATACAAACAATACAAATAAACATCAGTGAATCCTCTGTGTTGTGTGGGTAGGGAGGATGTCCACAGGACAGAAGATAAGAATGAAAAATGAGGTATGAAGATAGATGAATATTCTGGAGGTTTGCTGATTACCCTTACGTCTTAG
Source organism: Heptranchias perlo (assembly GCF_035084215.1). Classification (NCBI taxonomy): domain Eukaryota; kingdom Metazoa; phylum Chordata; class Chondrichthyes; order Hexanchiformes; family Hexanchidae; genus Heptranchias; species Heptranchias perlo. The sequence continues at coordinate 135,717,374 of NC_090326.1, forward strand.
GCCTGCAAAGCTTCCAACCAAATGTGCTTTTATCTGACTTGCCTTTCTCTGCTGGTAGTATTAGATCTTCTATGTCAGTAACTTGTTCATGTAGTGTTGACGTAGCAGCATGTTTTATGCAGCTGTTACAATCTCTTCTAATGGTGTTGCTTGTGCTTAGTAGAGCTGTTTATGGAGTTTTTTTTTATTCGTTCATGGGATGTGGGCGCCACTGGCGAGGCCAGCATTTATTGCCCATCCCTAATTGCCCTTGAGAAGGTGGCGGTGAGCCGCCTTCTTGAACCGCTGCAGTCCGTGTGGTGACTGTTCTCCCACAGTGCTGTTAGGTAGGGAGTTCCAGGATTTTGACCCAGCGACGATGAAGGAACGGTGATATATTTCCAAGTCGGGATGGTGTGTGACTTGGAGGGGAACGTGCAGGTGGTGTTGTTCCCATGTGCCTGCTGCTCTTGTCCTTCTAGGTGGTAGATGTCGCAGGTTTGGGAGGTGCTGTCGAAGAAGCCTTGGCGAGTTGCTGCAGTGCATCCTGTGGTGAAGGGAGTGAATGTTTAGGGTGGTGGAAGGGATGCCAATCAAACGGGCTGCTTTGTCCTGGATAGTGTCGAGCTTCTTGAGTGTTGTTAGAGCTGCACTCATCCAAGCAAGTGGAGAGTATTCCATCACACTCCTGACTTGTGCCTTGTAGATGGTGGAAAGGCTTTGGGGAGTCAGGAAGTGAGTCACTCGCCGCAGAATACCCAGCCTCTGACCTGCTCTCGTAGCCACAGTATTTATATGGCTGGTCCAGTTAAGTTTCTGGTCAATGGTGACCCCCAGGATGTTGATGGTGGGGGATTCGGTGATGGTAATGCCGTTGAATGTCAAGGGGAGGTGGTTAGACTCTCTCTTGTTGGAGATGGTCATTGCCTGGCACTTTTCTGGCGCGAATGTTACTTGCCACTGATGAGCCCAAGCCTGGATGTTGTCCAGGTCTTGCTGCATGCAGGCTCGGACTGCTTCATTATTTGAGGGGTTGCGAATGGAACTGAGCACTGTGCAATCATCAGCGAACATCCCCATTTCTGACCTTATGATGGAGGGAAGCTCATTGATGAAGCAGCTGAAGATGGTTGGGCCAAGGACACTGCCCTGAGGAACTACAGCAGCAATGTCCTGGGGCTGTGATGATTGGCGTCCAACAACCACTACCATCTTCCTTTGTGCTAGGTATGACTCCAGCCACTGGATAGCTTTCCCCCTGATTCCCATTGACTTCAATTTCGCTAGGGCTCCTTGGTGCCACACTCTGTCAAATGCTGCCTTGATGTCAAGGGCAGTCGCTCTCACCTCACCTCTGGAATTCAGCTCTTTTGTCCACGTTTGGACCAAGGCTGTAATGAAGTCTGGAGCCGAATGGTCCTGGCGGAACCCAAACTGAGCATCGGTGAGCAGGTTATTGGTGAGTAAGTGCCGCTTGATAGCACTGTCGACGACACCTTCCAACACTTTGCTGATGATTGAGAGTAGACTGATGGGGTGGTAATTGGTCGGATTGGATTTGTCCTGCTTTTTGTGGACAGGACATACCTGGGCAATTTTCCACATTGTCGGGTAGATGCCAGTGTTGTACCTGTACTGGAACAGCTTGGCTAGAGGCGCAGCTAGTTCTGGAGCACAAGTCTTCAGCACTACAGCTGGGATGTTGTCAGGGCCCATAGCCTTTGCTGTATCCAGTGCACTCAGCCGTTTCTTGATATCACGTGGAGTGAATCAAATTGGCTGAAGACTGGCTTCTGTGATGGTGGGGATATCGGGAGGAGGCCGAGATGGATCATCCACTCGGCACTTCTGGCTGAAGATGGTTGCAAACGCTTCAGCCTTGTCTTTTGCACTCACGTGCTGGACTCCGCCATCATTGAGGATGGGGATGTTTACAGAGCCTCCTCCTCCAGTTAGTTGTTTAATTGTCCACCACCATTCACGACTGGATGTAGCAGCACTGCAGAGCTTTGATCTGATCCATTGGTTGTGGAATCACTTAGCTCTGTCTATAGCATGTTGCTTCCGCTGTTTAGCATGCATGTAGTCCTGAGTTGTAGCTTCACCAGGTTGGCACCTCATTTTTCAGTTCGCCTGGTGCTGTTTGTGGAGTGGTGGTTCTTAGTCTTCTGTGGAGAGAAGATTAGTATTACAGTGTGTTACAGCACTGTCGTAACCACACGATAATCTTTATTGATTTGACTGGAGGTTACTACATCGAAAAATCAATTACTAATGTATTCTGCAACATTCAATTTGATGTTAACACTTCACAGCAGTTAGATTTTGATACTGTTTTACAAAGATACAGCGGAGCAGTTTTGGGTTTGGGTGCACATTGGGTGTGCGGTGGGCAAAGTGATTGCATCACCTGCCCGATGGCACCAATGAGAGGCTATTTTCACAGTCAGGCCTCATTGTAACACTGCATTGGCAGGTAGGCAGCTTACCAATTGAGGTGGGGGGGGGGCGGGGGAGCGGGTGGTTTGGAAATCTGGTGGCTCCTCCACAATGCCAAGCCATAAGTTGGCACTTAAGGAAGGGGGTAGACACAGTTCAGGGGGGCAAGTGGTGCACTAAGCAACCAGCAGCAGGTGGGAAGAATTTTGTGTGGCCTGGAGGAGCTTTCTTGCCCCGTGATACTTTGGGAAGACTTAATGGTCTTAGTTGTGGAGGCTCTACCGTTACCCTCTCTGACCCCCTTCTTAACTTTCAAAACTAAAAAGCTTCCCCAACTTAAAATGCAGCTTCAGAGAGCTTCTTCTACTCCCAGGCCTCTACTCAATCTGTTCCCCTTGTACTTGAATGTTTTTGCTTGCTGTTTTTCCCCTCCACTTCATTAAGTGTTTTGCTGCTGTCATGCCATCCTTTAGCCCTGGAGATTATATTTAATCTCAAGCAATTTCTCTTTTTGTGCAAGGATTTGGGGGGCTTTAAATTAATTCCAAAGATGGATGCCCGCCTGACCAGAAGAAAAATAGAAGCTGAAAGTAGAAGAGTTAAAGGAGATGACTGAAAGCATGGTTTTGAGGAGGTTTTTAAGGGTGAGGATGCGATGCAGAGAGATTTGGGGAGAGCATTCCAGAGAATATGTCCGAGATGGCTGAAGGCTTTACCACTGGTCGTGGAGTGGAGGGAGATGAGGATACACAGGAATTCAGAGTCGGAAGCCTAAGGGTCAAAGATTGGGTCATAGGGCTGAAGGAGGTTGCAGGTAGGGTGGGGTAGAGTGAGGCCATGGAAGGATTTGTAAATGAAAACATGGAAGTTGAGTTCAGTGTGTTTGGGGGGTGAGAAGCCAATGAGGTTTAGCAAATGGGGGTTGGTGGAGGATTGGATACAGACAGCAGAGTTTGGAAGAATTGTAGTTTATGTAGGGGGTAGCTCAGGAGGCCAGCAAGGAGAGCATGGCTTCAGCCATGGTGAGCGTGAGGTAAAGGCAGAAGTAGGCAATGCTGCAGAGATGGAAGTAAGTGGTCTTGGTGATGGTTGGGATGGTTGGGTTTTCATGCACTGCACTGAGGTTGTGTATGTCAGGTTCGGCCTAAATGAACAGCCAGAGAGGGAGATGGAGTGAGGGGCAAGGGTCTGGAGGTTTAGGAAGGAAAGGAACAGGATAGCGTTGGGTCTTGCCATAGTCGTCCCCATTAGTTCAGCAAGTTTATGCAGTTAATAGCTGAGCCATACAGAGCATGCTCAATGACTGGTGTGTGCTGAGTTAGCTGATCTCAGGTTAGTGAGAGGAAAAAAATCACTGAGAGCTCCTGCTGCTAATTGCTACCCAGTAACCATTACTGGGTGTGCACGTTTGTGGTATCAGGTGAGGACAAGATCAGGCTTGACTAGCTTGCCTGCCTCAGCTATGCCTGCCTTTTTGTGGGATATGTGGAACATTCCTTGTTCCAGTCTTACTCAGGTCCCCTCCCTCACCGTCCCAGCTCTGTCTGCCTTTTTTGTGGGATATGTGGAACATTCCTTGTTCCAGTCCTACTCAGGTCCCCTCCCTCACCGTCCCAGCTCTGTCTGCCTTTTTTGTGGGATATGTGGAACATTCCTTGTTCCAGTCCTACTCAGGTCCTCTCCCTCATCTCTTTTTCTGGTACATCGATGACTGTATCAGTGCCGTTTCCTGCTCTCTTCCTGAACTGGAAAATTTCATCAACTTTGCTTCCAATTTCCACCCTTCTCGCTTTCACATGGTTCATCTCTGACTCTTCCCTTCCCTTCCTTGACTTCTCTCTCTCCATTTCTGGCGATAGACTGTCAACCAATATTTATTATAAGCCCACCGACTCCCACAGCTACCTTGATTACACATCCTCCCACCCCGCGTCCTGTAAGGACTCTATTCCCTTCTCCCAGTTTTTCCATCTCCGTCGCATCTGTTCTGATGATCCCACCTTCCACACCAATGCTTCCGATATGTCTTCCTTTTTCCTCAACCGAGGATTCCCCTCCACTGTAGTTGACAGGGCCCTCGATGTCTGTCCTATTTCTCGCACTTCTGCCCTCCCCCTTTCCGTTCCCTCCCAGAACCATGATAGGGTCCCCTTGTCCTCACCTTCCACCCCACCAGCCTCCACACTCAACGTATCGTCCTCCGCCATTTCCGCCATCTCCAGCACGATCCCACCACCAAACACATCTTCCCCTTCTCCTTTCAGCATTCCGAAAGGGACCGTTCCATCCGCAACACCTGGCCTACTCATCCATCCCCCCAACACCCGCTCTCCTCTCCACGGCAACTTCACGTGCAAGCACAGGAGATGCAACACCTGCCCCTTCATCTCCTCTCTTCCCACCATCCAGGGCCCCAAACACTCCTTCCAGTGGTTTACTTGTACTTCTTTCAATTTAGTATACTGTATTCACTGCTCACAATGTGCTCTCCTCAACATCGGGGAGACCGATCGCAGACTGGGTGATCGCTTTGCTGAACACCTCCGCTCAGTCTGCAAGCGTGACCCTGACCTGCCGGTCGCTTGCCGTTTTAATTCCCCTTCCCACTCCTACTCTGACCTCTCTGTCCTCGGCCTCTTACACTATTCTGAAGAAGCTGAACGTAAGCTCGAGGAACAGCACCTCATCTTTCGTTTAGGCACTTTACAACCTTCCGGACTCAACACTGATTTTAATAACTTCAGATCATAACCACTGCTCCCATTTTTTCGGACAGCAGGTGCTGGTAATGGTTTTGCTGCTGACATTTACAGCTACTCCTGACCAATCTTTTGTCCCATTACCACCTTCCTTGCCTTTGCACCATCATCCCTTTTGTCATTTAATCGCTCCTGCCCTCTACCCCATCACAGACCTTCCCTTTTGTTCTTTCCTCCCCTCACCTCCCCACCTCCCCCCCTTCCCCTGGCTCTGTACTTGCTTAAAAACTTTAACTCTTTTAATATCTTCTGGTTCTGATGAAAGGTCTTTGACCTGAAACATTGGGCCCAATTTTACCAGGGGTGCGGGTTCTGGGCGGGTGGGCCAGCGGGCACGTTTTCAACGCGCCCGGTGAAATTAGTGGGTTGCCCACGCGATCGTAGCAGGCAACCCACTAATTGGAGCCACTTACCTGCTCCTCCAGGTTCCCCGCTGCTGATCTGCGCGTCGGGCGGGCTGCGCATGCGCAGTAAGATCTGTCAGCTGGAGGCGCTCTATTTAAAGGGGCAGTCCTCCACTGACAGATGCTGCCACAAACAGCAAAAATTACAGCATGGAGCAGCCCAGGGGGAAGGCTGCTCCCAGTTTAATGATGCCTCACCCCAGGTATCATTAGATGGGGTGAGGAGGAGGGGGAGGACAGAGATCTTCCCCCCGGCGGCCGGGAGGAAGCAGCCTGCCTCTGCCACCGAGAAGGCCTCGCTCGAGGTGGCAGAGGGGGTCAGCTGCGCCACCAACATATCGCCCACCTGCATACAGTGCAGGTGGCGCACCAATGACCTCAGTAGGTCAGCCACAGTGAGAACACGTAGTCTTTCCCCTACACTCTGCCTGCCACAACACTGCCCCCACCCCACATCTCCTTCGGCACTGCCAACACTACTCTGTCACCTGACCCCTCATACCCACTCAAACCTCATCCTCATCTTACCTGCACCTACTCACCTCGCGAGTACTCACCCCGCCACTACCACTCAACCCAATCCTCATACAATCTCATGGCTTTATCCCATACTCACCCTCTCGTGCATCTCTCTCACGGCCAGCCTCACTCGACCTGCCACCACCTGTGCGCCAGCCACAGGGCATGCATCACATATGTGCAGTAGGCAGCGTAAGGCAAACGTGTCGTGAGCATGAAGGGGATGCGCAAGGGTGTTTGAGGGTTTGTCATGGTTCATACTTCTATTGAATTAAAGAACAACTCACATCACACATTATATTGGCTCCACTAGTGCCATGTCTTCGCGAATCCTGTCCAGTTTGTGCAATAATGCCTGCTCCTGGGTATCCCTATGAGGACCCACCACTGATGCCACCCAGTGTGTCACTGCAGAGTGGGTGTAGGTGTATTTGCAGGGCTCATCTGCGCAGACGACTGAGAGACACCAGGGATGTCCCCAGTTGCAGCCTGGAAGGCTGTGGAGGTGCCCTCACGGGCACCGAAACCCAGGGGGCGTCGGCCCAAAGCATCTACCAGGTCAGGGCACGAACAGGAGCAGCCTGCCACCACCTCTGCTGGAGCCACAGGGGTAGCACCACGTAGGGGTACCAGGAAACGAAAACCCAAAGTTCCGTGAGCACACAGGGATTGCACCAGGGTGTTTGTCTATTTGTTATATTTTTATTTCCAGTCTTTGAATGGCAACACGAAATAAACTCACTTTTTCTCACCGATGCTGCCACCTCTTGTCCATAATTCTGCGGCTTGTGCAATATGTCCCTTCCGTGCGCCTCATCATGACGACGACCACCCTGTCCCACCCATTGGGCACAATACAGTGGGTGCAGGTGTACAGGCACCACTCTTCTGTGGAGGGAGCCTGTATGGACCCTCGTCTGTGCACGTTATGACATGTGAACGCCTCACACAGTGTGATGTTAGGAGAACCGTTGGCATATGAGTGCCTCCCTGGCCTGACGAGCATGCAGGTGAGCCGGTGTTCGGGCCATGGGTCGTTCCTCCTCCTCTCGCTCGTACTCCTCCTCTTCCTCCTCCTCCTCCTCCTCCTCCTCATTGTCGTCCTCAATGTGGGTGGCGGGTGTGCATGGGGCCTCCTCCAGCGGCACCCCTCTCTGTAGTGCCATGTTGTGCAGGGCACAGCAGACAACTATAATTCGTCCCACTCGGAGTGGCGTGTATTGGAGAGCTCCCCCTACAGCCTGCTCAATTGTAGACCTGGTAGCAATGTGGCTGTCATTATATCAACGCCGCGGCTCGGTAATGGGGTTCCTCAGAGGTGTCATAAGCCACGTGTGCAGGGGATATCCCTTGTTGCCGAGGAGCCAGCCGTTGCCGGTGTTGGGTGCGTGGAAGAGGGGCGGGACGGTGGACTCCCTGAGGACGAAGGCATCGTGGCAGCTGCCAGGGTATCTGGCGCACATGTGTGGGAATCTCTGGCGGTGGTCACAAATGAGCTGGGCGTTCATGGAGTGATACCCCTTCCTGTTGATGAACAGCCCTGGCTCATGTGGAGGTGCCCGTATTGCTATGTGGGTGCAGTCGATTACACCCTGCACCCGTGGGAAGCCAGCCATAGCATGGAATCCAACCGCCCTCTCCATCTGGCTGCGCTCGTCCATGGCGAAGTTGATGTAGTGCGAGGCCCTGCGGAACAACCCATCGGTGACCTGCCTTATGCACTTGTGTGCGGAGGACTGACAGACCCCAGTGATGTCCCCGGTGGCACCCTGGAACGATACGGAGGCGAAGACGTTGAGGGCAGTGGTGACTTTGACGGCGACGGGTAGGAAGATGCTGCTTGGTCCATCCGGGAGCAGCTCGTCATTAAGGAGGCTGCAGATGTCGGCGACTACCTGGCGATTGACTCTGAGCCTCCGTATGCACTGCTCCTCGGAGAGGTCCATGAAGCTGAGCCTTGGTCTGTAGACCCTCTGCGGAGGGTAGTGCCTCCTGCGATGCATCTCTCTCTGCGGTTGCCCTCCATCCTGCTGTGCCGGTGGGTGTGCCGCAGCAACGTGTTGGGGGGCTTCACGTCGATGAGGCGGACGGCGTGGACTGCGAGGCTGCTGGGGCTGGTGATGCTGTTCGTCCTCCGAGGATGTCGAAGCGGCCCCCATCTGGCAGGTGTTGGTCTGAGGGGTTGTGCACGGTAGGTAGGTGTTTCCTCGCACTGGGGCTGCGGTTCCACGTCGGGGTTTCCTCTGGCTTGGAGTGCACCTTGGCAGCTGCCACAGGCTGCTGGCTGCAACACGTCCGTTTGGAGTGAGACTGTTTCCCCCAGTATGTGAAACAGTCTGAGTTGAAGGTAAAATCCCACACTTCCTAATAAGACAGCTGAATCAGGTCATTTAATGACCTCAACAAGCAAAGTAAATACACTCAAGTGGCATCCCGCTGGCATTAATTGCCTGCGGGATTCCCACCAGCGGGGGCTACGCACGCACCCCCGCACGTCAGCGCGGAACCCGGAAGTGGCCGGGATCGAGGCGCGATCCGGTCACGCACCTGGATATCGGGATTTTCGAGGCCCCCCCGCCGAGAACGCACTGGAAACCCGCTGCTAAAATCGGGCCCATTAACTCTGTTTCTTTCTCCACAGATGCTGCCTGACTTGCTGAGCTTCTCCAGCATCTTCTGCTTTTATTTCAGGCTTGACTATAATGGCCAGTTAGTCAGCTGACACTCCCAGCTAAGGCTCACACATAAATAATGACCACTAGGTAAATAACCAGAGCTCAACTGATGGCCATGGAATAATATAGGGGAAGAATGGGGAAACTGGATAGCTCCAGTTGAAGAGCTAACACGGGTACAGACCAGATGGGCTGAATGGCCTCCTGCTTTGCTGTAATTTGTATGATTCTGTATCCAGCAAGAAGTCGATATCTTCAGGAAAGTAGAGGGGGAGGGGGGATTTGGCAGAGAAAATTTGTAAAAAAAAGCCCTATAAAAATATTTATTTGCAAAAGATCACCCTCAAATTGGTGTCCACTTAACAAACTAGTATTGGAACAACAACAATGTGAAGTCTATCGTGTTGATAATTCTGCAATCTATTGTTAAGTTCACAGAGTTTTAATGTGGTACTGTTGCAGTAGAACTTTGAAATGTGCCATTTTTGTACTCCAAGTGCTTTAGTTTGTTCTTACCCAATAAGGGGTCGGTTATTTAAGACTGAGATGAGGAGGAATTTCTTCACTCAGAGGGTTGTGAATCTTTGGAATTCTCTACCCCAGAGGGCTGTGAATGCTCAGTATATTCGAGGCTGAGATAGATGGGTTTTGAGAGTCTAGGAGAATCAAGGGATATGGGGATCGGGTGGGAAAGTGGAGTTGAGGTTGAAGATTGAATGGCGGAACAGGCTCGAGGGGCCATATGGCCTACTCCTGCTCCTATTTCTAATGTTCTTATGTTGAATCAAGGTCAGGAAGTTTTAAAAAGAAATTGTAAGAACTTCAGATTGAGCCATGTTCATACCAGATGCTAATCTTGAGCCCTGAGAATTCATGGTTTGAACTGATAGGGAGAAGCATTGAATTCCATACATACTGATATGCAGATTTTCCAAGGCTCTGCACTGACATGGAGCCTCTCTAGCAATGCGTGCAGATCAGAAAATCAGACCTCTGGCCTTGTGCTGTTGACAGCCCATGTACGATTTTCTAATGATCGTTTTCTCTACTAAAAAGTAGGACTTGCTGTCAGCTTTCTTAACCCTTATTTAAGTATTCAAATAAGGTCACACGCTAGATTTTTTTTACTTCAGCTGAAGTTCCACCCACGGTGAGCTCCTCATCGCTACAAATAGGCAGCTCTTATGAAACGAGCCTGGCCTGTTTTGGAACTTCTTTTAAAGATGACTTGCAAGTGCTTTTTTTTAATTCCACTTCCACATTCATTCAAGTTTTATAGGTTGCATGTATGGTCTTTTGTGTGTGATCTGTGAAGAGTTCTATAAATGAAAATGGTGTTCCCCCAGTATCAATGTGCCGTGCAACTTTTGTAGAATAAAGAATGTGTAGCAGCAAGAGTATAATGTAGTGTGGTACTTTCGCAAACACTCTCTTCGAGGGTACAACAAATGGTCAGTTACATCGGGGCCATGCCTTAATGAAGGAAGAATATGCATGTATGCCAAAGTGAGTACACATACCTTGGCATGTCTTCTGATGCCGCAAAGCCTCTACCTCAATTGTTCGTAGGTAAACAGCATTCATTTGCCAGGTGATCTCTTCCCATGCCAGGATTCAAAAGTGCCCCAAAGAAGGATACCCTCCTTTCCTACACCTCCCTCATCGGGACCTCCAATGCTGGAGCCTTTCCCATGGTCAGCGTTGTGTAAATTAGAACCAGTTTACCCACAGCGCCGACTCCAGTCAAGAACGCTTCTGTGAATTCCCGATTAAGAGCTGTTGGCTGACCTAATTTTTTGATTGGCTGCCAATTCAAATGAGATGAAGGGACAGAAATTTCAGCCAGCCAGCCCTCCTTGCACCAGGCATGAGTGCAGTGCCAATTCTCACGGAGTTGGAAAATCAAAGTTAATATGTCATTAGAGGTTCCCCCCATGCTTTTCCCTCTAAGCTTCTCCCCCTTTCCCCACTAGAATCATAGAATCATAGAAAGGTTACAGCACCGGAGGAGGCCATTCGGCCCGTCGAGTCCATGCCGGCTCTATGCAAGACCAATCCAGCTAGTCCCACCCCCCCGCCCTATCCCTGTAGCCCTGCAAATTTTTTCCTTTCAAGTACTTATCCAGTTCCCTTTTGAAGGCCATGATTGAATCTGCCTCCAGGGCCTCCTCAGGCAGTGCATTCCAGATCCTAACCACTCGTTGTGTAAAAAAGTTTTTCCTCATGTCACCTTTGGTTCTTTTGCTGATCACCTTAAATCTATGTCCTTTGGTTCTTGACCCTTCAATGGGAACAATTTCTCTCTATCTACTCTATCTACTCTGTCTAGACCCTATATAATTTTGAATACCTCTATCAAATCTCCTCGCAATCTTCTCTGTTCCAGGGAGAATAACCCCAGCTTCTCCTGTCTATCCACATAACTAAAGTCCCTCATCCCTGGAATCATTCTAGCAAATCTCTTCTGCACCCTCTCTAAGGCCTTCACATCTTTCCTAAAGTGCGGTGCCCAGAACTGGACACAATACTCCAATTGTGGCCGAACCAGTGTTTTATAAAGTTTCATCATGACTTCCATACTTTTGTACTCTCTGCCTCTATTTATAAAGCCCAGGATCCCGTATGCTTTTTTAACTGCTTTCTCAACCTCTCCTGCCAACTTCAACAATTTGTGTACATATACCCCCAGATCTCTCTGTTCCTATACCCCTCTTAGAGTTGTGCGCTCTAGTTTATATTGCCTCTCCTCGTTCTTCCTACCGAAATGTATCACTTTGCATTTTTCTGCGTTAAATTTCATCTGCCATGTGTCCACCCATTCCACCAGCCTGTATATGTCCTCTTGAATTCTATCACTATCCTCCTTACTGTTTACTACCCTTCCAAGTTTTGTGTCATCTGCAAATTTTGAAATTGTCCCCTGTACACCCAAGTCCAAGTCATTAATATATATCAAGAAAAGCAGTGGTCCTAGTACCGACCCCTGGGGAACACCACTGTACACCAGTCCGAAAAACAACCGTTCACCACTACTCTCTGTTTCTTGTCACTTAGCCAATTCTGTATCCATGTTGCTACTGCCCCCTTTATTCCATGGGTTGCAACTATGCTATCTTTCTGTTGCTGAATGTTTCTGGAGTACTATTTTAGTGGTGTTGGTAAGCCATTAGTTGCTCATCCAGCTGCCCATTCTTCTTGTGCAAGTCTAGACAGTGAGAGCTGACTGGTTAGTTGATGGCTGGATGCATCAAACCAAAGTTTGACCCTGTCAACACCTCACACAGGTTCACTTCCCAGTAGGACTTACTGGTTACCAAGCACGAAGAGTAACCCTGGTTGATTCCTTTCCCCCCTCCCAGCTCAGAGATGTTGTAGCCAGTTGTAATGCCTCAACTACTGCTCTGCTTGAGATCAAATATTTCAGCACAGATGGAGGATCAAACATGGGACTTTCTGGTGGTAATGATTTCCTCTACTTACAATGTGTAGCAACATCATAAATAATATGCTTATGATTTCACCAGAAATATTGATGAAAGGATAACTTATATTTGTTTAAGTAAATCAAGGAAAACATCCCAACTGGTCTATAATTACCCATGGAGCCACTTTGTGGTGTTTTTAATGCAAGGTAGCCAAGCGTGCTTCTCAAACTCAATTTTTGATCTACTTTTTCAATTTTCATTTTTATAAAGTTATTGTAAATATAAAAGAATTGGAACAGAACTTAACATAAGACTGAACTTTTAAATATATACTGTCAGGATAGTGTTTAGTCTAAAACAACAAATTAAAGTTGTACATTTTTGAATTTGTCTCCAACATAATAGCGAACCTTAAATGTAATTGAAACTGAGAAAAGAATTGGCATCTTAATTCTTAAGTAGATCAAAGGCCCCAGGCTAAATTTGTCATGTTGATCTTTGTTATAACAGACTGTTAGCTTATTATAAACTGTCTGGTACCAAAGTTACCAACTTCTGATCAACAGACATATAGACCCAGATGGGGAGGGGATCAAAATTAAGGCTGTGTCTGGAAGTGCTAAATAGCAGAATGTCTCTCATTGCTCCACAGTCAGAATTTCTCTGTTGGCCACCAAAGTACTTGTTTATAATTAAGAATATTTGACCCCTTATAGCACTCAGACTTCCAGACAATTCATAATTTTGGAATCTTTATTTGGATCCAGCTCATGGCTTTCAACGTATGGGAGACACTCCAACTCCTGTATATTGTTTCAACACTGCAGCTCTGTCTCTGTTGATAAAAACTGCTCAGCTAATTAAGCAAACAGGTTTTTTTTAACCAACGGATTTGTCAAATCAGGACCATCCTTTTGCAGATGGAGACTCGGGGCCTAGAGTTTAAAATTAAGACTATACCAAATTAATCTAAACAGTTAATCAACATTCAGCATAACATAGCATACCAAGTCCCAGCTAAAGCTCCATTATAGTCAGTAAACCTCAATAAAATGAACCCCAGACACTAATTACTCTGTTTGAGCTTGTAGGTTTGTAATAACGAAGCTTGGTTTTCAGATATAGGAGTACCCAGCAAAGTAAAACTCTAACTGAAAATAAACGTTAAGATACTGCCAAAAGTCTAGAGGAGCATAGAAAGTGCAGGGATGAAATTAAAAAGGAAATTAGGAAAGCAAAGAGAGGGCATGAAAAAATATTGGCAAGTAAATTAAGGAAAACCCAAAAATGTTTTATAATTACATTAAGAGCAAGAGGATAACTAAGGAAAGAGTAGGGCCTACGAGAGACCAAAAAGGTAACCTATGTGTGGAGACGGAAGATGTGGGTATGGTTCTTAATGAATACTTTCTTCACAAAAGAGGGGGACGATGCAAAGATTGTAGTTAAGGAGGAGGAGTGTGAAATATTGGATGGGATAAACATGGCGAGAGAGGAAGTATTAAGGGGTTTAGCATCTTTGAAAATAGATAAATCGCCAGGCCCAGATGAAATGTATCGCACACTGCTAAGAGAAGCAAGGGAGGAAATAGCGGAGGCTCTGACCATCATTTTCCAATCCTCCCTGGCTAAAGGTGTGATGCTGGAGGATTGGAGGACTGCCAACATTGTACCGTTGTTTAAAAAGGGAGAAAGAGACAGACCGAGTAATTGTAGGCCAGTCAGTCTAACCTCGGTGGTGGGCAAATTATTGGAATCAATTATGAGACAGCATAAATTGTCATTTAGAAATGCACGGGTTAATCAAGGACAGTCAGCATGGATTTGTTCAGGGAAGGTCATGTCTGACTAACCTGATTGAATTTTTTGAGCTGGTAACAAAGCGGACCGATGAGGGTAATGCGTTTGATGTAGTCTACATGGATTTTAGCAAGGCTACTGACAAGGTCCCACATGGCAGACTGGTCAAAAAGTAAAAGCCCATGGGATCCAAGGGAAAGTGGCTAGTTGGATCCAAACTTGACTCAGTGGCAGGAAGCAGAGGGTAATGGTTGATGGGTGTATTTGCGACTGGAAGGCTGTTTTCAGTGGGGTCCCGCAAGGCTCAGTACTAGGTGCCTTGCTTTTTGTGATATGTATTAATGATTTGGACTTGAATGTGGGGGGCTTGAACAAGAAGTTTGCAGATGATACAAAATTTGTCCGTGTCAACGATAGTGAAGAGGAAAGCTGCAGACTGCAGGAAGATATCAATGGACTGGTCAGGTGGGCAGAAAAGTGGCAAATGGAATTCAATGCAGAGAAGTATGAGGTAATGCATTTGGGGAGGGCAAACAAGGCAAAGGAGTACACAATAAATGGGAGGATACTGAGAGGTGTAGAGGAACAAAGGGCCTGGCTGAGAAGACATTTTTCACCCATTGGGTGGTGGGGTCTGGAACTCACTGCCTGAGAGGGTGGTTGAGGCAGAAACCCTCAACTCATTTAAAAAGTACTTGGATGTGCAGTTGAAGTGCCGAAACCTACAGGGCTACAGACCAAGAGCTGGAAACTGGGAATAAGATGGATAGCTCTTTTTCAGCCGGCACGGACATGATGGGCCGAACGGCCTCCTTCTGTGCTGTAACTTTCTATGATTCTATAAGATTTGCCCCTGTGCACTATGCTTAGCGAAATCATGAACATGTTTCTAAAGAAGAGGTTTAGGATCTTGCTACACATAATGCACCGATGAAATCTGCACAGTATTTCATTTGTTTACATTGATTTGAGAATAACAATGAATAAAAAATGTCAGTAGACTAATGGTAAGCAGAAGAGTATTATTCACCTCATCAACATTCTGTCAAAAGTCCAAATGAAACTTTGTGGAACAACTATGAAAACTATACGTAAACTAGACAAGCTGTTAACTATTATATCAACTATCCTTTGTCAACACATGTGTGAGAACAAATGTCCAATGTGAAAATACTGAAATGGTGCCTAATTGTCCCATTCCAACAAATTCACGTATGTCTTCGCCTAAGGAAGTACAGCAGTTCAAAAAACAAAGCATGGCAGAGCTTGAAGTCTCCCATTGCCCCACTGTCACAATCTAATATTTGTGAATACCTGGAAGGAACAACAGTTTAGGGGTTTCCTGCTCCTTAAAACCTGCCTCTTTGACCAAACATTTGGTCACCTGTCCTAATATCTCCCTCTTTGGCTCGGTGTCAATTTTTGTCTAATTATGCTCCTGTGAAGCACCTTGGAATGTTTTACTAGATTAAAGGCGCTATATAAATGCAAGTTGTTGTAATAATCAAAAGATGATGCAATGGGATTATTTCCTTACTCAACAGAGCGTGCTCGATTCTACTGAAAATCTGAATGAAAACATCTGAGTAGGAATCAGAGTCACACATATAGGCCCCAAAATTGCACCGGATTTGTGCCAATGAGGCCTAATTTGTGCCTGCTAATGCTTTGCAGCATTGATCCTGTCATAATTTGCTGGGGCAGATCTTTTAAATTTCCATTGGTGGTTCTCCAGCAACGCCAATCCTGTATAAAACAGGAAAACTGTGCTGAGGATGATTAGAGATTAGAATATAACCTTTTAAACAGCCAAGTCTGGCTGAAGATTGTAGCAGGGAGCAGCAGGTAAGTCGGAAAGTATTTGTCTCATTGAGTTGACTATGAGGCTCATCTGTGATTTTGTCCCACTTTTCAAGAATGTCTTCCACTGGAGGATCTGGCAGAGGCAGCCAAAGAAGGGAGAAGGACGTTTCAAAGAGGCACCAAAGAAGAGGGCAGAACTTCCAATGAGACAAGTCTTATAATCCCTCCTTGAGAAGGCTTAGCAAATGAGAGAGAAGCTGTTGCGTCTACATGGGAAGAAGCTGCAAAAAAAGTCTCACCAACATACTCTAAAATGAAGAGCTGCAAAATGAATCCTTCCCACTGCACTCCAGTTAAGTGGGCCACTAACTCAGGATTTAATAGCCATTACTTGAATGCAGAACCTTAAAATCTCTTCCTCCATGTTAATAGGTGATCTCTTACATTAGCTCTTTCAAAGAGCTGGCACAGACACAATGGGCCGAATGGCTTCCTTCTGTGCTGAATGATTCGATGATTATATAGAAGATTGGGAAGTCTTCAAAAGACAGCAATAAGTAACTAAAGGATTGATTAAGAAAGGGAAGATAGATTATGAAAATAAATTAGCAAAAAATATAAAAACAGATAGCAAGAGTTTCTATAGTTATATAAAAAGAAAAATGGTGGCTAAGGCAAACATAGGTCCCTTAGAGGATGAGACCGGGAAATTAATGGTGGGAAACATGGAGATGGCAAAAATGCTGAACAAATATTTTGTTTCAGTCTTCACGGTAGAGGACACTAAGAATATCCCAACACTGGACAAACTGAGGAATTGGTACTCAGTAAATTAATGGGACTCAAGGTGGATAAATCCCCTGGACCTGATGGTTTACATCCTAGGGTCTTGAGGGAAGTGGCTGTAGGGATTGTGGATGCTTTGGTAATAATTTTCCAAAATTCTCTGGACTCAGCAAAGGTCCCGGCAGATTGGAAAACTGCTAATGTAACAACCTTATTTAAAAAGGGTAGTAGGCAGAAGGCTGGAAATTATAGACCAGTTAGCCTAACATCTGTGGTGGGTAAAATTTTGGAGTCTATTATTAAGGAGACAGTAGCGGAACATTTGGATAAACATAATTTAATAGGACAAAGTCAGCATGGCTTTATGAAGGGGAAGTCATGTCTGACAAATTAACTTGAGTTCTTTGAGGACATAACGTTTGGGTGTATAAAGGGGAACCAGTGGACGTAGTGTATTTAGACTTCCAGAAGGCATTCGACAAGGTGCCACATAAAAGATTATTGCTCAAGATAAAGAATCACTGGATTGGGGGTAATATTCTGGCATGGGTGGAGGATTGGTTATCTAACAGGAAGCAGAGAGTTGGGATAAATGGTTCATTCTCGGACTGGCAACCTGTAGCCAGTGGTGTTCCGCAGGGGTCGGTGCTGGGTCCCCAACTCTTTACAATCTATATTAACGATTTGGAGGAGGGGACCGAGTGTAACATATCAAAGTTTGCAGATGATACAAAGATGGGAGGGAAAGTAGAGAGTGAGGACATAAAAAATCTACAAGGGGATATAGACAGGCTGGGTGAGTGGGCGGAGATTTGGCAGATGCAATACAGTATTGGAAAATGTGAGGTTATGCACTTTGGCAGGAAAAATCAGAGAGCAAGTTATTATCTTAATGGCGAGAAACTGGAAAGTACTGCAGTACAAAGGGATCTGGGGGTCCACGTGCAAGAAAATCAAAAAGTTAGTTTGCAGGTGCAGCAGGTGATCAAGAAGGCCAACGGAATGTTGGCTTTTATTGCTAGGGGGATAGAATATAAAAACAGGGAGGTATTGCTGCAGTTATATAAGGTATTGGTGAGACCGCACCTGGAATACTGCATACAGTTTTGGTCTCCATACTTAAGAAAAGACATACTTGCTCTCGAGGCAGTACAAAGAAGGTTCACTCGGTTAATCCCGGGGATGAGGGGGTGGACATATGAGGAGAGGTTGAGTAGATTGGGACTCTACTCATTGGAGTTCAGAAGAATGAGAGGCGATCTTATTGAAACATATAAGATTGTGAAGGGGCTTGATCGGGTGGATGCGGTAAGGATGTTCCCAAGGATGGGTGAAACTAGAACTAGGGGGCATAATCTTAGAATAAGGGGCTGCTCTTTCAAAACTGAGATGAGGAGAAACTTCTTCACTCAGAGGGTAGTAGGTCTGTGGAACTTGCTGCCCCAGAAAGCTGTGGAAGCTAGATCATTAAATAAATTTAAAACAGAAATAGACAGTTTCCTAGAAGTAAAGGGAATTAGGGGTTACGGGGAGCGGGCAGGAAATTGGACATGAATTTAGATTTGATGTTAGGATCCGATCAGCCATGATCTTATTGAATGGCGGAGCAGGCTCAAGGGGCCAATTGGCCTACTCCTGCTCCTATTTCTTATGTTCTTATGTTCTTATGATCAGCTGTATGATGCCATCGGGGAAACAGTCTTCAATTGCTAGTACCCTTCACCTAATTCACTCAGTCTGGTTGCAGGAGAAAACTTGCGCACAATGTCTGCGAGAGCCAGGGAACCAGAGAGGGCATCCCCAACATTAAAGACCTCAGCACAGACAAGGAGCAGGCCATGGAGCTGCTGGGGAGGCTCTCTGCTCTACATGTGGGGGGGTGGCAAG
Source organism: Heptranchias perlo (assembly GCF_035084215.1). Classification (NCBI taxonomy): domain Eukaryota; kingdom Metazoa; phylum Chordata; class Chondrichthyes; order Hexanchiformes; family Hexanchidae; genus Heptranchias; species Heptranchias perlo. The sequence continues at coordinate 135,735,850 of NC_090326.1, forward strand.
GTCACTGGCACCGTGCCAGTGGCAGGTTAGTAGGTACACAGTAGCCACAGCAATGCTGTGAAGCAGGACACAGCCACAAGCTTTCGTACCCTTCTTTGTCTCCTTAATGCCAAGGGGGTTATGCTCACCCTTCTATGCTTATACCCTCCTTTACTGCAAATCCATCATAGCTGCCCCTTATATTTCCCATTGTAACTGTGCTTTGCGAGCATAACTTCAAGAAATTGGAGGCTCCAATGCTGCTGGTCTTTTCTTCAGTACATTTGAATTTGCTCAGTAGGGGCCGAATCTGTGCTACAATAAAATATCTAAAGCATGTGTACACATCCTAATGTGTTAATAAAAGTGTAGAACAATTTTATTTGTAATAATATTGTTATACAGGACTACACAAGCCACTGCTGTTTAGCCAGACCCAGTGATTGTCTTGTGTAATAAAATGTACTCATTCATCTTTACACTACTGAGATTTAAATACATAGAGACGTAATAAATAGTGCGCCCTGGAGAAATGAGGGAAAATGAACAAAATGGCTTGAAAATGAAGATATATTAAATTCATAGCTACCATCCCAGGGTTAATGTCATAAAGAGGACAAGCAGAGTAACTCAATTATTATAATGGAGCACAGTTTCAAAGTTACAGCGTTCTCATGTGTCTTCCATAACCCACACACCACATTTCTGATTGTTTCATTGTTAGCAACAGTGTAAAACAGTCCTTAGCAACGCACAGCATTGTTATTCTTGGCCTGTTCCCCGTGCTCACACTGCCTCCAATTCTAACTCATTAGGGGCGAAATGGGCTTTGTTTCATCCACTCGGGCAAAAAATGGCAATAAAAAGACCCAAATTCTCGGGACTATGTACTCAAGGACCGCCTAAAATACATCCAACTCCATATTGGGTCAGGTGATATTCGGGAATCCCTGATGGCTGCCATAAACAGGCATTTCATATGCTAATAAGGGGCCTAACTCCTGTTTAAGGATTCCTTTCTGAAATTGTCTCTGTCCAGTTTTTCAGGCTATGATGGTAACTATAGATTTAATATATAGTGGCCTAACCAGCGGTCCTTACAGGAAATGCTGGAGACTGCGACAAGGGAACTAAATTGTTTAAATTTACCTGAATGGGGGAGGAATTAGTTTGCGCTCAACTATGGGCCACTGCCAGCCCGCGCTCACCTCCCTCTCATTTGCCTCTCCCTTACCTAGGACAGGTCTAGGAGGGGTAGAGGCGAACGGGAGGGGAGTGCGTGCAGGCTGGCAGTGACCATAGTTGAGCTCTAATCAATTCCTCTCCCATTATTTACCAGTACCTCAAAATTATTGTACTTCTTACCTCCCTCAGTCTCCCCTTCCTCCGACAAGTTACAGGCTCTTTAAAGCCCTCAGCTAACCATTGCTTCTCAATTTGACTTATCTTCTATCCTACTCTTTTCAGCTTTGATGGTGTCCCGCATTATGGCTCTTGGCCCTTCGCCTGGGTTTCTCAATTGACATGTAGCCCAAGCTAGCACCCCAGAGTGTGGTTACACCCTTTCAAATCCTCCCACTTTTTCTTTGTATTTCATTTATTACCATTCCCCTATTAGTACAGTGTTTGGCATGCTTTCATGACCACCTACATATTTAAATCACCCATGGTACATCTCAGTGTTTCCCTCCTGCCAGCACACATCACCAGCACAATCCAACTTGAGATCCCTATTTGCACAGTGCTCAGCTGTGGGCGTTTGGTTTGACTGTGTGACTGCAGTGTCTATATTATTTACAAAGGGTCAGAGAGCAATCATTGTGCACGTTGTCACCCCTAATAAGTACTTACACTTGGCTCACTCACTAAGCAGTTTAGCAACATTTCCATTTTGGTTTGAACTTTTCTTGACTAACAGCCATGATGGCTGGCATATGACAGTTTGAAACTCGGTTCATGTCCTTGCAGAAATAGCAGACAGATTATCTCGGATCTGACATGAGATATAAATCAGCTCTTTGCAAAAGAATGTTAATCCAAAGCCCTACATTTATGCAAAGGGAATATAGCAATTTCCAGACATGTTGTTTACTTCAGTCACTGTGTTCAATACTAAAGTTGAAATCTCCGCCTTATACTCGAATCATCAACAAACCTGTCTCCAGTGACTTATTTCTGTTCTTCTGGTTGCTATGTTTTCATTGAACTGATTTTATTTTTGGAAGGACGAGGATGAACATTAATCAGAAGCAGGTCTAAAAATTATTTTGAGCCCTGTAATGTTCGTTACTTCACCACATTCCTATAAAACCATTTTCTTAAAGAAATAAAGCAATTCTTATTTTTTTTAAAGTCTGCCTCTTCCCCATCCCTTGTTTTTATGACACTATGGATGCAATTTTCGAGCAGCGCTTAAAACGGGCCCGAAGTTGGCAGAGCAGCCGATCCGCCCGAGTGAGGCCTGAGCATCATTAACATGCCGCCAGCGAGCTGCAGGTGCCAAGTGGGTGCCTCGCTGCAGCTCGCCAGTTCTGGGAGGGCAGGAAATCAGCCGGCTCCCACTGTGAGCTGACCAGTAGTTCAGGCAAGGTGGGGAGGCAATCCCTGAGGGGGGGGGAGGGGTGGTTCTTGCAAGGAACGGCAGTGGGCCAGAGTGTTTTTGGGAGGCCAGTAGGAGCACAAAAAAAAATGAAAAGCTTCCCGGGCTGTTTTTTGAGCAGCTACCAGCGGTTCCTTTAAGTCTGTTCAATGCCTGGTTTAAATGGGTGCCTGCTCCACCCATTTGTAGTTGAAAATTGCAATCAGGGACCTACAACCAGCGTAGGAACACGGTTTGAAAATTTAAGCAGCCTCCCACCTGTTTCAGATGGGCATGCTGCTCACCCATTTACAGGCCCACCTGAAAATTGCATCAGGTAGGCCCTGAGCAGCTGAGGTATCCCACCCCCCTAATTTACAATTGCTGGCTGCTGGTGCCCGAATTTACCAGGCCTGCGGGTTCCCAGCGGGTGGTCCTCCGGGAGCGTGGTCAACACACTCGGCGAAATTAGTGGGTTGCCCACGCGATCGTAGCAGGCAACCCACTAATAGGAATCAATTACCTGCTCCTCCGGGGTCCGCGGCGCTGGCCTGCGCGTCGGTCGGGCTGCGCATGCGCAGTACGATCTGTCAGCTGGAGGCTCTCTAGTTAAAGGGGCAGTCCTCCACTGACAGATGCTGCAACCAATGGGGCAAATTGCAGCATGGAGCAGCCCTGGGGGAAGGCTGCTCCCAGTTTAATGATGCCTCACCCCAGGTATCATCAGATGGGGTGAGGAGGAGGGGGAGGACACAGATCTTCCCCCCGGCGGGCGGGAGGAAGCGGTCTGCCTCTGCCACCAAGAAGGCCTGGCTCGAGGTGGCAGAGGGGGTCACCTGCGCCACCAACATATGGCCCACCTGCATACAGTGCAGGAGGCGCTGCAATGACCACAGTAGGTCAACCGCAGTGAGAACACAAAGTCTTTCCCCTACACTCCGTCTGCCACAACACTGCCCCCACCCCACATCTCCTTCGGCACCGCCAACACTATTCTGTCACATCACCCCTCATACCCACTCACACCCCATCCTCATCTTACCTGCACCTACTCACCTCGCCAGTACTCACCCTGCCACTAACACGCAACCCAATCCTCATACAATCTCATGGCTCCATTCCATACTCACCCTCTCGTGCATCTCTCTCACGGCCAGCCTCACTCAACCTGCCACCACCTGTGCTGCAGCCACAGGGCATGCATCACATATGTGCAGTAGGCAGCGTAAGGCAAACGTCTCGTCAGCATGAAGGGGGTGCACAAGGGTGTCTGAGGGTTTGTCATGGGTGTTACCCATATTGAATTTCAGAGCAACAAACAGCACACATTATATTGACACCACCACTGCCATGTCTCCGCGAATCCTGTCCGTTGTGTCCAATAATGCCCGCTCCTGGGTATCACTATGAGGACCCACCACTGATGCCACCCATCGTGTTACTGCAGAGTAGGTGCAGGTGTATTTGCAGGGCTCGTCCGCGCAGACGACTGAGAGACATCGGCGGTGTAGCCGGCTGCACCCTGGAAGGATGCGGAGGAGAAGGTGTGGAGGGCAGTGGTGACTTTGCCAGCGACAGGTAAGCAGTTGGTGCTGGGGCCAGCCAGGAGCAGCTCGGCATGAAAGAGGCTGCAGATCTCCACGACTACATGTCGAGCGAATCTGCGCCTCCCTGTGCACTGCTGCTCGGAGAGGTCCGGGGAGCTGCGCCTCGGTCTGTGGACCCTGTGGCGAGGGTAGTGCCCTCTGCGACGCGTCTCTCTCTGCGGTAGCCCTCCCTCCTGCTGTGCAGGTGGGCCTGCAACAACACCGTGTTGGGGGGATCCACGTCTCTGCGGCGGACGGCGTGGGCTGCGAGGCTGCTGGTGCTGGTCATGCTCTTCGTCCTCCGAGGGTCTCCACACACCACCCAACTGGCAGGTGTTGGTCTGAGGGGTTGTGCAGGGTAGGTGTGTGGTTCCTCGGACTGAGGCTGCGGTATCGTGTCGGTCTGTCCTCTGGCTTGGCGGGGGGTGGTGGAGGGCAAGGGTTGCCCTATGTGATGCGGTGGCCTCCTGCGTGGGTGAGGGCTCTCCCCCGTGGAGCGCACCTTGGCACCTGCCACAGGCTGCTGGCTGCAACACGCCTGGTTGGAGGGAGACTGTTTCCCCCAGTGTGGGAAACTCACTGCCTTGAACCGAAAATCCCACACTTCCTCTTTTGACAGCTGCTTCAGCTCATTAACTGACCACAACGAGCAAGGTAAGTACTCTCAAGTGGAACCCCGCTGGCTTTAATTGCCTGCGGGATTCCCACCAGCGGGGCTTGCGCACGCAGCCCCGCACGTCAGCGCGGTACCCGGAAGTGGCCGGGATTTCGTCGCGATCCGGTCACGTGACCGGATATCGGGATTTTCGGGGCCACCCCGCTGGGAACCCGCCGGAAACACGATCCTAAAATCGAGCCCCTGGTTTTTCAGGCGAGAAACGGGCAGCTGGCAATTGAAAATCATCCTCTATACATAAAGAGGGCTTGTCAACGTAGCTCTTTGATTATTACCCTGGAGGAAGAGATTTGAACAATCAGGCTGGTCTTCGCCAACTTTTCTTCCACAGAGCTATGTTCCTATGTTCCTAGAGCTATAGTGCTTTGCCTCCTTTTGGTGTTCAACTCAGTGGCCTGGACGAAATCTGACAAAATTCACCCGAGCAAAGCAAGAGAGCTGGAGTTTCAGGCAGCTCTGGAACTCGGACTTGTGATATTCTTGGGAGTGAATCACTCCCACTACTCAAACTTCCAGGCCACCCTGGTTGTCCTATTTTATTTGAGCTCTATCCAAATTGGGGTTGAAGAGATAAAGGGCAAATATTAATACCGCCACGTAACAATGTCTTAAAAGAAAACACTTCAAAGATGCTTCTTAGGTCTTAGATTGATCTCATTTTATCCAGTGTATCTAGTGTAAATGAATTGAGATTGTGGTTAATCAGAAATGAGCATTCTAAGAATAGTACAGTACTTGCCTGCGTAATGAATCTGTCTAAATCTGCTCTTGAACACCACAGTCATTCGTTTGTCATTGCATTGAGATCAGGGAGTACTCAAGGGTACTCGCTTGAATGGAAGGATATTCAAAGAACATCACACATAAATGCAGGCTCTGAGGTCTCTAGCCAAGCTGTTCCAGTACAGCTACAACACTGGCATCTACCCGACAATGTGGATAAATGCCCAGGTATGTCCTGTCCACAAAAAGCAGGACAAATCCAATCCGATCAATTACCGCCCCATCAGTCTACTCTCGATCATCAGCAAAGTGATGGAAGGTGACGTCGACAGTGCTATCAAGTGGCACTTACTCACCAATAACCCGCTCACCGATGCTCAGTTTGGATTCCGCCAGGACCACTCGGCTCCAGGCCTCATTACAGCCTTGGTCCAAACATGGACAAAATAGCTGAATTCCAGAGGTGAGGTGAGAGTGACTGCTCTTGACATCAAGGCAGCATTTGACCGAGTGTGGCACCAAGGAGCCCTAGTAAAATTGAAGTCAATGGGAATCAGGGGGAAAACTCTCCAGTGGCTGGAGTCATACCTAGCACAAAGGAAGATGATAGTGGTTGTTGGAGGCCAATCATCTCAGCCCCAGGACATTGCTGCAGGAGTTCCTCAAGGCAGTGTCCTAGGCCCAACCATCTTCAGCTGCTTCATCAATGACCTTCCCTCCATCATAAGGTCAGAAATGGGGATGTTTGTTGATGATTGCACAGTGTTCAGTTCCGTTCGCAACCGCTCAGATAATGAAGCAGTCCGAGCCCGCATGCAGCAAGACCTGGACAACATCCAGGCTTGAGCTCATAAGTGGCAAGTAACATTCGCGCCAGAAAAGTGCCAGGCAATGACCATCTCCAACAAGAGAGAGTCTAACCACCTCCCCTTGACATTCAACGGCATTACCATCACCGAATCCCCCATCATCAACATCCTGGGGGTCACCACTGACCAGAAACTTAACTGGACCAGCCATATAAATACTGTGGCTACGAGAGCAGGTCAGAGGCTGGGTATTCTGTGGCGAGTGACTCACCTCCTGACTCCCCAAAGCCTTTCCACCATCTACAAGGCACAAGTCAGGAGTGTGATGGAATACTCCCCACTTGCCTGGATGAGTGCAGCTCCAACAACACTCAAGAAGCTCGACACCATCCAAGATAAAGCAGCCCGTTTGATTGGCACCCCATCCACCACCCTAAACATTCATTCCCTTCACCACCGGCGCACAGTGGCTGCAGTGCGTACCATCCACAGGATGCACTGCAGCAACTCACCAAGGTTTCTTCGACAGCACCTCCCAAACCCACGACCTCCACCACCTAGAAGGACAAGAGCAGCAGGCACATGGGAACAGCACCACCTGCACGTTTCCCTCCAAGTCACACACCATCCCGACTTGGAAATATATCACCGTTCCTTCATCGTCGCTGGGTCAAAATCCTGGAACTCCCTTCCCAACAGCACTGTGGGAGAACCTTCACCACACGGACTGCAGCGGTTCAAGAAGGTGGCTCACCACCACTTTCTCAAGGGCAATTAGGGATGGGCAATAAATGCCGGCCTTGCCAGCGATGCCCACATCCCATGAACGAGTAAAAAAAAAAGGTCAGTCTCTGAGGATGTTCAGCAACTGACAGGTGTGAGTCTGGTGTCCACAGCCCTCTGTCTCCAAAGAAGCACAGACTGCTGTCCTATGAGGACAGGTTGCATAAACAAGGCTAGTATTCCCATGAGTATAGAAGATTAAGAGGTGATCTAATTGAGGTGTTTAAGATGGTTAAAGGAGTTGATAGGGTAAGTAGAGAGAAACTATTTCCTCTGGTGGGGGAGTCCAGAACAAGGGGGCATCGCCTGAAAATTGATGGCTGGAGGTGACCTCCATGAGGCTGCCATTTCTCAGACAGCAACACATGCCAGGGATTCTGTCTCCTCCTTCAGATCACCATGCAAGTGGCCCATAGGAGGCGAGACCAGACTACCCATGCAGAGGGGTAAGAGTTGCAGCCACAGCAGGTTCTTCCCAGGATTAAGATGTCATGAGCAGAGGGTCATCTCAGTCCAATGAGCTTTTAAGCGGAAGTGCAGGCAACCACCTCTTGTGATATTGGCCTGCAGCTTGCATCTAGGAGAAGTACTGGAATAAGAGAAATAAAATCCATAACTTGGATTTATATAGCGTCTTTAACATAGTCAAATGTCCCAATGCGCTTCACAGGAGCATTATCAAATAAAATTTGACACTGAGCCACATCGGAGATATTAGGACCGGTGACCAAAAGTTTGATCAAAGAGGTAGGTTTTAAGGAGCATCTTAAAGGAGGATAGTGAGGTACTGAGGCGGAGAAGTTTAGGGAGGGAATTCCAGAGCTTAGGGCCTAGACAGCTGAAGGCACTGCTGCCAATGGAGGGGTGAAGGAAATCGGGCATGCACAAAAAGAGGCCAGAATCGGAGGAACACAAAGTTTTCGGAGGGTTGAAGGGCTGGAGGAGGTTACAGAGATAGGGAGCGATCACGTCTGTACACCCTGGGTAAACACAATCTGAAGGAGTGGGATGGAATTAGTTACAATAAAAAAAGGTGCACTCATCTTGGCGATTACAAAGACTTGCAGGGTCAGGTAGGGGCAAATGGGTAGAACTTGACTTTGAGCGATAGTGTAAAACGGGTGAAAGCCAGTCGTCAGCCCCTTTTACATCTCTCCCGATTTTTATTTCCATGGCTGGGATTGTAAGGCTGCGTGGAGCACACCTGCTCCTCCCAGCCCCACAGAATAAAGAGGAACTCACCTTTTGGGTTGTCTTCGGCCGGACTGCCACTTGATGCTGGTTGGAGCGTGCACAGCTCACACTCTGGTCAAAACAGTCCAAAAATGGCAATTGGAATCCCATTGACCTTGTGGGACCCCAATTTCTATTTCTAATGAGCCTACCGCCTGTCTCCGAGGACCGATCTGGATGCCCAACAGTAGACCCTGAGTGAACATTGTCGTAGCCACAGCGATAACGGCAATGGGGTGGTAGGTCATTCCCCACCATTTTACTGGAGCTACTGTCCCGTTTCTGCCAGGTGGAAGGACTGAAAATTCAGCCCTAAATCTCCAGCCTCTCCCCTCCCAGCTCCAGTATTACCACATTACACAGGAGTTGTATTCAGCCAATGACTGAAAGCTACTTACACAATGACATCACCACGCAAAAAATGATGTTTCCCAAAAAGGCGCATAACATGTGAAACATACAGGCCAACGTTACTTTCCTACCAGACTTGACTATGCCAAGGATCTAGTGCCAGCTCATTCATGAACTGTTGCCTTGCTTCAAATAGTCTATATGTAGCTTAGTCACATATACCCCTCTGAATCCTAGAATCCTAGAATGATACAGCACAGAAAGAGGCCATTCGGCCCATCATGCCTATGCCGGCTCGTTGAAAGAGCTATACAAATAATCTCATTCCGCTGCTTTTTCCCCTGCAAATTTTTCCACTTTGAGTATTTATCCAATTCCCTTTTGAAAGTTATTATTGAATTTGCTTCCATCACCCTTTCAGGCAGTGCATTCCAGATCGTAACAACTCGCTGCGTAAATTTTTTTTCCTCGTGTTGCCTCCGGTTCTTTTGCCAATTACCTTAAATCTGTGTTCTCTGGTTACCGACCCTTCTGCCACTGGAAACAGTTTCTTCTTATTTACTCTAGTAAACCCTACATGATTTTGAACACCTCTAGCAAATCTCCCCATAACCTTCACTGGTCTAAGGAGAACAACCCCAGCTTCTCCAGTCTCTCCACATAACTGAAGTCTTTCATCCCTGGTAGCATTCTAATAAATCTCCTCTGCACCCTCTCCAAGGTCTTGACATCGTTCCAAAAGTGTGGTGCCCAGAATTGGCCACGATATCCCAGCTGGGGCCTTACCAGTGTTTTATAAAGGTTTAGCATAACTTCCTTGCTTTTGTACTCCATGCCTCTATTTATAAAGTCAAGGAACCCATATGCCTTTTTAACTGCCTTCTCAACTTGTCCTGCCACCTTCAAAGACTTATGTACATACACCCCCAGGTCTCTCTGTTCCTGCACCCCTTTTAAAATTGTACCATTTAGTTTACATTGCCTCTCCTCATTCTTCCTACCAAAATTAATCACTTCACACTTCTCTACGTTAAATTCCATTTGCCATGTGTCTGCCCCATTTCACCAGTCTACCTATGTCCCCCTGAAGTCTGTAACGATCCTCTTCATTGTTTACTACATTTTCAAGTTTCGTGTCATCTGCACATTTTGAAATGATGCCCTCTATACCCAAGTCCAGGTCATTAATATATATCTGTTTTTTGAGTCAATATGGCCTCCAGCTGACTCCAGATTAAAATTCTTTACCCAGAGTATTCAATACTCATCGTTCCAAGGTACTATTATCCACAGCTTAATTTCTCAAGTGCTGTAACGAAGGAGGAAACATTCTTTTCCAAAAGTTAATGATAAGAAGATTGGCCATCAGAAAGACCAAGAGCACCACATCCTTCATGATATGAAATGCCCAAAGGTCCAACACAACCCAGAGGTAAACATTACTCATTCTTGATGTTTCAGTACAGACCAACTGTGCAAGCAGGGCCTCGTGTTCCTTCAGGCTTTTAAACAGGAAGAGACAGAAAATTTACAATAGAGATAAGTGTCTTATAGCAGCCAAGTCTCAAAGTAACATCACTTTCTAAACATTTGTGTTGGCCATTCATCTCATTGTGAAGGAGAGTTCACCACATTTTGGATTGTTGAACATTTCATGGATATTAGCAGACTAGATCATGTGAGACAGGTTTATTTTACCCTAGAGATGGTGTACTTTTGCAATAGTATTGTTATTCAGTACGATAGAACATTTGATCTATACCTGAATAAGGAGCTAACTGTTACAAAGCTACTATCTGAGGCAAGATGGATCACCAAGTGGTGATAGCCAGCACTAGTGCAGCGACAGTAAAGTGCCACCAATGCCAAGACGGCAGCAAGGTTCCATTTCTCTCTTATTGATGCACTGCACGTTTGATCAACTTCAAGATCTTTGTCCTCATTTTCAAATCCCTTCATGGCCTGACTTCACCTCATCGCTGCAATTTTCTCCAGCAACATTGTATTGTACAATAGCATTACTATTGCAAAAGTACATCATCATGTACCCCTCCTCTTCTGACTCTAGATGACTGCTAGTTCTGTGCACCTTCTGCTTTACCATCAGGGGCACTTCCTTCAGTCATCGTACCCCTGCACTTTCCAATTTTCTCCCATCCATGCTAGCTTCCTCCCGAAGATACTTCCTTTTAACTGTGACTTTGGTTCGTGCCTCCTTACATTTTTCCTCCTTTGTGTCTCCCTTCCACTTTCTTAAGTACTTCAAGTTATTTTCCTTTACTCGAGGAGTGCTATATAAATGTAAATGATTGTTGTTGCTCAATACTAGATATCAGGTATAAGGTGGGTTTTTGACAAGATTTTGTACATGGCAGAATCGCATGTCTCATTGCAATCTATTGACAGTTAGCCTTTGAGCCAAATTGTCATTACATTGGATTAAAAAGGAAACCATTTGATATAAGTGCCTTATTTTACACTTATTTAAAAATAAGTGTAAACACCAGCTTGGTTTTGTTGATAGCACTAAGAGTTAGAAGGTTGTGAATTCAAGCCCTTCTCCAGGACTTGAGCACATAATGTAGTGCCGAGGGAGTACCACACTGTTAGAGGTGCCATTCTTTAAATAAGAAGTTACACCAAAGCCCCATTTGTTTGTTCTGGAGGGAGCAAATGAAAATATTTGAAGAAGACCAAGATGCTCCCTCAGTGTCCTGGCCAACATTCCTCCTTCAACCAACACCATCAAAACAGATTAATTGGTCATTCATCTTATTTGTTATTTGTGAGATATTGCTGTACACAAATTGGCTGTCACATTGTTTGCATAACAACAATGACTGAATATCAAAAGTAATTAATTGGATGTAAAGTACTTCAGGAAATCCTGAAGGTGTGATAAGGTGCTGTTTATACGGTTTCTCCAGCGTTACCTCCAATCTTCCATCAAAGTTACAGAGAGAGATTGGGAGACACCCCATGGAAATTCTACCCCCAGATTTTTAGTTTACATTTTAGAAAGGTCTGAATCCACACATAAACCAGTCCTAAACCAGCAACTCTACAGCACATACAATATGACATGCACTTAACCTGAACCTTCATCAGTCTGCAACCAGTGTCCAGCTTGAAGCAGACTGAGTCTCTTATGAACAAAGAACATAGGAATTGCTAGACGAGAAAAGACCAAGGCCCATCTAGTTTGCCTTCTACCATCCTGATAGTCGCAGGATACAATGATAATGGAGTTGTTGATTAATCGTAGCAACCAATCTCTATCAATTAGTCTACAACAGACCCAGAAATGACACAAGGAAAATCCCAGTGGTGGAGAGCTTTGGGAAACATGGGAATGACTTTAGCCCGGAGCTGGGAAGGGGGCAGGGCGGTGGAATTCCTGACGGGAAACCAGGAAGTACGGGTTTCCCAGACGTTCTTACGATTTTGACGTAAGGACGTCTTTTTTTTTGCCGGTTTCCCGCCCTGATTGACAGGCTGGCTCTCAGTCGGACTGGAGAAGAGGAAGGAAGAGGACGTGATCAGCTAAGTGTTAGATGGCGGGGGCAGGGGGGGCATCGGAGGGGGGGTTCAGGTGTCACTGGGGAGGGGGGGTGTCAGTCATCGGGGGGGAATCAGTCATCGGGGGAGGTCGGTCATTGGGGAGTGTCAGCATTGGGGGGGAGAGGGTCAGTCATCGGGGGGTGGTCAGTCATCGGGGGTCAGTCACCGGGGGGGGGGGGGTCAGTCACCGGGGGTCAGTCATCGGGGAGCTGTCAGTCATCGGGGGGGGGGTCAGTCATCCGGGAGTCAGTCATCGGGGGTCAGTCACCGGGGGGGGGGGGTCAGTCACCGGGGGTGTCAGTCATCGGGGGGGGTGGGTCAGTCATCAGGGAGTCAGTCATTGGGGGGTCGGGGTCAGGGTTATCGCAGGGTCAGATATCATGGGGTGGGTCGGAGATCGTGCGGGACCAGAGATCATGAGGGTTTCGGAGATCTTTGGGGGGGGGGGTCAGAAATCGTAGGAGGGTCGGAGATTGTTGGGAGATTAGAGATCATGGGGCGGCCGGAGATCGTAGAGGGGGTCAGAGATCGTTGGGGGTGTTGACCGGAGGTCACCGGTTATGGTTACTGGCTTAGTTCACAGAGAAGAGTCAATTCTCTCTTAACTCTCAATTCACTTTATTCACGTCGTTAGATCATTTACATATAGCTTATACGTCTGGTTAGATATGGGCATGCAGTTTACACCAGGTTATACAGTCTTATACCCAAACTAAGATCTAAACGCACACCCACTAGATTTCTCTGACACTCCCTGAGTGGTCACAGAACATAAAGGATAATACCCGAAAAGGAGAGCTGACGCTGGCCAGGCGTTCCGTTCTCCCTCTCTTTCAACGTCGTCTCTACGTCCCTGATGTAGGGTCTTCCACTTCTGCGATGGTTGGTCTCTGGAGTCGCTCTGGCTCCACGCCCCAGATCCTTCATTCTTATTCCGAATCTTATCTCTTCAAGCTTGCTGTCTCTCTCCCTTTGGTTTAGGCCTACTCGCTTTTTGCCTGTGCCTTCTCCTCATTGGCTCTGTCCCAAGGACTTAGGTAGCATTACCTCATTACTCCTTTTCTAAATAAGGACTTGTGTCTTATCACATTTCCTTTGTCTTTCACAGAACTTGGTTAATTCAAATCGGTTTCAGGCAGCTGAGGCCAGGTTACTTCAGTTCAAAAGTCGTTCCTGTGTATCAGTAGCTGATGTCTTAGGTTACCTTCTGCAGCCTCTGGCCAACAGGGGGGTTGGAGATCGTTGGGGGGTCAGAGATTGTAGGAGTCAGAGATTGTGGGGGGTCGGAGATCATGGGGGGGTCGGAGATAGTGGGGGGGTCAGAGATCGTAGGAGTCAGAGGATGTGGGGGGGGTCGGAGATCGTGGGGGGGTCAGAGATCGTAGCAGGGCGGGTCAGAGATCGTGGAGGGGATCACTGCAGGTAGGTTTGTTGGGCCTGGGGGAAGCACTCTTGCTTCTCTGGGCCCACAAGCTGTGCTATAAAGCCACTTACCTGCAGTTTCAGGCCTTCTCGCCTCCTCTCATGTGGCGTGAAGTAGAAGACCCGGGAATCCCGGACCCCAGGAGGCTACAATCAAAAAAGCTTTGAAAATGGAGGTCTGCAGCCTCCTTAATAGCTTTTAATGCCCAACCCGCCTCCTGAGAGCAGGTTGGATGCCCACCCTCGTCCCGCCCCCGTGAAAACCGGAAATGGGTGGGTTGGAGGCGGGTCGGGGCCAGGTTTTTGATTTTTGCAATTGTTACTGCCCCTCTGCCCCCAACCCACCCATTTTTCCAGGCTAAAATCATGATTCATGGGTCCAAAGTCATCTTTTTCCTGCCAAGCATACCACACTTACCACATGTCATGTCTCAAATTACTCATATACTGTATCCCAAAATGTTATTTTCTGAAAGTAATCGATGTAATTTGCATTTGAATGAATCAATACTAACTGCTTCCACCGTCTCCCTAGGGAATCTGTTCCATGGGCTGAAATATTTGGTTAGATTTATTTACAGTATAATAACATACTAAGGGGAAAAGACAACAATACACTAAACAGCACAATATTTAACAAAATAACCAGTCTACAAGCGGTCAGCATGCCCTGGGTTAGATTTTTGTTTGTACTTCTAGGTGTAACACATCCCCTGGGTGGTGTAAAGAATGAAAAATGAGGCTGGCAGGATCACACGTCAAAAATAGGTCCCATCTGATTTTTCTTCCATTTAAATTAATAGAAGGTAAATCGTGCAGGTTCCATAATAGGCATGAGTTCCTCTCCACCCAATTTATCACAGGCAATCATTCACACCCAGGCAATGGAGATGAAAATCTACCCTCTTTTGTTTTCCCAGAAATGTAATTCTTATTGGTAAGCAACAGTTCTTTTGGATAAAGCAATTAGGTTTTCACCTCCGTAGGAGAATAATGAAGGGTCTATACAGAGTAGATAGAGAGAAACTGTTCCCATTGGCGGAAGGGTCAAGAACCAGAGGACATAGATTTAAGGTGATTGGCAAAAGAACCAAAGGTGACATGAGGAAAAACATTTTTACACAGCGAGTGGTTAGGATCTGGAATGCACTGCCTGAGGGGGTGGTGAAGGCAGATTCAATCATGGCCTTCAAAAGGGAACTGGTTAAGAACTTGAAAGGAAAATATTTGCAAGGCTATAGGGATAGAGCGGGGGAGTGGGACAAACTGGATTGCTCTTGCATAGAGCCATCGAGGACTCGATGGGCCATCTTCCGTGCTGTAACCTTTCTATGATTCTAGATTTTCAAGGGGAGATGTTGTACATAGATGACATGAACTCCAAGCGCCCCTTATGCTAGAACTAAAGACAGTAGTTGAAAGAGATGATCGGAGGGGAAGAAAGGTATCTTTACATTTTCAGGATAATATGGACGTCAAGGATATTGAAACAATGTTGTAGCAGATGGAGGGAGAAAAAGAAACAGCCTGGCTGTAGCAGAAATTGAGCCAAGCATTGAGTTAACACTTGCAATCAGCTAAAGCTCACCAGGGCAGGTAAAGGAGGGTGGCAGCATCTCATATGGTGAGATTAGAAGGGTTTGTTTAGTTCGTGATGTAATAGTGGATGACTTCAACCAACCCAGTATAAACTGAAAATGCCTGAAAGGAAATATTGGAACAGACTCTGAACTGGTAAACGTGATACATCTGCTTGTTGACTATAGGCCTGCACTTGGGAGACCGCCAGCACGGAGCCTCACTAACTGCAAGCGCAGGTCGGAGATAGGGCTAAACGCTCTTGAACTGATATTTCGAGCTTCACTCTGTGCCGGCAGTGGAACCTTGCAATATCGAGCCTAACGTATCGTGGCCCCCTTTTGGGGTATGGGGTGGGGGGTGGGAGGGGATCTGACACTGAGACTTGGTTCTTGAAAGCAATCAGGACAGCATCCACACTTTAGGAGTAAAGGAATCTCTAGGGAGGAGTGCTCATAATATGAACAAATTTGAGATCATCTGGCAAATGGTACCACCAAGGAATCAAACAGAAGGATATGGTTTCAAGAAAACAAATTCCAATTGAATAAGGGGCAAACTAAAAGCAATTCAATAGGATGCACAAGTGGGAGAAGAATCAGTGAAGGAAAAATAGAACATTTTCAAACCTATAATATTAAATATGTAAAAAAAAAGTACAAACCTAACAGAATGTGTAAACTGTCTCCAAAAGGGAAATTAGAATGGAAATAAAGAAGAAAAATATACCATATGAAGCCTAAAGAGATTAGGGAGGAGGAGAACTTTGGAAGGAATACACAGAGAATGTTAAAATGGGTTAAATAAGGCATTAGGAATCAAAGCCTGTAACAGAAAGGAAGCAAGGTCAGGCTGTCCGTGCAGCAGCACAAGAGGTCCATCACAGGCCTTCGCTGTCACAAGACAAGGGCCATCTCAGTTCCAGAAGGCCCCAATTGCAGCATAGTAGTCAGTCCCCTCACTGATGAGCCGCACATTGAGAGAGTGGAATCCTTTCCTGTTGATGTGAAAAGCGACATTAAGCAGGGGAGGATATAGCGTTGGGCTATCTGGGTGCAAGCTATGACTCCTTGGACTTTTTGGAATCCTGCCATTTTGTAAATTGCAGTGCCCTGTCATTCTGCCACTGATTGGCCATTGAAAAGATCAAATAACTTGCTTCTATCTAGCAAGGTGTTTGAAAAATATATAATAAAATCTGTAGTCTTGAAGTCATTTCACCCCCTGATTCAGTTCCTATAGTTCTTATCCAGCCTTTTGCTCCTACAATACAATGTACATCATTTCCATATCCCTTAAAAATAAAATCTATTTTTCTTCTGTCATTTTATTTTCTAGCTCTGCCTCTCACTGACGCTCCCTGGGATTCTTATAAATAGATGCAGTACATCCACGAGGTCAACCTGGAGGATAAACCAGAAAGTGACATCAGGCCATAGAAACTATTGGCGCTGTGCAAGTGACAAGTGGTTTATTTTCCATGAACTGTCAGTTCCGAACCCTTCAGTCAGTTAAGTCAATAACTGGAGGTTGAGTCACTGCTTTTGGGACAGCACTTGTTACCTTATTAAACCCTTCTGACTCTGTGCAACTCAGTCCATGGGCTTCAGTTTGAATGTGGATCCTGGTGTCAGTATGTTTCCCGTGAATGCTCCTGTCAGATTCATTCAGTGTTTCTTTCACTCTTCGTTCCCAGACACCTCTCTTCCTCACACCCTCTGTACTACTCCTCCACAACTCTACCAATGCCCTTGGTGGACTCTAATTTGAATAAAATAATCCATACATCTAAAATTCCAATTCATCGCATGTGCTCCGAACCTGCTAAACCAATCATATCATCAATTATCTGCTTAGCTCTGAATAAGAAATAAACTCTGTGTCCACAGATGTAATATAACAGGGATTATATTACATACGATTTGGCTAATCACAATGTTAAGAGTGATCAGCTGGCTGATACAAAATCACATTAACTGCGTCTGTCAGCCAGTGCATTGCTTTTTTCCCCAATGTGAAAGAATAGGTTTCACAGATGTTTATTGTGTAGCTGAATCATCCAGAGCACTGCACCAGAAGCAGAGAAAACATGTGCAGAAAAATACTATTGAATAACATAAAGCTCATCATGCAGGGCCAAACCAAACAGCAGAAACTACAGACAGCCAAGAATGTGAGGCAAAGTAAAAATAAAAATGTACAATTTTACAATCAGAGTGCAACAAGAACAACCATTTTGTGAGTCCTGGTGTGGAGTCTCACTAGACAGGAGCATGGGTTGGAGATAGGACTTTAAAACTATAGGGTCGATTCTGTCCAGTGAAGTTCCATGCTAGCAAAACTGCCCTCTACAAATATCGAAGAAACACGCCAATAACACCACCATTGTAGAATTTCCTGAGAGATCAGTAACAAGGGAGATAAAATACTTGCAATGTTGGAAAAATACAACAGAAATGTTTTACCGTGAAGATAAGCAAATGAATTCTGACCCTCTATTAAAAAGGCTTATCCTGTCAGGCCTATCTGTTCCTGAGCAGTAGCACTCCTATCTGCATGGGAACTAGTTATATATCTCAAAATATTATACTGAAGGCAAAGCAGCCAATGGTGGGGCGAAGGGAAGGGGTGATGCATAAGAGCCCAGAGTCGCAAGGATGGAGAGTTTGTGGGAGGAGCTATAGGGCTAGAGGAGGTTACAGAGATAGGGAGGGCGAGGCCGTGAAAGATTCAAACACATGGGGGTAGAGTTTCTGCCCAATTTGGGAAATTGTGCCCAAAATGCGTCCAAAATCGCGCTGGTTAGGTTACAGTTCAAGTTTCCACTAAAATAGATTTGCATAATCACAAACATTAAATCTTCCATGAACCAGTGCAATCGGGCAGCAGAATGGAACGTAATTGTTTCTTTGCATTAAAGAATATTCCTTGATGTATTTAAGAGTGGTAACCTGATGCAGTTTTATTAATGCAACTGAAAATGGGTTTATCACAAAAAAGAAGCATTTTTAATGAGTGTGCAGTCCTTCACCTGTGAGCAACCTGATTTTAAATCATTGAAAACGTTTTTAAAAACTTTACTGCACCATTTATTAGTTTCATTGGTGTACACTAGTCAGTTTCTTAGTAAATTAAATATTTTTTGATATGTAAAAACTTTTAAAACGTGCCTACTAGTGCCTGTCACCTGAGAAAATTAATGCGATTTGAAAAGCCTTCCTGAACCAGCCCAATTGGCAGAATCTTGCAATGTTGACCTGGGTAGGGGGCATGGCCAATTTTGTGGGCAGGTTCTGATCCAGGCGAATTGAATCTTAAACCAGCGGAAAAGATCACGGAAAACTCTAAAGTAAGTGGTTTTGGGCGTAACTCACTTACATTTAAAATTCCCGGATCTTTTGCACTGATTCAGCCAATTCCGCCCGGGTTGCAGTGATATTACAGGCAGAAACGAGTGGAAACTTGACCCCATGGATTAGAATTTTAAATTTGAGGAGTTGGGGGATTAGGAACCCACGTAGATCAGCAAAGGCAGGGGTGATGGATGAGCAGGACTTGGTGCTTGAAAGGATATGGGCAGCAGAGTATTGGATGAGCTGAAGTCTAGCGATGGAGGAGGATAGGTGGATAGCCAAAAGAGCATTGGAATAGTTGAGTTTGGAGGTGACAAAGACATGGATGAAAGTTTCAGCAGCAGATGGGCTGAGGCGGAGGCGGGCGATGTTATGGAGCATTATTCCAATACCAGCTTTTGGCTGGTCTGTAGGCCCTGAGTTTCTGCCTCATTCTTTTTTGTAAATGAGGATAATATTAAATATCCTCTAGCACTCAGATACAACGGTTCTACTTATTTTATTTACACATAAAAATATTAACCAGTCATTTGCCTTGTTCCTGTCTCACTTCCTTCAGGATTCCAGCTGCATGCCATCTCATTCTGTAAACTTTTTAGCCGAGAAATTGCTTTTGCTAATATTAGCATATGAATGCTTAATCTTTCTCCTCTCCCCTATTTTAACAGAGGCATTAACCCATTTAAAATGAATGAGTTCACATCTGCACTAATAGCGTAGTTGGAGGAATATCATACAAATGCATTAAGCATTCATATTCCAATATCACCAGCAGTAACTTCTGGTTTTGATTTCTTAGCCCCAATTTTAACCCCTTGTACTCAAGGAGAATGGGCCAGGCCGGGGCGGGGAAGGGGGTTAAAATATCGGCAGTGTAGCACTCACAGGATCCAAGCTGCACATGCACCCCATGCCATTTTAACAAGCATGTTTAGGGCATCGTGTGAGGCCCTCGCCCCAAGTAGATGAGGACCTCATTGAAATTCAAAAGTCTGATGACATCAACCAGACCCCGACGCTATTTTAACTTTGTGTCGCAAGGTCGGCGCCTGGTGCCAGCTTTGCCAAGGAAACCCGGTGCCAAGAGGGAGCAGGCCCAGAAGACGGCCAACAAGATCAGTTAATTTCATTTTTGTAAGTTTCATTGTAGGCCACGAGGAGCAGAAGTGTTCCTCCAGGCCCCACAAGGGAATCTCGGGCCTCATCTGCCCTGGGCATCCCCCCCACCTCCCCCCCCCCCCCCCCCCCCATCTGACTGCAATCCCTATCTCACCCCATCCCTTCTCTGATCCACTTAACCGACTGCCAGGGACCATTCGTGCGGGCGCTCAACCACAGCTTCCTGACTCCCTGCTTGATTGGTCATGTCTGGTTCTGAGATGGTCTACTTTGGTCTACTTTAAGAAGAGACTTTTTTCAAAAGAAACCCCCACAGCCCCGTCAGTGACTGGGAAAGGTAGTCTGTTTACTTTCTTCTGAGTTCTGCTACTAGTGTAGACCCTTGTGTATGACTTGGATGAAGGGATAGAGAGTTGTAGAGCCTAGTTTGCAGATGACACTAAGTTAGGAGGGACAGTAAATTGTGAAGCTGGGAGCAGGAAGCTACAAAGGAACATGGACAGATCAAATGAGTGGGCATCACTGTGGCAGATGGAGTTCAGTGTGGGGAAGTGTGAGGTAATGCACTTTCGATCCAAGTAGACAAATCAGAATATTTTTTAAATGGTGAGAGACTAGAAACTGTGGAGGAGCAAATAGATTTGAGTGTCCAGGTACACAAATCACTAAAAGCCAGTGAACAGGCACAAAAAATAATCAAAAAGGCTAATGGAATGTTGGTCTTTATCTCAAGGGGGTTGGAATACAAAGGGAAGGAAGTCATGCTTCGGTTGTACAGAGCCTTGGTCAGACCCCATCTGGAGTATGGCATTCAGTTCTGGGCACTGCACGTCAGGCAGGATATATTGGCCCTGGAGGGGTACAGTGCAGATTTACCAAAATGATACTGGGGCTAAAAGGGTTAAATTATGAGGACAGGTTGCATAATCTTGGGTTATATTCCCTTGAGATTAGAAGGATGAGGGTAAATTGATTGAGGTGTTTAAAATGATAAAAGGATTCGATAGAGTAGATACAGAGAAGCTATTTCCTCTGGTGGGGGAATTTCAGAATAAGGGGGCACAATTTTAAAATTAGAGTTGGACCCATTCAGGAGTGAAATCAGGAAACACCTTTTCACACAAAGGGTAGTGGAAATGTAGAACTCTCTCCCTAAAGAGGCTGTGAAATCTGGGTCAGTTGAAATTTTCAAGACTGAGGTCGACAGATTTTTATTAGGTAAGGGTATCAAGGGGTATGGAGCAACGGAGGGGAAATGGAGATGAGGTACAGATCATACATGATCTAATTAAATAGCGGAACAGGCTCAAGGGGCTGAATGGCCTACTCCTGTAGATCATGTTCCTATGATCTCCTCTCCTGTAATTTTGCTTATCCTATGATTGACTGCTCTCAGTTCAGCTTCAAAGTTCAATTATTATCTTGGATTGCTTCCTGATCCCATCATTGTAACTTTGTTTGAGCTTCTGAGGTCACCGAGTTAAAAAGAAAAACTGTAAATGCTGGAAATAAAAACAGAAAATGCTGGAAATACCCAGCAGTACATGACAAGAAAAAGACAGATTAGTGTTGTGAGTACAAGCCATTCATCAGAATAGTTCTGAAGTTCCTTCTTATTTGGGACTCCATTGGACTTCAGTTTGGTTAGAATGGAATACTCAAGGGATCATTATAGTAATTTTAACAAACTCTATGCGACAAGAGGAAGTTTTACATTATAACTCCATGTACCAGTGTTTAAATCTATGGTTCCCTCCAGTTCTTAGAGTGTTTGGAGACGGTCACTCATACATATATTTCGATATTGTTCTCGTGCGTACACATGTTCTGAATTGTTAATTTATAAAGGGCAAACTTGGATATAAATATTTATTTGTATAATTTAACACATCCAGAATCAGAATTATTCCTGATATCTGTACATTTGATTTCCACCTATATTTCTTTGTACCTGTATTGTTTCCACTGATTAATAAGTAAAGATAGTTGGTGTCTGCCCGTCATCATTCTTACACTTTTACTTTGCTGCAAGGTTTTTCTATCTCAAACTATTCACATTCATGGGGAAAACTAATGGTTTCTTAATCTGTACATTTATGATGTGCGTGTCTCTAGGGATTCTCTATTCAGACCCCTCAGCACTCATTATATCACTTGGGCATTTTTTGCCTGTATTGTTTTAGAATCATAGAATCATATAAACTCTTAGAGCACAGAAGGAGGCCATTCGACCCGTCGCACCAGCGCCGGCTCTTTGAAAGAGCTGCCCAATTTAGTGCCACGCCCCAACCTTTTCCCCATAACCCTGCAAATTTGTCCTCTTCAAGTACATGTCCAATTGCCTTTTGAAAGTTCCTATGGAATCTGAATCCACCACCCTCAGTTATTGCGTTCCAGATCTTAACAACCCTCTGTGTGAAAAATGTCTCCTCATTTCCACGCTAGTTCTTTTGCCAATTATTTTAAATCTATGATCCCTGGTTACCGACCCACTTGCCAGAGGAAACAGTTTCTCCCTACGTGCTCTAGCAAAACCCCTCATAATTTTGATGTTATTTCAGTTCTTAATCGCCCTCTGAAATGGCCTACCAAGCCATTCAGTTGTTCAAGAAGGCGGCTCACCACCACCTTCTCAAGGGCAATTAGGGATGGGCAATAAATGCCGGCCTCGCCAGCGACGCCCACATCCCATGAACGAATAAAAAAAAAAGTTCCGCATGGTTTATGTAAACTGAATTTGAAGTCCTTCTTATGTTAGTGCTCGCTTCTGCATCTTTGACTATCCACTATCAGAATATCAGGCAATAACGAAAAGCAAATTTATCTTTCATAATTCTCACATTCACCACCTTAAACATTCACTCCCTCCACCACCGGCGCACAGTGGCTGTAATGTGTCCAATCTACAGGATGCACTGCAGCAATTCGTCAAAGCTTCTTCGACAGCACCTCCCAAACCCGCAACCTCTACCACCTAGAAGGACAAGGGCAGCAGGCGCATGGGAACAACACCACCTGCACATTCCCCTCCAAGTCACACACCATCCCGACTTGGAAATATATCACCGTTCCTTCATCATCACTCAGTCAAAATCCTGGAACTCCCTATCTAACAGCACTGTGGGAGAACCTTCACCACACAGACTGCAACAGTTCAAGAAGGCGGCTCACCACCACCTTCTTAAGGGCAATTAGGAATGAGCAATAAATGTTGACCTTGCTAGCGATGCCCACGTCCCATGAATGGATAAAAATAAACGTTTGCTCTTTTGATTGGTAAGTGAAGCCTTCATGTAGGATTGCACCAAAGCTACAAACAATGGCCCAGAATTTGCTGGAGCAGGGCATCTTGCGACAAGCTCCATTTGATAGATTTTATTACTCACCCTTCAGCTCGAAAAATTTTTGCACTGTAAATTGCTGGAAGTACGAGCTGATAGCAGCATGGAGAGATCAAAGGGACATCTGGGACCTTGGTGAACAACGGGACCAACAGTCTATCCCCTTAACCAATGAGATTTAAGGGTAGAGAAAGAAACAGAGGAACAACGGAGAAGGAAATAGAGTGAATTAGAGTCAAATTAGATACAAAAAGAGAAATAGAGGGAAAGAAAGAGAAAGAAAAAGAGACAGAAAGGGAAAGTAAGAAAAAAATGTAAAAATTAAAAATTTAAAGAACCTCTAGGAACAATTTACTACCTGCAGGAATGAGACTCCACAGTTTCATTTATTCCCTTTCTGGGCTGGAGAGGTTGAATGGCATTGCAGGAACATAAACCTCGTTATTTAAAGGGTCCTTATGCTGTTTAGTACCAGCCCTAATTTTCTGCGACGAGTTTAATTCATTTTAACAGCGCAAATGCAGCAATTTCTTGAAACCCATGGGGAGGTTGGTGGTGAGCTCCTGTTTTTGAGGGGTTAACAGCGGAGTGACGCAAATCGTCCAACAATTTGTGATGATTCACAACTCAGTGCGTATCTCTTCCTCACCACAAATTGTTGGGTTATTTACACACTAAAAACAGCATGCACATTAAACTCACCATTATTTTCCCAGCAAATTCTGGGCCATTATTTATAAAACCATTATATTTGAGTTTGCCTTTAATTTTTAAAGCAATTAGAAGCCTTTTTTATACTGACTCCACGTATGCCAGACAAAGTCCAGTACCTTGCTGAAGAGACCATTGTTCATGTGTCACCAAGTTATTCAATCATGGTGGCATTCTAGCCAAGCCTAATCCTTCCCTCTCTGAAACTTCTACACATGCACAATCTCCAGTGGGAGTCATTGAACACTGTCCATGAGTGGGAGCCCTGACTGATTTTTCCTTTTCCTAATCCAGAGGCACTGAGGGTCACTGTAATGCTCGACTGCTGTCCCAGCTGTGATCAGCCAAGTCAACACAGATCAGTGATTGAATCTGAGACATTCTTCGGTTGTATGCCTCAGTTCACACTGGGCACTGCACTTACCAACTGAGACCTTACGGGAGCCCTCTTAAGGTTTATTTTTAACATATTCATAAATTTGTTGTAAAGTCAAATTTAAACAATATTCGGTGAAGAGCTACATCTGCTTTAAATTTCTTCTGTTGTTACATTACTTCTTTGAAAAAAACATCTGGAAATTTGTCTTTGAACTCATTCCCCTTTCTTTTTGTGTTTACTTCCTGACAATTTGTAGCTGGTGTCTCACAGCTATGCTATTAATAACTCCAAGTGGCTAGATTTTTCTGCTCTGGGACTGATGTCTCACACACTTGCGTGAGGTGTGTGCAACTAACTTGGAGTTGAATAGAATCAGTTCAAACCTCTATCGATAAAGCAAACCATCCTGATTACAGGGCAAGGATTATTTCAAGTTTTTGTTTTTTGATATATTATTTCTTTTAAAATCGCGCTGGGCTCTGCGCTGTTGTTTCATTGCCAGTTCTTTAAGTATTCAGCACATCTTGCATAAGCAGCCACAGGTGATAGTCTCGCCTCCACTGGTTTGCCATATGCAGTTTGTCTGGAGTGCTAATAAGTTCAAACTGTTCTGGATGTACTCAGTAAAAAAAAAGGCAAGCTGGCTACCTCTTACTGTAAGTATGCATAAGAGCAAAATCTATTGACGTTTTGTTGTAAGGGATACTGTAGACGGACTGTAACTGAGCTGGTGAGACAGAAGGATCATAAAAATATCAAAATAAAGACTGACTGATCCTTTACTATGTTCAAAAAATAATCAGAAATATCCTGATTCAGAATTTCTTCCTATCATCTCTGGTACTTGTGCTTATTTTAAGTTAGTGAATTCGGAGTTTTTTATTATGATTTTACTTTTATCATTTGCTAATTGAAATGAGTAAAAGCGGGTCACCAATGTGCATTGGATGATATTGCATTGAGTATACCTGTACTCAGCCCAAATTTGTACTTTATATTGGTCTAAAAGCCTGCTCTTCAGGTTAGCCTGTTATGCTAGCACATATGGTACAGTATAGATGGACGTCCTTTCTTGTGCTGAATCTAGCCTTAAATTCCACACATGCCTTTGATTTACTTGAGAACACAGGAGTATGTTATCTTAGTGCTCTGGAATTTTCCACCATTACTTAGAATGTTGGCTTAGACATAATTGGATGAAGGGTAGCAGGCTCTCAAAGTTGAATTGTGAGCATGGGACTGTTAACTTTATGAGGTTTTTGTTGTTCTTCTCACTAGGCTCAAAGAATCGCATCAATGAGATAATTTTAACTTGCCCTTCAGCCCCCGTTCCCTAATATTTGGAACCCCGTGGTTTAAAGGCTGCAGCTTTCAGTCATCCCGAGCTCAGAGTATCAGTTTCCATCAAATGCAGGCTTGGGATTTGTATGATGCACAACAGATAACGGCTGGGAGACTTTATCCAGCTGCTGCTGCCCCATCTGTGGAAAAAAAGTCATCATTATTCTTTATTTCTCATGAGGTAAGACTCTGCTTGCATTTTGTGGTCATAATTATGCTCACTTGTGTTAATTGCTTTGCAGGTGACTGCATGTTGGGGTTAATTTTTTTTTAATAGGTGAGAAACTCTCAGATGTCTAAGATTACTGACAGCTCTCCAGATGGGCTGGCCTTTTAGAAGCCTGAACTGGTAAACAGATTTAGTGCCATACTGTGCTTGAACTCTAAACACTCATCACGTCAGATTTGTCATGCTGTGGTTAGAGAAGTACTGGATGCATTTATGATTTGTTAATGCAATGATGAAAGAGATGGGGCTCCTTTTGTGTGCTACTATCACTGGCGCTAATTGCGGTTCAGAGGTTCTACAGTAGAAACGGTTTAATGTGGTTGTGTGTGGGAACACGTCATTTATAATTTGCTTGCGCTAATACAGTCCTTATTTACAGCTTCCATCATGGTCTGTCCAGAGAATAAGGGAGGCGTAGCTGGAGACAGCACTTCAAAATCCAGCACCATTTCTCTATCTCTCTGTCTTTTTTTTTGAAGTTCAATATTTTTGAAAATTGATTCAGCTGTCTCCCCCAATAGCTCAGTGGGTCACCGTACCATGTGGTAAAGTTCTCAGCCATACAGATCAGGAAAGTGCCAGGTTTGATCTGCTGAGGGAGCTGACCTCAGCCAGGGCAAAAGTAGGAGCTTTACAGTTAGCTTCAGTGACCCGAAATAGGGAGGTCTAAAATTGGCCATGGTTCCCAATCCTGCTTGCTATCCGGTATCCCAGAGGACAAACTCCTGGCTGTGTTCACGTAAATTGTCTTCACCAGCGAGACAACCGTCAGTGAAAAGCTGAGGCTCAGTTATCTCTGGATTATTGCTAATAAATGAATGATGCCACTGACCCATCCTGATCCTCAGAAACAAGAGAGGTTATTAAGTGACATAACATGTTGAAGAGACTCAATCTGCACACCGTAATGTGCTATTTGTCTCATGTCATTAACCCTCTGATAATCCCAGTGGAATAATTTAACTGTAAAACCAGAAACTGCTGGGAATACACACCAGGTCCATCAACATCTGAAAAGAGAAAGAGGAGTTAGTTAATGTTTCAGGTAGGAGGCTCCTTTGACAGTTCTGATTTATAAACCATAAATTGAGGGAGTAATCTCCAGCACATAGGTTGGATTTGCTGTCATCAGTCCCAGAAATGTCACAAGTGACACATAGCACATATGGTGCATGGTAATCCAGAGTGATGTCATTTGGTTGAATATACAGCAGGCCAGATCAGTTCCAGGGCTGAAAAATCTGTTTGTTGGCAAGAGAAATGTAAAACATGAAGAATTTGGGGTACAGAGGACCATAACAGGCTGGTTGTCAACCTGTCTTCACTCTTTTCAAATACTAACAGGCCTGCATTTTCTGTTTTTAAGTTCAGATTTGCAGCATTCACAGTTTTTCTTTTTATCTCTTAATTCTAAAAGCTGTGTTTAATTACAGAAGGCCTTGTAACTTATGTAGCTGAAAGAGCCACAAAATAACAAGACTTCCTGAATGGTTCAGGGACATAACAGATGTAGCAGCCTTAGAGCGATTCTCCCTCAGGGTTAATGATGAGGTTGAGTTGGTTTGAAGGATTTGGACTAGCTTTCACAAGCTGGTGTGAGTAATAAACCGAGAGAACACTGGCCCACTGTGGTCCAATTGTCTCTCTGATCAACAATCTACATCTTATTTTAATTACTCTTCGTCTTTCACATTCCCTCCCTTGTCAGGCAACGGATTGCAGCTTTCTGGATGCTGGACTGATCTGACCCTGGTGTATATCCAACCAAATTACATCACTTTGGATTGCTATGCACCAGTTTTAAATTTTTTTAAAATTCATTCTCGGGATGTAGGCGTCACTGGTAAGGCCGGCATTTATTGCCCATCCCTAGTTGCCCTTGAGAAGATGGTGGTGGTGGACCTTGTTCTTGAGCCATTGCAGTCCATGTGGTGAAGGTATTCCCACAATGTTGTTAGGTAGGGAATTTCAGCATTTCGACCCAGCGACATTAAAGGAACGGCGATATATGTCCAAGTCAGGATGGTGTATGACTTGGAGGGGAACTTGGAGGTGATTGTAATCCAATGCACCTGCTGTCCTTATCCTACAAGGTGGTGGAGGTCGTGCGTTTGGGAGGTGCTGCCGAAGAAGCCTTGACGGGTTGCTGCAGTGCATCCTGTGGATGGTACATACTGCAGCCACGGTATACCGGTGGTGGAAGGAGTAGATGTTTAATTCAGTGGATGGGATGAAAATCAAGCGGACTGATTTGTCCTGGATAGTGGCGAGCTTCTTGAGTGTTGTTGGAGCTGCACTCATCCAGGCAAGTGAACAGTATTCCATCACACTCCTGACTTGTGCAACGTAGGTGTTGGCGAGGCTTTGGGGTGTTCGGAGGTGAGCCACTCGCCACAGAATATCCAGCCTTTGACCTGCTGTAATAGCCACGGCTGGTCCAGTTCAGTTTCCAATCAATGGTGACTCCCAGGATGTTCATGGTGGGGGACTCGGTGATGGTAATGCCATTGAATGTCAAGGGCAAGTGGTTATGCTCTCTCTTATTTGATATGGTCATTGCCTGGCACTTGTCTGGAGCGAATGTTACTTGCCAATTATCAGCCCAAGCCTGGATGTTGTCCAGGTGTAGCTGCACGCGGGCATGGACCCCTTAATTTTCTGAGGAATTGCAAAAGGAGCTGAACACCAAGCAATCATCATCAAACAGCCGCACTTCATTGATGAAGCATCTGAAGATGGTTGGGCCTAAAATGCTGCCCTGAGGAACTCTTGCAGTGATGTCCTGGGGCTGAGATGATTGTCTTCCAATGCCCACAACCATCTTCCTTTGTGCTAGGTATGACTCCAGCCACTGGAGACTTTTCCCTTTGATTCTCATTAACTTCAATTTTACTAGGGCTCCTTGGTGCCACACTCGGTCATATGTCGCCTTGATGTCAAGGAAAGTCCCTCTCACCTCACCTCGGGAATTCAGATCTTGTGTCCATGTTTGGAACAAAGCTGTAATGACGTCTGGAGCCAAGTGGTTCTGGCGGAACTCAAACAGAGCATCAGTGAGCAGGTTATTTATGAGTATGTGCCACTTGATAGCACTGTTGATGACTCCTTCCATTACTTGGCTGATGATTGGGAGTAGGCTAATGGGGTGGTAACTGGCCGGATTGGATTTGTCCTGCTTTTTGTGGACAGAACATACCTGGGCAATTTTCCACATTGTTGGGTAGATGTCAGTGTTGTAGCTGTACTGGAACAACTTAGCAGGAGCACAGCTCGTCCTGGAACACAGATCTTCAGCTCTACAGCCAGGATAATGTTGGGGCCCGTAGCCTTTGCTGTGTCAAAGTTTGTTAACTTAATTAATGTTAGTAAAAATGGCAAGACCTTTTGTTATTCAGTAACACTAAAAATGTCATCAGCATTTGGATATCGGTGAGCAAAGCTCTCTCCATTCAGACTGTTCATAATAGCAGCATTAAAGAAAGTGCATTCTTTTTAAAGAGGCACTTTGGAAATTTTATACCTTTGGAGACTAATATATATTTTATTAAAAACATATAAAAAATAAGTTACCCTAACACATCCCACCTGAGAGATCCCACCTTCCTCTGGATGAGCCTAAATCAGATATGATAACGAATCCATTATGGACAATTTTCCAACAGGAGGCAGGTGGAGTGGGACTAGCACCAGCCCAGTTAGATAAATGCTGGCCCATTTAGAACTTCTGTCCTCAGCCTTAATTTAATAAAGGTGGTGAGTTCTCAGCCCGTATTAGGCTGCTGACAAGGGACGATGAGAAACATTAAAGAGATGCAGGCAATTAAAAGTGAGTAGCTGCATATGAAGGCAGAAATTGTATTAGCCTTTAAAAAGGCTGGGAATATTTTAATGTAGATTTTCCAAAGATTTCTTGTGGCATCAAATGGGTGGCAATAGCCAATGGCTGGCTCAATAAATGCAGAAGGAAAACAGAGCCTGTGGCCTAGTGATGCTGCAGTGCAGCAGCTGAGCCTTGTTTAATCACTGGTGAAGTGGAGATGCTGCTGCATGTTGTGGGTGCCATGAGAGTTGCCCTTGTTTGCTGCTCCAAGGCATCCTTCCCAGAGGATAGTAATGCAGCATTTCAGTCAGGAGGAGACAAACATGCTTTATGCTGACTGCAGTATGCACAAGACCTGGCAATAGATGTAGAAAAAGATAGCAGACCTCAAGGAAGCTTGTACAGTCCAGCAAATGTCTTCCTCAGCTGCTCCCACCAGTGAGACTGCACTTATGCGCACCATCACCTCCACCCATGTTGCTCTGGCAGTACTCTTTATTACAGGGTGGCCCTTTCTTCCAAAGAAAGCCAATGTTTGGTACAGGACTTCCTGCAGCAGGACTTCCAGTGCTTGATTGCTCAATGGGGCTATTCTATCCCAACCATTTTGACATTCTGCCTAAGCACTTTTAAGGGCAGTCAGCAGCCATTAAAGAGCTGCTAGAACAGGAGCTCTCACCTCGAAGCTCTGAGCATTCACAATGCATAATGGGCTAAATACTGAGAGCATCATCAAACATTTAAATCAGCTGACCATGCAATAATCAGTTTTTATGGCACCAAGGCTTTCTCTGTTGAATAAATTCTTCTTGCCGTCTTGCCCCAGAGCAGTGTCAGGACTGCATTATCAGCCCCCTGCTGTTCTAAACTTGGTAGTGTCTTGGACTATGGGCATTTATCCCTCAATAAAGAAATGGCCTAATTCCAGTACCTATAACTTAATAGTTATCAAACTGGTATTAACTCACTGTGAAAATATGGTTCAATTTGCAAAAATAAATGAATGCTCTTCTATTGGAATAGGGGTAGATTTATTATACCCTTTGATTACATCATTGGTAATGAGCTGTGAGAAAATAATTTTCACCAGTCACAAGGTAAATACGAATGATGAAGGCTATTCAGCCTGATTTAACTAATCCATCCAGAAAGACTCTACAATCCCTGTAGGATAAGCGAACACTAAATCCTGCACAATACCCTCAATGTGTATTGAGAAATTTGAATAATCCCAAGATGCAGCCTTTGGTTGTGAAAAGGTACTTGACAATTTTTCCCTGCTTCAACCAATCTGAGAATTGGATTGGGATCCACCATTTTATGTCTGGATTTTCACATACAATGCCTAAATTAGTTTTTCCCAGACAGCCCTACATAACCCAGTCCAAAAGATGCCAATTATTGACCAAACCAGTACACTCAGCAGCAGGACCATAGTAGAATAATGATCAAATTGCAACTTAATTCTTTTTGCCAGAGACATCAATGACCAAGGTAGATACAAAAGTTTATTACTAACATTACATTATTTAACTAGATTTACAACGATGTGATCAATACTATCACAAGGTTAAGTTTAGTGATTACAGTAAAGGTAAGTTGACTTTTAGTATCAATCAACATAGACCCAGAATTTCCTTGGAGCTGCTCTCGCTCTGCTGCCGTAACTTCAACGGCTGTCTAGCAGAAACCCTGTTTACAAGTGGCCAACAACTCTGATAGTGCAGTATTCCCTCACTACTGTGTCAGCTGAGATTATGCTCAAGTCATGAAATTGAACTTGAACCTTCAACTTTCTGACTGAGAGGCAAGAATGTGTAAGAATTATATTAGATGTTCAGGATTACAGTGTAGTTTTAGTGCGTTTAAGTTCAATATTTATATTTAGTATGTCACTAGTAGGCCTTCACTATTAAGGCTATCTCTTGTTGAAGTGAGCATAACATCGTACAACCTCTTCCTTGAGTAGTAGTCAGCTGTAGCTGACTTGCTGCTGACTTTTGGGATACTCTGGGGTCACCTCTGGAACTTGCCTGTGCAAGTCGTCTTCTATCTTCGGTTGTCTTCTTTCTTCATAGTTTAAATAACTTGACAAGTACAGTATCTTTCTCTGTTAATTATCATACTATACATTCCTTAGTACCCTGAAACTTATGTTATTAACACTTTACTTAATTTGCTCAATTTCTCTTAATTTTCCAAGACCTTCTAAAGCTTCCAGACCCTTCATCCTAAAAACCTTGCAAAACCGCTTCTGAAAACCTTTCTTAACCTTTGTTCCTTCTCCCTTCAACCTTCCTTTAAACAGAACAGAGTCTCGCCTAGAATACCTTAAATTATTATAAAGAGAATACCACTTCAGGCCACTTAACTAATCAAAGCCAATTTACATAAACCATTTCTAAGATGTCACTCAGGTCTGCAGACACATCTTGGAAAGTTGTAACTGTCTGCTTGTGAGAATTATAGTAAGATAGCGTGTTATACTGATAACAAGGTTGAGAAGGCTCAGCACACAATGCTTTCTAGCCATAAGACTATCTGGTCCCTTATTCTTATGCCAGCCCCGAGACTGCTTGACCTAAATAAGAGAAGTGCTTCTTTGTTTCTATATATAATGAACTGCTATGGGAACATTGACATTGCATAAGGGAATTAACCCCTTTGGTTGGATGACAGCACTTCTATGCTCACCATCATTGCATCCAATTGTTTCTTATATAATTTAAGAGTTTTCATCTCCGTTACTTTACCTGGATATCCATTCCAAGTGTTGATCATTGTTCGTGTGAAGAATTTCCTGATATCAGTTCTAAATTTTCCTTTTACTAGTTTCAACTTTTGTCCCTTTGCCCTACTCTCACAATTTAGTTTGAAGTAATTTTTCACATTTACTTTTTCCACACAGTTTACTATCTTATAAATCTCAATAAGGTCATTTTTCAGTTGCCTCCTTTAAAGGCGACAAAGTACAAGTTTCTCCAATCTTTCCTCATATCTCACACTAACACTAGGGCTATGATTTTAACCCGTGGGAGGGATTATGATTAGGCCGAATCCACTTATCGGCCTGAGGTCATTCCGTTCCCGCCCGGTGCCATTTCACCTTCGGGGACTTTCAAGTCGACCGAAACTCCCGCTACAGGCAGGGAGCAGTCTACTTTAAATTCAAAAGTCGTGACCCAGTTACATCATTAGGTCCACG
Organism: Heptranchias perlo; assembly: GCF_035084215.1. Classification (NCBI taxonomy): domain Eukaryota; kingdom Metazoa; phylum Chordata; class Chondrichthyes; order Hexanchiformes; family Hexanchidae; genus Heptranchias; species Heptranchias perlo. The sequence goes on from NC_090326.1 coordinate 135,768,627, forward strand.
GTGTGATTTTAACGTCGTGTCAGGGGGAGTTCCACACTGTTTGGAACTTGACAGCCGAACCACAGTGGGAGGCACCAATTGGCCAGAAGAGACCAAGGTAAGTTTTGTACAATGACTTTTGTAAGAGCTCCTTGTGGGCCAGGAGGAGCAGGAATGCTCCCCCCAGGCCCTGCAAGGAGTTCCTGGGCTTCCCCAGCCCCGACCTTGCCTCTCCTTCTATCGGTTGCCATAGCCCTTGCCCAGCGCTGAAGTTCTGCCGAGAACCATTCCTATGGGCCTCCGGCGTCCTAATGCTCCCGAGCCATTAGTCCTGCCGGTTTCAGATGGGAGACAGTGCTACAATATTTAAATGAGGCCCAGGAGTTAAAATGGCCCGGTGCTCACGCTGTGAACCTCATGGGAGTTTCCCTCCCGTCCGCACCCCCATCCATCCCAAACATGCCCCCCAGTAAAACTCAAAGCCTAGGAATCAACCTTGTGGCTCTTCACTGCATCCAGAGCTTGAATCTGTATCTCAGGTATCTCAGGTGACCAGAACTGGCCATAGTACTCAAGGTGTGGTCTCCCTAGAACATTGTACAGTTTGATCGTAACTTCTACTGACTATCATTTTATTGTTTTGGCTATATAGTTCAACTTACTGTTTGTTTTTTTGATTGCTGTGTGTCGGGCCTACTAAAACCCCAAGGTCTCTTTCAACTTCATCTTCAGTTATTTCAGCACCATTCATGGAGAACATATGTGGCCCATATCTTCACCCTATTTGTAATATTTTACGCTTGTCTGTACTAAAATTTACCTGTCATTGTTCTGCCTACTTACATATTTTCTAACTCGTATTGTATGGCCCAAGCTGCTTCCTCAGAAACAGCCTCCTCTTCTAATTTAGTATCATCTTCAAACTGAACCAAGGCTTTAGGCTTTAAATGGTGTCAGAGGACATAGCCTCCAGTGAGTAATGACAGGGAATTTTTTTGCCCTCTGATGTTACATAGCACCTCGCATAACAGTCTGTGTGAAATAGGTCGAAAAGTGGTTCACTTTCAAAATGCCTCAATATAAATCCAAATAAAACATCAATGAAACAAATCCTGCCTAAAATGTTCAGGCTGAGAGGTGGACTGTTATCCTTTACAGTACAGAGCCGACCTACACTATGCAAAGAGTAATTATTGGTTATTTCTGCTACCCTCGGGGCAATAGTTTATTGCTGCGCTCCTCCACTGCACTATCATAGAAATTACAGCACACCAGGAGGCCTTTTGGTTCATAGTCCCTGTGCCAGTGCTAGCTCCTCAACTAAAGCTATCTACTGTTCCCCAGTATCTTTGCATATTTTTCCTTTTTAAATATTTATCTACTTCCCTTTTAAATGAAGTTACAGTCCCTACCTCAATAGCCACTTGCGGTGAAGCATTCATTGTTCTAATGACCCTCTGTGAAAAAAATTCTTGCACTTCCCTTTTTTACTCCTCCAGTAATAATTCACAGTCAGTGTTATCAACCAGTGGAAACAATTTTTCATTATTGTGTAATGTAGGGCAGAATTCCTTTCTGATAATGTATATGTACCAAAATTCCGATTCTCTCATTTTAATATTCGTGAGATTGGAGACCACACAGCATTGAAGGCTTTTGGCAAATGATGTGCTACTAATGTATTCTCCTGCTTCCTGTTATTGTTAATTTAACTATGTGGAAAATGCATACATTATGAATTATATAAAGTAGTCATGGCAAGGCCCCTGCCTCACTCGCACACTCTCCTTGCTTAGGGAGGACATGGAGAAGGGAGAGGACCATGGAAAAAGGATAGGGTCATGGAAAAAGGATAGGGCCATGGAGAGGGAGAGGACCATGGAGAAGGGAGATGGCCATGGACAGGGAGAAGGCCATGGACAGGGAGAAGGCCATGGAGAGGGAGAGGATCATGGAGAAGGGAGAGGATCATGGAGAAGGGAGAGGACCAAGGAGAGGGATAGGGTCATGGAAAAAGGATAGGGCCATGGAGAAGGGAGAGGGCCATGGACAGGGAGAAGGCCATGGAGAGGGAGAGGACCATGGAGAAGGGAGAGGGCCATGGAAAAAGGATAGGGTCATGGAAAAAGGATAGGGACATGGACAGGGAGAGGGCCATGGAGAAGGGAGAGGGCCATGGACAGGGAGAGGGCCATGGAAAAAGGATAGGGTCATGGAAAAAGGATAGGGACATGGACAGGGAGAGGGCCATGGAGAAGGGAGAGGGCCATGGACAGGGAGAGGGCCATGGACAGGGAGAAGGCCATGGAGAGGGAGAGGACCATGGAGAAGGGAGAGGGCCATGGAGAAGGGAGAGGGCCATGGAGAGGGAGAGGACCAAGGAGAGGGAGAGGACCATGGAGAAGGGGGAGGGCCATGGAGAGGGATAGGATCATGGAAAAAGGATACGGCCATGGACAGGGAGAGGGCCATGGAGATGGAAAAGGACCAAGGAGAGGGAGAGGACCATGGAGAAGGGAGAGGACCAAGGAGAAGGGAGAGGAACATGGAGAAGGGAGAGGACCATGGAGAAGGGAGAGGGCCATGGAGATGGAGAGGACCATGGAGAAGGGAGAGGGTCCTGGAGAAGGGAGAGGAACATGGAGAAGGGAGAGGAACATGGAGAAGGGAGAGGACCATGGAGAAGGGAGAGGGCCATGGAGATGGAGAGGACCAAGGACAGGGAGTGGGCCATGGAGAGGGAGAGGGCCATGGAGAGGGAGAGGGCCATGGAGAGGGAGAGGGCCATGGAGAAGGGAGAGGGAGAGGACCAAGGACAGGGAGTGGGCCATGGAGAAGGGTGAGAGCCATGGAGAAGGGAGAGGACCATGGAGAGGGAGAGGGCCATGGAGAGGGAGAGGGCCATGGAGAAGGGAGAGGGCCATGGAGAAGGGAGAGGGCCATGGAGAGGGAGAGGGCCATGGAGAAGGGAGAGGGCCATGGAGAAGGGAGAGGGCCATGGAGAAGGGAGAGGGCCATGGAGAAGGGAGAGCGCCATGGAGAAGGGAGAGGGCCATGGAGAAGGGAGAGGGCCATGGAGAGTGAGAGGGTCCTGGAGAAGGGAGAGGGCCATGGAGAAGGGAGAGGGCCATGGAGAGTGAGAGGGTCCTGGAGAAGGGAGAGGGCCATGGAGAAGGGAGAGGGCCATGGAGAAGGGAGAGGGCCATGGAGAAGGGAGAGAGCCATGGAGAGGGAAAGGGCCATGGAGAAGGGAGAGCGCCATGGAGAGTGAGAGGGTCCTGGAGAAGGGAGAGGGCCATGGAGAAGGGAGAGTGCCATGGAGAGGGAAAGGGCCATGGAGAAGGGAGAGTGCCATGGAGAGGGAAAGGGCCATGGAGAAGGGAGAGCACCATGGAGAAGGGAGAGGGTCCTGGAGAAGGGAGAGAGCCATGGAGAAGGGAGAGAGCCATGGAGAGGGAAAGGGCCATGGAGAAGGGAGAGCACCATGGAGAGGGAAAGGGCCATGGTGAAGGGAGAGGGCCTTGGAGAAGGGAAAAAGCGTTTGCCAAAGGTTCAACTTCAAATTATGTGCTTTGTTTTATTTTAATGTATTAGAAATGAAATGACTACTGATTTATCTTATTCTGTACTATTGTCATCTTTATTGAATAAATCTACTGCCGTGAATAGGTCAAACTCTGCCAAAACAGAAATGAATCAGTTAAATTTTTTAAAATTAAGCTGCAAAAAAACAGATTAAAAACCCAGGCCAATGGTGTCCTCTGGGCGTCCTCTGTCCCAGGCTTCCCCCATCCCCTTGATGGGGATTCCTCTCCCGGAGCCGTCTGATGGGCTTATCTTGTGCCAGGGACCGCTCCTGCGGGTCCCATGTGGTGATGGCCTGCTGCCTGAATTCCCACTCCCGCCCGCCGGCCAGGCAGCGTTTCCTGTTGGGTTCGGGCAGGATTCCGATCTTGCATATGTGAATGAGACTCAGGAGCTACAATCCTTCTGGGCCTAAGCATGTTTCTGCCTCTCGATGACTTTATCTGATATTGGCTGTCAATTAAAATATATAGCCATATATAATAAATAGGAATGTAACTGTCCAATACATCAATAATATTGACGCCTAGGTGTCAAAAATGTACTTGTTTTGCAACAACATGGATTACAATCTAGGGGGGAAGAAATCATACTTGAGTGAAATCCATTCTGTTTGGCTGAGCCCAACAATGTTATTTTTCTCTCCTATTGTTAAAGTTTGATTATTTGTTACATGCACAGTGATTTATGAAAGCTCAGCCCTATTAGACACAAAAGGCATTTCTAGACACAAAACAAATCAAGGGGTATGGGGAGAGAGCGGGAATATGGTATTGAGATAGAGGATCAGCCGTGATCATATTGAATGGCGGAGCAGGCTCGAAGGGCCGAATGGCCGACTCCTGCTCCTATTTTCTATGTTTCTATTATACTATAATCTCAGGTCTGTACTTTAGTTTTTATCCAGAGAGGGTCCTTTTACACAGCACTGGCTTTCCCATAAAAACACGATTGAATCAATTAAACAAAAGCAAAATACCGCAGATGCTGGAGATCTGAAATAAAAAGAGAAAATGCTGGAAACACTGATGAAAGGTCATCGACCTGAAACGGTAACTCTCTATCTCTCTCCACAGATGCTGCCTGGCCTGCAGAGTGTTTTGATTTTTGAATCAATTACCTTTGGAATAACTCCAAAGTTTTACTTTGTTTCCAGCGTACATGCTGGCTCACCACTCCCTTGTGTACCAATTACCAAATCAATACATTTCCAGGGCTTCTAATAGAAAGGAAGAACTTGCATTTATATAGCATCTTTCATATGCTCGAGCTATCTGAAAGCATTTCACAGCCGATGAATTGCTTTTGAAGTGTAGTCACTGTTGTTTTCTGGGCCAATGCAACAGCCAATTTTCGCACACCATGGACCCATAAACAGCAATGAGACGAAAGACTAAACTGTTGGTGAAGGATGAATGTTGGCCAAGATACAGGAAAAACTCCCTGCTCTTCTTCAGAAAAGTGGCATGGGATTCTTTATGTCCTTCCGAGTAGGGAGGTGGGGCCTCAGTTTAATGCCTCATCTAAAAGACAGCGGCATGGAAATTGAATCCTGCTCCTCCTGGCTCCACATTCAGGTAAGCAGAACATTTTATACTTACCTTTTTGGTGGCAGCCTCCAAAGGACCACTGGTTTGGCTGCTGTGCACCAAGAAAACTGAGCATGCACGTGCATGCTGTGGTCAGTCGCGATCCAATTTGGCAAAGGGGCCTGAAAATGGCGCTAGGCCCCCCGATTTGCATAAGCAATGGGCCTAATGCCCATTTCAGGCGGGTGCCCTGGAATAATACAGGGCACCCTAACCAATATGGAGTGCGGTGCACTTACGGCTCAGACTGAGCATGCGCACTCCATGCTGGACACTTCAGCTCCCAATTCTCACCCGAAAAACAGGCTCTGCACAATCAAATTTCTCGGCTAACAACTCTGACGGTGCAGTACTCCCTTCCTACATTACAACAGAGACAACACTTCAAATGTACTTCTTTGGCTAAATGCGCATTGGAACATCCTGAGGACGATACATAAATGCAAGTCTATCTTTTCTTTCTTACTACTGCACTGAATTGTCAGCCAGGATTATGCTAAAGTCATATGAAATGGGACTTGAACCCACAACCTTCTGACTGAGAGGCAAGAATGTTTGCAATTGAGCCAAGCTAACCCTAGCAATAGCATAGTAATACTGTATTTTGATTATTGATATTAATCATTAATTATGGCAAAGCATAACACTGGAACTTTATTGATTTTGCTGTGGGTGTATAGACAAGTGGTGTATATCAACTGTGCAGCATATTGGTGCCCTAGCCATTAGGAGAATGAAGTATAGGATTAACTTTAGTCAGTGATCAAAATGAAGAAATCCTCTGCTTATAAATACAGCCAAGAATTCAATCAGGTGTAAAATTAACTTTATTCACTGCTGAACGACCTCCAACAGAGCAATAGAAAGAGCAAGGGACACCAATAGAAACAGCCAGGGATATAAGAGTTGGTCTAACTTGTATCCATCATACCTGACTGTACGTTCTAACAGAGTTTGTTACAAGGTTACAATGTAGTTTGATCAGACTGTTATTTAGAAACTGCTACCAATGACAAAAGTTAACAGTCTGGAGTTTCTGCTAGGGCCACAATTGGGAAAATGCATCTGGAATGCGCTGGACACTACGGCGGCATTGCAGAGGTGGAATTACGCTCAAGTTCCTGTGCAAACTCATTTGCATAAGCTCTAACGTAAAATCTCCCATGAATCATCGCAATTGAGCCGTGTAATCGGACGCAATCGATTATTGACTGGAACATGGCCAATGGGGCCTCAAGATTACTGAATGAAACTATTGAAATTGAAAATATGTTCAAGTAATTGCTGCAGCTGAAGAAACAGGCCAATCAGTGGTTTCAATTGACTGCTGGTCACAGGGCTTATGTACCAAGGGCAGACAATTGACTGAATTTTAAGCGTAAAAAGATCACGGACACTCGAGAGTAAGTGGTTATGGGCATAACTCACTTACATTTTAAATTCCGCGATCTCTTTGCGCTTTCAGTCGATTCCACCCAAATTTCGCTGATATCTGGGTGGAAAACATGCAGAAACTCCAGGCTGAAGTTATCTGGTACTGCACTTCAAACCATTCTCGAGCAGGAAATAGAATGGATTTCACAACTGCCACCATGGGCCTGGGCACATCCAGCGCCTGTGGGTAAATGCTGGCCTCGCCAGCGACGCCCACATCCCGTGAACGAATAAAAAAAAAAATCAGGTTTTTTTTTCTCTGTCGGTACTCATCCATTTTTACTATAGTTCCTCACCCCAGAACTGGATGACTGAACTTTTCCAAATTTAAGTAGGTTAAGTGGCTTATTATTCGCTTGAGAAGTGTTAAAGGATCATTATTACAGGTGCAAACAAAAAGCAAAAGACTGCAGGTGTTAGCAAACTGGAAACACTCAGCAGGTCAGGCAGCATCCGTGGGGAGAACAGATACTGACTGACCCGCCTACAGTTGCCAGCGTTGGCATGTTATGATTGACTGATACTTTTTGTCACGACTAACAAAATCACTTTCTCATGAATTGGATATTTCAAGAACATGCATTCTTGTCAATTGATAATAGTTTAATTTCAACAAAATATAGGCAAATAGCCCACTTTTTGGAAAAGTAAAAATTTTGACCTCTAAACTTGCCAGTTATAAAAATGTATCTATCCTTGTGGTTTGCTTTTAGCCACAGGTAGCACCTATTCAATCATCAAGTACTGCACTAAAAAATTAATGATTTAACTTGGAAATACTCCTGTGCTTGAACAAAGGGACAGGTCTGAACATATGATTTAACTTTAATCAAAATGGGTTACTTTGGCCCTAAATAACTCACTAATAAAACTTAATTTAGAATTTTATGTCGAAGTTTATCTATGCTAACTTCAAAAAGTCATTGATGTATTGAAGAGAGTTCAAGCAAGATCAACAGATAACCAGTACTTGGGGCTGTGTTATGAGGAGAGAATCAGAGAATTAAACTTGTTTTCGTTAGAGAAGACAATTAACAGGGATATATTTCAGATGTATAAAATGTTGAGTATTTGGATAGTAAGTAGGTTATTCAATATAGGCTACGAGAGCAGCATTAGAAGGCATGAGTACAAAATTAGCAACCTTTAAGCAAGACTGGAGATTAAAAAGATTTTTTCCCACAGAATAATGGATATGTGGAACAGACTCCCAGTAAAAGCAGTTAATAGCATATCAACTAACTCCTTAAAATAACTGCATAAATATGTGTCTAAGAACAGGATTGAAGGTTATATGGATAGACACCGATGATGAAATAGTCTGTGGAACACAATGGCTCACTATGTACTGCTTGGACCATGCAAGAACCAGCTGGTCACTGTAATGTCTGTGTGTATATATACACCGGGGAGTGGTTTAGAAATGTCTGTGCTGAGTTGAGTTTAGGACAATGTGCCCTGTGAGAAATGCCCCAAACACTGAGCCCGCTGACCTTTGTGTGATCTTTCGGTTTGGTTCAGGTCGGTCTGAGCCGACCGGTTTTGACGTCTTAATTCCAAATACAGATTGACTTTGACTCAGGCTCCCAGTTCAGAGTTGTCACCTTCACATAGAACCTCAGCCCAAACCAGAGTCCAAGGAGATATGAAGAGAGATGGGGGGAGGATTTTTGGATGGGCAACCCGGAAGTAAGGGTTCCTGCACGTCGTTATGATTTTGACGATAGGACATCTTTAAAATTTTTTCAACAGGTTTCGCCTCCCGACAGGCTGCCAGTCTGTCAATCTGGCAGTTGGGAGAGATCGGAGTCTTCGGGATCTGGATGGGGGAGGTAGGGGAGAGATCGGAGTCTTCGGGATCTGGATGGGGGAGGTCGGGGAGAGATCGGAGTCTTCGGGATCTGGATGGGGGAGGTCGGGGAGAGATTGGAGTCTTCGGGATCTGGATGGAGGAAGGTCGGGGAGAGATCGGAGTCTTTGGGGTTTGTTTGGGGGAGGTCGGGGAGAGATCGGAGTCTTTGGGGTTTGTTTGGGGGAGGTCGGGGAGAGATCGGAGTCTTTGGGGTTTGGATGGGGGAGGTCGGGGAGAGATTGGAGTCTTTGGGGTTTGTTTGGGGGAGGTCGGGGAGAGATCGGAGTCTTTGGGGATTGGATGGGGGAGGGCCGGGGGGTGATCGGCGTCTTTGGGGTCTGGATGGGGGAGGGCCGGGGAGAGATCGGAGTCTTCGGGGTTTGTTTGGGGGAGGTCGGGGAGAGATCGGCGTCTTTGGGGTTTGGATGGGGGAGGTTGGGGAGAGATCAGAGTCTTTGGGGTTTGGATGGGGGAGGTCGGGGAGAGATTGGAGTCTTTGGGGTTTGGATGGGGGAGGTCGGGGAGAGATCGGAGTTTATGGGATCTGGATGGGGGCGGTCGGGGAGAGATCGGAGTCTTTGGGGTTTGGATAGGGAAGGTCGGCGAGAGATCAGAGACTTCGGAGTTTGGATGGGGGAGGTTGGGGAGAGGATGGAGTCTTTGGGGATTGGATGGGGGGGACGATCTCTGGGGTTTGGAGCGCATCGGATATCGTTGTGGGAGGGTCGGCCGATCGTGGGGGGTTTAAAAGGTAAGCTTGGTGAGCCATAGGGAAGCACTCCTGCTCCTCCTGGCCCACAAGCAGTACCATAAAGGCACTTACCTCATGGATCCGGCCCTTTTCGCCTCCTTTTACCTGCCATGATTCCCGTGGCACAAGATACCCGTGCTGGAGGTGTTGAATTTGAAGGTCTGTTAAATTTGATTTAAAATCACCTAAATAACATGTGATAATGAGGTTAATTGCTGTGATAAATACCTGCCTGTCTGCTCTAATTATTGGCCCTGCTCCGGTGAGTAGGTTACTCGCACACAGCCAAACGCGCCTCCGTTAAACCCGGAAGTGGGCACGTTGGAGCCAGGTTGCAGTCCCGCTGCAAAATTGTATTATTTTAACTTCCCACCTGCCCCCAGCCCACCTGTTCTTGGGGGTTAAAAGTTCCCCCGGGGCCTTTTAAAAGTAGAGCCTGACTGTACCTTGTGCAGTGCAGGGGGTTCTCCCTCACAAATGTCCATAGCAGGTTGTACATAGTCTATGGAGTCAATGGGCTGGATGGCGTATGGCCGTTTATAATCCCATACTTTTTTATGTTCACATTACATTGTCTTAAGGGGACAAACTAACCAGGAACAGACTTGAAGAATGGGAATATTTATAAATGAATTTAACAAGGCCCAATTCATTTCATGAATCTGGGTTATGACTTCAATTCAACAATCATCCTTAACCACTACATCTGTAGTATAATTACTTCATGCAACACTTATTACCCAACAGCCTTTAAAATACAAAGTTGCATTGATCAACACAAATGCTGTATGAAATCAATGCTCTAACTAATCCGACTTCTATCACAAGCCGATTTGAAGAATTAGTTTTTTTTAGCCAATGTGGAGCATGACAAGTAAGATTGCACCAAGCATGTGACAACCATTGCAGTAGTGTGTTACTGCCGGGCTGATACAGCCTTTGCACACAGAGATCTTTAGAGAAGGGCGTGTTTGTGGTGCAGATAACAGAACAATAGCAGTGTTTTGTTTAGGAAACAGCTGCAGGAAGAAGGGGTGTGCACTTTTTGAGAAGAGACTAGCAGTGTATTTTTCCAGACTGTGTTTTTATTCAGTTGGGGCACTTCAATGTGTAACAGCAGTTGCAATGGCAGAGTAAAGAGCAACTCTTTCACCTCAGGTAAGTTTATCTTTATGTCGTGCTTCCTGATTTAGGCAACAAATCCAAACATGCTGCTTACAAAGTGACTTCATAACTTTACAAGGGTTTGCTGTTTCCTCACTGTCTCTAAGCAAGGAATACAGCTTACTGAGGGACAGCAACATGTCTTGTATCATCTATAATTTATTGTACGTTATATTGTGTTATGAAGGCACTGAAAGCTCATTTCATCAGGATCCCTTGAATAGTCCCATTAATAGTCAGCATTGTAACATTTAAAGTGTTTAAGTGGTTTGAGATGAGACACTGTAATTCATGTATTTTCTCTGATTTTTGGTCCAGTTTTGGGAATAGCTAAAGTTGCAAAACTTGGACGTGGAGGCAAATGAGCATCTGTGCTTCTTTGCTAAATATGTGCAGGAAATGACCTACCCAAACTAATTGGGACTATGGGTTTATAGCGTAGATTCATTTATTTCTTTATTAGGTGGGACAAGTGCTGATTTCTTTGTTTGTTTAATGGAATCGCTACAAATGTATTTAACAGTTAAAATGCACTATAAAATGATTTATAATCACTTGGCAAATTATTCAGCCATAGTTTCATTTCAGAAATAAATTAGCAGCATTTTACTGCTATTGGGCCATTTATTTCAGGCAAATATTTTCATACCCGAGCTGCTCTACTGAATCACATTGTGTTTGTTGGTGATATTTTCTACAGAATCCAAGTGCCGTTACAAGTGTAGTAAAATATGCTCATGAAATGATAGTCATTGTTCTTACAACATTTCCTCGCTCCCCGTTCCAACTATTCTGGGGTATGATTCCACTGGAGCCAACAGCCTTGCCCAAATGGCCGTTCTTTATGTTGTGAGCCTGGACAGCTTATTCAACCATGAAGGCATCTCAAGTGAGCCAAGTTTATCCTTACCTGACAACCATTTTCTAGCAGGGGTCACTGAATAGAGACCAGGAGCAGAAACCTGACTGGTTCCTCCCACCCCGCTCACTGCCGGCCCAAATTCAGTGCTTCCACAGCCCACCAAAGATGAAGATTGGCTCAGCATAGGCCAGGGATTGGACCTAGGAACTTCCTGCAGTATAGTATACTTGCTGATGCATCCACCCACTGAGCCATTGGGGGGTGCTAGCAACATTTGTCAACACTTTTTAAAAAGATGTTTGAAGTTTGATAACATCTGGCCTTGTATTTAAAGCTAAAGCTGTCACTGGTGCATACGAGAGCAGGTCAGGTCCTTCACTGCAGCAAGACAATTAAAATTCGATCTATGTAAGCAGTCAGGGAACAGAATATGTGCATTGTGGGTACAATTGATCGTAACAAGGTGAACTCCTAATGGAGATAGAATTCTAAGCCTGAGGTCCGATACTTACAAGTCCAGCTTGTATTCTATTCCACGTTTCACTGTATAATTCCTCAGACCGTCTTTGTATCCATTATTGAAAAAGTCCAATATGAAATGAGCAATTATGGGGGCGTTTTTGAAGTGGAGGGGTGGGCATAGCAATCCCAATGCCCTCTGGATATAGCTCGCCAGAGACCTGAACCGTTTTCATGGTCATCCCTCATTCGCAACGAGAATGTAAGTTGCCAGCGTATTCCAAGTGTTGATAGGCAGCTCGCCGTTTGGGAGGGGGGAAGTGGGGAATCCCATCCACAGAGTCGAGCCAGGAGAATGCTATTAAAGGGGGAGGGCCTGGTCAACATTTGGGAGGATTTTTAGGGAAAAATCTTCCCCACAACATTATTTTACCTTTTTCCTTGCAGCCTCCAGCAATCCCTTTAAGGGATGCTGGTTTGGCCTCTTTCTGCCTGGGGCCAATGGTCAGGACTGATACTTCGGGGGCACTGCATTTTGGAGGACTACAATGGCCTGTTTCCAGAGGGAACGTGGCCGCCTATTTTAAGGTCTGTTTCAAAATAGTAGTGGACAGGCCTTGGGAGGGGAAACAACGGTAAGAATTTTTTGTGATTTTGGTATTGCTATCATCCCATTTCTGCTGGAAAAGGGAGTGGTAGAGAAACCAAAATCATCCCTTTATATCTCTCTTTTTGCTGACCAGTATATGTGAGAGTAAGTTCCTGAATATCATCTGATAACACATAAGCTTTTATAGAAGCATTGAATATTAAAAAGTTCTCTGTGACTTATTTTAATTTTTAGCTTTGCTCCTTAAATTTCCTGTGACAATAACTATATTTGCGATAGATTAATTCGTGCTACATTTATGAATTGCACCAGTCCCACAAATCGTTATTTATTGCAAATATAACTAATGAGCCCTCTGTGCTCACCGGCATTTTTATTTTATTCAGGACGATCTGGGGTGTGCTGGTGCTCAGCTTTTCCCTGCTCATTTGGCCGTGAGAAAGTTATTAGTTACTACACTTATCAGCTTGCCCTACAGTCAGTGCACGCATTGTTCTGTTCAAAATTAAAGTCTGAATTAAAGCATTAGCGAGGCATCCTTGTCCCACACGTCATTCCATGATTAAAAGGATAGGGAGGCATCCTGCTCCCAGAGCTCTGCCAATACTTCTGGGGAGACGGTAATACACCCTCAAAGTATCTCTCCCTCCACCGAGCACTTCCTGCATGATCACAGTGTGGTTTCGCAGGTAAATGCACTGCTCAGTGTGCAACTGGAGCCAAACCCACCGGGAAGGTGCCAGGTTTGATTCCCAATCTGATATCAGCTCAGGTAATGGCAGCTACATTTGGCCTCGATTCTCCCAAACTAAAGAAGGGGGAAAGGCTAGTATTCCTACTCCTGATTGCTGTCCAGTGACCCTGCTGGAAAGTGTATGAGGATATTGGGTGAGGACAAGGCTTTTCTCAGCTCTTAAGACCACTGTTGTCAATATTCTGACAATCTTGCCAATGCCATTGTGGGAGCACCATTACCACAAGGACTGCAGCAGTTCAAGGAGAAGGCCCACCATCGCCTTATCATGGAAACTAGGGGTGGGCAATAAATGTCACCCACACCCCAAGAACAAATTAAAAAGAAAGTCTGTTATCCCTCATCTTCTAGGCTTACATGTGAAGGGTGATCTCTTGGAGGAGGTTCTGTCCAACATCTGGCACATGTGGAACCATTCCCCAGGCAGAAGAGGTGTTAGGAACAGGTGGAAACGATTCCTCGCTCTTCGGATTTTGTCTGGCTTAGTTTCTGTCATTTCAGTATCTCACATTCTCTGCAAAACATCCTGGATCCAGACACTAGACAACAGCCTGATAGATCTTTGAAAAAAATTGAATCTAATATCACCAATCTATTAAAAAATGTCTAATCTAATTGCTATGAGTAGCTGTGCAGAACGATTCGATCATTTATTAACTTGCAAGCCCATGTAAAATTATTTTATAACATTGAAAATTAATTTTAAATGACTCAGAAGTTTTCGAGAGACCTTGGGGGGAGGGCTGGAGCGTTTCAAGGCAGCTGATCTGGATGTGGTTTGACCGGACTGCCTAAGGCAGGCTGACAAATGGAATAGTGTCTAATTGTGTCTCATTACTACATGTTTTCAGCAGTAGAAATCCAGCAGGTGGCAGCTGTTGCTGATTTCTTTTTTGAAGAGTGCTGTAAAATGCCACCTAATAGCGTACAAGTCTCAACTTCTGCTGTTCAAGATATCAAGTTTATTAAAGTGGGTGAAATTGAATGAGGATTTGTAATCCTGCCGTGACAAAGGCCATTCAACATCAGTGTGGAAGTGATATCAGAAACCACATGGGAAAAAAAAGCATGTCTTTTTTGGAGGGACATATTAAAAGAACAAGCAGAAAGAACTTGCATTTATATAGCGCCTTTCACAACCTCAGGATGTCCAAAGTGCTTTACAGTCAATGAAGTACTTTTGAAGTGTAATCACTGTTTTAATGTAGGATTATTCACATATCTGCTGTCAATTTCAGGAAATTTTCCGCAGTGTTATATGTCCCTGGTTTAAATCTGTCTGAGTTGCATTAATAATGTGTTTCATGTGTGCTATTCTTGCTTTTGGGCGACAGTACAGGAGGAATGTGTTGATAAGGACCAGAGCTCCCACACTTCCCCAGTACCGTGCAGTGCCTCCTCTTCCAGTTCTATTCTGTCAGCTCCACACTCTGTATTTATCACAGAGACACCCTATCTAATCATAGCATTCGGATTTCAGAACGTGTGCATTAGGAACATAAGTTGAACAGTATAAGGTTAATTTGAATCTTAATGGGCATTGACTCCTAACCCTGAGATCTACTGCTTACAAATACAGCGTGCATTCTTGGTGATTTTTTACATCGTTTCTTAGAGTATCCTGAAATATGTTATTGATCCAGTATCCAAGTCAGCAATTACATTTTTTTGTTCGTGGACAATCCATAATCATTCGCAACCTCGGAGTCCTATGTGACCCTGAGCTGAGCTTCCGACCCCATATCCTCTCCATAACATAAGATCATAAGAAATAGGAGCAGGAGTAGGCTATACGGTCCCTCGAGCCTGCTCTGCCATTCAATAAGATCATGGATGATCTTCTACCTCAACTCCACATTCCTGCCCGATCCCCATATCCCTGGATTCCCTTAGTGTCTGAAAATCTATCGATCTCAGTTGTGAATATACTCAACGACTGAGCATCCACAGCCCTCTGGGGTAGAGAATTCCAAAGATTCATAACCCTCTGAATGAAGGAATTTTTCCCCATCTCGGTCCTAAATGGCCGACCCCTTATCCTGAGACTATGACCCCTAATTCTAGACTCTCCAGCCAGGAGAAACAACCTCTCAGCATTTACCCTGTCAAGCCCTCTAAGAATTTTATTTGTTTCAATGAGATCACCTCTCATTCTTCTAAACTCCAGAGAGTATAAGCCCATTCTACTCAATCTCTCCTCATTGGACAACCCTCGCATCCTAGGAATCAATCTATTGAACCTTTGTTGCATCCCCTCCAAGGCAAGTATATCCTTCCTTAGATAAGGAGACCAAAACTGTACACTGTACTCCAGGTGTGGTCTCACTAGAGCCCTATATAATTGCAACAAGACTTCCTTACTCTTATACTCCAACCCCCTTGCAATAAAGGCTAACATACCAATTGTGTTCCTAATTGCTTGCTGTACCTGCATGTTAACTTTCTGTGATTCATGTACAAGGACACCCAAATCCCTCTGAATACCAACATTTCTTAGCCTCTCACCTTTTAAAAAATATTCTGCTTTTCTATTCTTCCTACCATGTGCTGCTGAAACCCTCATCCTGTGTTACCTCTAGACTCGACGATTCCAATGCTCTCCCAGCTGGCCACCCACCTTTCACTCTCCGTAAACTTAAGTTCATCCAAAACTCTGTTGCCCACACCCTAACTTGCACCAAGTCCCGTTCACCCATCAACCCTGTGCTCGCTGACCTACATTGGCTCCCGGTCTGGCAACACCTCAATTTTAAAATTCTCATCCTTGCGTTCAAATCCCTTCAGGGCCTTGCCCCTCCGTATCTCTGTAACCTCCTCCAGCCCTACAACCCTCCGAGATCTCTGCACTCCTTCAATTCTGGCATCTTGTACATCCCCGATTTCCTTTGCTCCATCATTGGCGGCCATGCCTTCAGCTGTCTAGGTCCTAAACTCTGGAATTTCCTCCCTAAGCCTCTCCGCCTCTCTACCTCTCCTCTTTAAAACCTACCTCTTTGACCAAGCTTTTGGTCACCTGTCCTAATATTTCTTTACATGGCTCGGTGTCAAACTTTGCTGATAATGCTTCTGTGAAGCACCTTGAGACGTTTTAACTACGTTAAAGGCACTTAATAGATGCAAATTGTTGTAATAATCAGAAGATTATCTCCTTAATCAACAGAGCATGCTCAGTTCTACTGAAAACCTGAATGAGTAATTTTCTATTTAGTTAACTTAGTGGGTGAGGTATCGAAGTGCAGCCAGCATTTATGGAACCATACCCCAGAGTCACTGGGCTACCAAATCGGCCGTGTAGAGCCCATTTGTTTAGGCACTATGCGGCCTCCTAAAGCCCCAAAATGGCATCCGGAATGTGTGCACACGCATCTAGCGTGACGTGCACCAGACGCCATCTTGGTAAAGGCGTTTGTGCACACACAGATAACGAACGCCGGTACCACGCAAATTAAGGAGAATATGCATTAGATCAGTGTGCAACGCTGATTTAAAGGGATAGATACCATTTTGGCACTCAACGCTCCAGCCAACGAACAGCTAAACATGTCTTAGACGACTTGGAGGACCCACCACCAGCGCTATTTAAAGGGATTTACAGGTTAGTTGCTGGATTATTGCTTCGGGCTTCTGATGCATTTGTACCTGTTTTTGGACATTTCCTATACTTGAATACTAGGACTAGGGGACATAGCCTAAAAATTAGAGCCAGAACTTGCAGGAGTGAAGTTAGGAAACACGCAAAGAGTGGTAGAAGTTTGGAACGTTCTTCTGCAAACAGCAGTTGGTGCTAGCTCAATTGTGAATTTTAAATCTGAGATCGATAGATTTTTGTTAATCTAGGGTATTAATGGATATGGGACTAAGGCAGGTATATGGAGTTAGGTCACAGATCAACCATGATTTCATTGAATGGCAGAACAAGCTCGAGGGGCTAATTGCCTCTGCCACTTGCTGCCTTCTGTTATACGTCACCTTCTCCTGTGAGAAAGTGGGACATGTGTTGGTGAGTGTCCTGCAGGATGTTTGGGTGATGTGCCTGTCATGGTTGAATAGCTGCCAGTATGTGTGAGTTGTGGGTGTGTGGCTTGCAACAGTGGTAATGTGTGAGGGTGAGGGGAAGCATCTGCTTGGAAGAGTTGAGTACTGATTGAAAGAGTCTGTTGGTATGTGAGTGAGGGGGGGGGTGTAATGCATGGAGCAGTGGATGCGGCTAGTGGTGCAGTTGGTAGGAGATGCCACTTGACATTTGACCCCACTCACCTTGACCACTCGTGTCAAAGCATTGAACTTCTTCCTGCACTGCATCCATGTTCGTGGTGCTATGCATCTGGCATTGACTTCGTCCCCTACTGCCTCCCACTGCCTTTTGAGCATATATCTGGGACCTCTTGCACCCCTGCGGATACAGGATGCCCCTCCATCTGTCCACCTCTTGCACCAAGACCTGTAGTGCATCAGCAGAGAATCTTGGTGCACACACTCTCGTAGGCCTTGTACAAACTCAGATTGGAGGGTGTGGGATTTAGTAATGCACAATCTTTATTCAATGTCTTAGCATAACTCATCAGTTTGTAAACATAGGGACGGGACCTGCATCTGTGTTTTACATGTGCGATGCCTGATCTCCGTTCAGACTCCGTGCGGACCTGTATCTTATTTTTTGCACATAAGAGGTGCAGGCTGCCTTTAAGAGGTGCGAGCCACTCACGCAATATCGGCCTCCCTGCTGGTGAGAAGTCACTGAACAACGCAGCTAGGCCTATCTGCTCACGCTGGAATCAGGTAAATGACCAGGCAATACGAATCTCACGTGCTGCCTGCATCGGAACGACCAGGCACAGGTTAATGGCGCACCGCGACCCCCGTGCCCAGATTCGGGGGTTATTGAATTTAACCCCCATTGTCTTCAGAAGAAAAAGGGAAGGAAACAGGAAAGAAAAGACCCGAGGGCCAAATACCAAGGCCTTTCTGGTGCACTTCTGCAGTAAATTCAAAGTTCCCATTTGGCCTTGCTGGGAGCAGAGCCTCTACTGTCCCAAACAAGGCCATCAATACAGGAGATGGGGGTGGGGCAAGGGATAGGGACACCCAATGCTGAGAGTGCCCACATCTCTGGCCTGGAAAACACCAGTTAGGGAATCTGTGGTCACTATGGCCAGAAGAGTGAGGGGTACCAGTCTCAGGAGTGGCAGTTGTGGGGTCCAATTGTGGCTAATTGTCCAGCCTGTCGGGGCAGCCGGCACCCTAAATGTGCCCCTAGTGTCACAGATACCTGCTAGGAGCATTATAATTAAAGGACCTCCCTTTGACTCCAATAACACCAGCAAAAATGTGACTTGACAGTCGAGAGGTAAAAGTCATAAAGTAATTTTTGTGGATTAGAAAAAGAATTAATGAAGGGAAGAAACTTTCTGGGATTAATATGAACAGGAAAACGAATGAATAAAAGCATGTGATTGAAGCTGGTCAAATCTCTAGGAGCAGAGGGTTTCCACCCATGGATATTATCCAAAATAGGCAAGGAAATTGGGGTTAGGAACATAGGAACAGGAGTAGGCCATTCAGCTACTTGAGCCTGTTCCGCCATTCAATTAGATCACAGCTGATCTGTACCTTAATTCTATTTACTCACCTTGTTCAATATCCCTTGATACCCTTACCTAACGAAAATCTATCGATTTCAGTCTTGAAAATTTCAATTGACCCAGAATCCACAGCCTTCTGGGGGGAGTGAATTCCAGATTTCCAATACCCTTTGTGTGAAAAAGTGCTTCCTGATTTCCCTCCTGAGTGGCCTAGCTCTAATTTTGAGATTATGCCCAGAGGAAATAGGGTAGATACGGAGAAACTATCAAATCCTTTCAACATTTTAATTACCTGGATTAGATCACCCCTCAACCTTGTAAACTCAAGGGACTACAAGCCCAGTTTATGCAACCTGTCCTCATAATTTAACCCTTTAAGCCCCGATATCATTCTGGTGAATCTGCACTGCACCCCTTCCAGAGCCAATATATCTTTCCTGAGGTTCGGTGCCCAGAACTGAACGCGGCCGTTATAATATTCAGGAGCTTGCTAGACTCCACGCAAGAGAACATTAGCTCAAATTGCAATGCATGAAATGGAAGGTAGCCTCAGGACTAGGATAGGAAATGGTATGGGAGGTACGAGGCAGAGAGCTGGATAAATAAGGACATCCAGGCATTGACAAGCAGTGACAAGTGCGAGCCCCAGGGATTGGTGCTGGGTCGGCAGCTTTTCATTCTATATATAAATGACATAAAAACTGCAAAAAGATGTAGTCAGAATGATGGCAGTTTACCATTAACAAAGTGTGAGGTAGTAAACTGTGGATATAAGAATGGCAGATGGGAGTATAAACATGGAAGTGCCGGAGGGCGGAGATGAACAAAGGGATTTAGGGTCCAAGTACCTACATCATTAAAATCTAGCTCGCAAAAGTGATCAAAAATGACTAATTTTAGAATACAAAAGCAAGAAAGTGCAACTGCAATTACACAGCAGAGCAGTGGACAGGTCTCCTTTGCAATATTGTGTTCAGTTTTGGGCATTCTATTTTAATGCCAACTTTTAAACACATTTAAAGTAAATGGGTTAACACCAGAGCTAAAATAATACCGATTGGAAAATCTAGGCTGATAGCTCCAGCTGAAGAGATACTACAGCACAAGTACAATGGGTGGAACAACCTTCTTTTGTGTTATTTCTATGGTTTTATGATAGTAGGATACCCAGGATAGCAGGCTGAGTAATAATCAGGCAGTAATTGAACATAGGGGGTCACATTTCTTGAATGATACCCTGATCTGTTCTGAGTGGCAAGCAGCCCTGGTCCAAAATCCAATGGATAAAATGGATCTTCAGTGTAAGTCTAGAGCAGCCATAAGTAATGGCTGATACGTGCTCTGCACTTAGAAGAGAACCATTCATCTCTCAACTTGGATTTCCCGTAATTCTTTTTGTCAAACACCAGATATATACAATTTCATCAAACCCTCTGTGCTTTGGCTGAGGCTGGAGGAAGGGGGAGGGGCTGTACTGACTCCCTTTCCCTATCCTCAATGCAACGCCTGATACTACCAGTGTGTTCTGACCTCAATAGCTACTGTCTACAAACCTAATAAGCATGATTAGTAGATTAATGTTTTAGTGTTACCCTGGGCGAATGTTACAAATCACACTCCTCAATGTGTTTTTCCCTTTACGACCGTGAATTACTGATGATCCTTTGTTATATGGTTGCGTTTCACGGAAGTACCAAAGAAGAAAATTATTTTTTAAAGAGGCATTGTGGGCTAAACATGAGTCTTCCTTCAGTAAGAGTTCACAAGACTATAGACCATTATGCTGCATTTATACGGCAGCTACTATTCTGAGACTGTTCACTGTAATATGGGTCCCAGCCAGACAGTATTGGACTTACACTGCCTGACTACTGCCTGGCTGGAACTCCAAGTGCAGAGGTCCCTTTCAACTGGTTAAATTTAAATGTTTGGAGGATGCAGGCAGCAGTCTGCACATTCTATAAATATTAATTCCGGATAGGTGCAAGGAACCATTGAACATTCTTTAAACCCAATTTAACACGGCTCTGCAGTTACTGTGTGTAAGACTGTCCCCTCCAGAGAACCTCACCCTGCTTTGCTCTGGAGTCAGGTCAGGCTCTGACTCCAGATTTGTATTACAACTTTAGTGCAAAGTGAAACCCGCTTCACAGCAACACTAAAGTTGTAGTATAAACACGCCCTTCAATGGAGGGATCACTACAAATTTCTACAGGAAATTCTTAAGCTGTATAGCTTTCTTGGTTGTGTAGTGGTATTTCCTGTGCTTTTTGCCCTCACATAAATATTTTAATGCACTAAACCTGAAATATTTTTGCAAAGCTAAGTGAAATAGAAGGCATAAATGGTCTGCTATTCTATTTGGCTGTTCAGTATCAGAGGGGAAAGACCAACTCAGACACAATTAGGGATTAATCAGGGATAGTCAACATGGCTTTGTCAAGGGAAGATCATGTCTGACTAATTTGATTGAATTTTTTGAGGGGGTGACTAGGCGTGTGGATGAGGGTAACGCAGTGGATGTGGTATACATGGATTTCAGTAAGGCCTTCGATAAAGTCCCCCACAGGAGACTGGTCAAGAAGGTACGAGCCCATGGAATCCAGGGTGCCTTGGCACTTTGGATACAAAACTGGCTTAGTGGCAGAAGGCAGAGGGTGATGGTCGAAGGTTGTTTTTGTGACTGGAAGCCTGTGGCCAGTGGGGTACCACAGGGATCGGTGCTGGGTCCCTTGCTGTTTGTGGTCTACATTAATGACTTGGATATGAATGTAAAAGGTATGATCAGTAAGTTCGCTGATGATACAAAGATTGGTAGGGTGGTAAATAGCGAGGAGGATAGCCTCAGTCTGCAGGACGATATAGATGGGTTGGTCAGATGGGCGGAACAGTGGCAAATGGAATTTAACCCGGAAAAGTGCGAGGTGATGCACTTTGGAGGGACTAACAAGGCAAGGGAATACACAATGAATGGGAGGACCCTAGGCAAGACAGAGGGATCTTGGTGTGCAAGTTCACAGATCCCTGAAGGCGGCGGAACAGGTAGATAAGGTGGTAAAGAAGGCATATGGGATACTTGCCTTTATTAGCCGAGGCATAGAATATAAGAGCAAGGAGGTTATGATGGAGCTGTATAAAACACTGGTTAGGCCACAGTGTGCAGTTCTGGTCGCCGCACTACAGGAAGGATGTGATCGCTTTGGAGAGGGTGCAGAGGAGATTCACCAGGATGTTACCAGGGCTGGAGCGCTTCAGCTATGAAGAGAGACTGGGAAGATTGGGTTTGTTTTCCTTGGAGCAGAGGAGGCTGAGGGGGGACATGATTGAGGTGTACAAAATTATGAGGGGCACAGATAGGATGGATACTAAGGAGCTTTTTCCCTTCGTTGAGGGTTCTATAACAAGGGGACATAGATTCAAGGTAAAAGGCGGGAGGTTTAGAGGGGATTTGAGAAAGAACTTTTTCACCCAGAGGGTGGTTGGAGTCTGGAACTCACTGCCTGAAAGGGTTGTGGAGGCAGGAACCCTCACAACATTCAAGAAGCATTTGGATGAGCACTTGAAATGCCATAGCATACAAGGCTACGAACCAAATGCTGGAATATGGGATTAGAGTAGACAGGGCTGATGGCCGGCGCGGACACGATGGGCCGAAGGGCCTCTATCCGTGCTGTATAACTCTATGACTCTATGACTCTATGACAATGGGATAGAAATTTGTCTCGGGCAGTAGTGCACAACGGGTGGTACCACATTGGCCACCTGCTATACGCCTTGCCCAATATTCAATTCCACTCAAGTTAATGGAATTGAATAAGCAGCGGGACGTGTAACGAGCAGCCGATGATACACCGCTTGTTGTGCACTACCGCCCGAGACAAATTTCTTCCCCAATGGACGGAACTTTCTGAGACCCGGCGGCACTGGCCTTGCACATGGTGGATGACTTATCGGAAAACATGGGTGCTGTGCACACGGTTTCCCACCCATTAACATTAAAGGGAGGTAAACGGTGCATCCATGATTTTCCATTAGGTGGTCCACTTAATGTGAGGCTCTGGCTGTGACGTGGAGTCTCAGAAAGTTCCACCTATTCCAAATTCCAAAGGAAACATCGCCCAAGATTTGTTTTCAACTGATAACATCCAGAAGATTAGACCAGTTAATGTAACGTACACGTGAAGTTGTGCAAAACAAATTATGAGGAGGCAGTCTCACACCATACTACTTTCCAGAAGGAAGATAGCATGGGCTTTCAAAATAGAGGCATAGAGTACAAAAGCAAATAAATTATGTTGAAACTTTATAAAACACTGGTTCGGCCACAACTGGAGTATTGTGTCCAATTCTGGGCACCGGACTTTAGGAGGGATTTGAAGGCCTTAGAGAGGGTGCAGAAAAGATTTACTAGAATGGTTCCAGAGATGAGGGACTTCAGTTACATGGATAGACTGGAGAAGCTGGGGTTGTTCTCCTTAGAGCAGAGAAGGTTTAGAGGAGATTTGATAGCAGTGTTCAAAATCATTAAGGGTTTAGATAAAGTAAATAAAGAGAAACTGTTCCCATTGGCGGAAGGGTCGAGAACCAGAGGACACAGATTTAAGGTGATTGGCAAAAGAACCAAAGGCAATATGAGGAAAAACTTTTTTACACAGCGAGTAGTTATAATCTGGAATGTGCTGTCTGAAAGGGTGGTCAAAGCAAATGGGAACAGTGGCTCTCAAAAAGGAATTGGATAAATACTTGAAGGGAAAAAATTTGCAGGGCTACGGGGAAAGAACGGGGGAATGGGACAAACTGGATTGCTCTTACAAAGAGCCGGCACGGGCTCGATGGGCCGAATGGCCTTCTTCTGTGCTGTAACCATTCTATGATTCTATGAACAATGTTCCTTCATTGTCACCGGATCAAAATCCTGGATCTCCCTACCTAACAATACTGTGGGAGTACTTTCAGCACATGGGCTGCAGCAGTTCAAGAAGAAGTCTCACCACCATCAATAAATGATGGCCTTGCTAGTGACGCCCACATCCCGAGAATGAATAAAAGAAACATTGGCTGTAATGTAACTGCAACTTAAGTAAAGCAAAATTTATAAAGTTCTTAGGCAGCCCACTGATTTGGGACCTGTTTAAAGTTATTTTTTTAACGTTAACACGGTTCCATCCGCTCTTTGCTGACAGTGGCGGAAGAACTGTGGCTGTCACTGTGGCCAGGAACAGGGTTTCCACTGCACTTCCGGGGAAGTTATGGTAGCAGAGGGGGAGCAGCTTTAAGGAAGTTTTCAGCCCATGTGTAGTAACTGTGTAAATTGTTCAGGAAAGTTTCCTCTAGGTGGTATTTCTCGTGGAATCGTAAACATGTTCTTTTTGGACCTGGTTACAGTTTTGCTCTGTATGTGCTTGTTTGTATGTGTCCATTGAGCTTGGTTTTCCCTGGCCAGAGAGCAATCTAGAGCCAGTGATATAACTGGGGTCCACTGGCCTCATGTTGTTTTAAACCAGTACTGTGGTATAATGTTGCCCTTAAGTGTACAAACTTTATTGTGGTGAATATAGCATTTCATATTGCATTCATATCTGAGCTGATGGAATTTTTTCTCAGAAGGTTTTGAGATTGCATGGATGGTGAAAATGTAAATGACTATTGTTATGGTATGAAAATAAGCAGGTTGATGTCTTAATGTCTTGTTGTCATTATCTTCATAATTGTTTGCTTGTTCATGTCAGCCAGAAATCAGAAATGTTCATGAATCATTGGATTCAAGCCATAACAATAACTAAAATGAGACTGTTCTACAGCTCCATCCATATAAACATGTCTACAGTATAGATTGATCCCACACATGAAAGGATTGAGCACAGATGTGATGAGGCTAGGAGTGTTTTGACTTTTTACAAAGGTGGTAGAAGTTTTGCATTGTGTTAATATATCTATGTAGCTAATAATATTTTTTTGTCTGACATGTCGGGACACTTTTGAGGAGGCTGATCACACTCTAAAGAAAACAGTCCTATATCATTGTCAGTGCTATTGGCCGTGGGAGATGTAACAAGGCCGAGCAAAGCTGAAGAGGCATCAGGTTTCAGTTTTTACAGTAATACGATAACATTATCGCTGAATCAGCCACTCTTCTTGGCCTCCATCCCAGACTTTAATCTCACGCCTCCACTCCCCACCTCAGCCCCAGAAACACTTCCCACCTGGCTTCTGTGCCATTCCCCCACCCACCCTAAATCCAAGCTTTGTCCAGTAAGCTCCCGGTCGCCATCTCACAGGAAACTGACCCTACTTCATCCCTACTTTAATTTGGAACTCAAACTTTTACTCCATCCCCTTCCCGACCCAATTCACCCAACGACTCCATTCTCTGGCCCTGTGCTCCATTTCCCTTCCAATTGTTCGTTTTGATGTTGGACTCTCTTGTACATCACCAGAATGTTTGTGATTCACAGTAGTTACTAAATATTTGAAATGTTTCACTAAACCCAATTCTTATTAAAGTGTAGTATATAATATTCTATTCAACACTGTAAGAATGCAATGAAGCATGAAATGTGAAAAGACTATTTGGCACATAAACCCATTCCTTCCACAGACATTGTGTGATCTGTTTAATCATGGAATCTTCCTACCTATTTAATCTCCTGAGGAAAGGCAAGTTTTTTCCTACCCTCCAAAGACAAATGAAGGAAAATTCCACGATAACCATCTAGATCTTAGCTTAATTTTACCAGGTGCTGCAGCTCAGGAATTATCATGCTTCACACAGCAATTAATCTTTACCTGCTCAACTTCATTCCTCCACAGATAGTTATTCAGATCCTTTTTGTAAAGATGTTAAACAACATAGCATTAAGTGTTCTAGCTGGGAGTCTATTCCACATACGCTATGGGAATAATAAATCGTTCTTGCATCAAATCTTCTTTGAAGCTTGTTAATGACTATACTTCTCTCCAAATTAAATAACCTGCTTGCATCTACATGATACATTCTTCAAATCAGTCTGGAAACTTAGCCCACTTCCTCATTTAATCTTTTCTCCAGTGAAAACAAATTCAATTCTGCAAGTTTCTCTTCATCTATTGAAATCATGAAGGAAAATTGGGCGGCTCCACAACAGGCAGCTCCACGATGGGCAGTTCTACAATGGGTGGGCTCTACATTGGGCGGTTCTACAGTGGGTGGGCTCTACAATGGGCGGTTCTACAGTGGGTGGGCTCTACAATGGGCGGTTCTACAGTGGGTGGGCTCTACAATGGGCGGTTCTACAGTGGGTGGGCTCTACAATGGGCGGTTCTACAGTGGGTGGGCTCTACAATGGGCGGTTCTACAGTGGGTGGGCTCTACAATGGGCGGTTCTACAGTGGGTGGGCTCTACAATGGGCAGTTCTACAGTGGGTGGGCTCTACAATGGGCGGTTCTACAGTGGGTGGGCTCTACAATGGGCGGTTCTACAGTGGGTGGGCTCTACAATGGGCGGTTCTACAGTGGGTGGGCTCTACAATGGGCGGTTCTACAGTGGGTGGGCTCTACAATGGGCGGTTCTACAGTGGGTGGGCTCTACAATGGGCGGTTCTACAGTGGGTGGGCTCTACAATGGGCGGTTCTACAGTGGGTGGGCTCTACAATGGGCGGCTCTACAATGGGCGGTTCTACAGTGGGTGGGCTCTACAATGGGCGGCTCTACAATGGGCGAGCTCTACAATGGGCGGCTCTACAATGGGTGGGCTCTACAATGGGCGATTCTACAGTGGGTGGGCTCTACAATGGGCGATTCTACAGTGGGCAGCTCTACAATGGGCGGTTCTACAATGGGTGGGCTCTACAATGGGCGATTCTACAGTGGGTGGGCTCTACAATGGGCGGCTCTACAGTGGGTGGGCTCTACAATGGGTGGACTCTACAATGGGCGATTCTACAATGGGTGGGCTCTACAATGGGCGATTCTACAGTGGGTGGGCTCTACAATGGGCAGCTCTACAATGGGCGGTTCTACAATGGGTGGGCTCTACAATGGGTGGGCTCTACAATGGGTGGGCTCTACAATGGGCGGTTCTACAATGGGTGGGCTCTACAATGGGTGGGCTCTACAATGGGTGGGCTCTACAATGGGTGGGCTCTACAATGGGCGATTCTACAGTGGGTGGGCTCTACAATGGGCGGCTCTACAATGGGTGGGCTCTACAATGGGTGGGCTCTACAATGGGCGGTTCTACAGTGGGTGGGCTCTACAATGGGCGGTTCTACAGTGGGCGGTTCTACAATGGGCGGTTCTACAGTGGGTGGGCTCTACAATGGGCGGTTCTACAGTGGGTGGGCTCTACAATGGGCGGCTCTACAATGGGCGGTTCTACAGTGGGTGGGCTCTACAATGGGCGGCTCTACAATGGGCGAGCTCTACAATGGGCGGCTCTACAATGGGTGGGCTCTACAATGGGCGATTCTACAGTGGGTGGGCTCTACAATGGGCGATTCTACAGTGGGCAGCTCTACAATGGGCGGTTCTACAATGGGTGGGCTCTACAATGGGCGATTCTACAGTGGGTGGGCTCTACAATGGGCGGCTCTACAGTGGGTGGGCTCTACAATGGGTGGACTCTACAATGGGCGATTCTACAATGGGTGGGCTCTACAATGGGCGATTCTACAGTGGGTGGGCTCTACAATGGGCAGCTCTACAATGGGCGGTTCTACAATGGGTGGGCTCTACAATGGGTGGGCTCTACAATGGGTGGGCTCTACAATGGGCGGTTCTACAATGGGTGGGCTCTACAATGGGTGGGCTCTACAATGGGTGGGCTCTACAATGGGTGGGCTCTACAATGGGCGATTCTACAGTGGGTGGGCTCTACAATGGGCGGCTCTACAATGGGTGGGCTCTACAATGGGTGGGCTCTACAATGGGCGGTTCTACAGTGGGTGGGCTCTACAATGGGCGGTTCTACAGTGGGCGGTTCTACAATGGGCGGTTCTACAGTGGGTGGGCTCTACAGTGGGCAGTTCTACAGTGGGCGGTTCTACAGTGGGTGGGCTCTACAATGGGCGGCTCTACAATGGGCGGTTCTACAGTGGGTGGGCTCTACAATGGGCAGCTCTACAATGGGTGGGCTCTACAATGGGTGGGCTCTACAATGGGCGGCTCTACAAGGGGCGGTTCTACAGTGAGTGGGCTCTACAATGGGTGGGCTCTACAATGGGCGGCTCTACAGTGGGTGGGCTCTACAATGGGCGATTCTACAATGGGCAGCTCTACAATGGGCGGTTCTACAGTGGGTGGTTCTACAGTGGGTGGTTCTACAGTGGGTGGGCTCTACAATGGGCGGCTCTACAATGGGCGATTCTACAGTGGGCGGCTCTACAATGGGCAGCTCTACAATGGGCGGTTCTACAGTGGGTGGTTCTACAGTGGGTGGTTCTACAGTGGGTGGGCTCTACAATAGGCGGTTCTATAAAGGGCGAGCTCTACAAGGGACGAGCTCTACAAGGGGCGAGCTCTACAATGGGTGGCTCTACAATGGGCGAGCTCTACAAGGGGCGGTTCAACAGTGGGTGGGCTCTACAAGGGGCAGTTCTACAGTGGGTGGGCACTACAATGGGCGAGCTCGACAATGGGCGAGCTCTACAATGGGCAGTTCTACGAGGGGCGTGCTCTACGAGGGGCGAGCTCCACAAGGGGCGGTTCTACAATGGGCGTGCTCTACGAGGGGCGAGCTCTACAATGGGCGAGCTCTACAATGGGCGGCTTTACAACAGACAGCTCTACAATGGCAGATGCAGTATAATGTGGATAAATGTGAAGGTATCTACTTTGGAAGGAAAAACAGAAAGGCAGAGTATTATTTAAATGGTGATAGATTGGGGAATGTTGGTGTACAAAAGGACCTGGGTGTCCTTGTACACCAGTCACTGAAAGCAAACATGCAGGTGCAGCAAGCAGTTAGGAAGGCAAATGGTATGTTGGCCTTCATTGCAAGAGGATTTGAGTACAGGAGCAAGGATGTCTTACTGCAGTTATACAGGGCCTTGGTGAGACCACACCTGGAGTATTGTGTGCAGTTTTGGTCTCCTTACTTAAGAAAGGATATACTTGCCATAGAGGGAGTGCGGCGAAGGTTCACCAGACTGATTCCTGGGATGGCAGGACTGTCGTATGAGAAGAGATTGGGTCAACTTGGCCTATATTCACTCAAGTTTAGAAGAATGAGAGGGGATCTGATTGAAACATATAAAATTCTGACAGGGCTAGACAGACTGGATGCAGGGAGGATGTTTCCCCTGGCTGGGGGATCCAGAACGAGGGGTTACAGTCTCAGGAAATGGGGTAGGACATTTAGGGCTAAGATGAGGAGAAATTTCTTCATTCAGAGGATGGTGAACCTGTGGAATTCTCTACCACAGAAGGCTGTGGAGGCCAAGTCACTGAATATATTTAAGAAGGAGCTAGATAGATTTCTAGTCACAAAAGGCATCAAGGAGTATGGGGAGAGAGCGGGAATATGGCATTGAGATAAAGGATCAGCCATGATCATATTGAATGGCGGAGCAGGCTCGAGGGGCTGAATGGCCTACTCCCGCTCCTATTTTCTATGTTTCTATGTTTCTACAACGGGCGGCTTTACAACGGGTGGGCGATCTGCTCCGCCAGGTGAAGTTGAAGATTTACTCCCACATGTTTTAGTGAAGGATCAAATTCCTCAAGACAAAGGAGCAACCTACTGACTAAATTCCAGTGTTGTCCTGACCTACAGTCAACTTCATTAAAGATGGAGATTTGCCGTCAAGATCCCACTTGTTTGTGCTCATTGAGTGAGGGAGTTTAGTGCTGTGGAACAGGAAACTTTCTCTTCTGGACTCCCAGTGCCTGTATTTTGTTAACTGGGTGTTGGTGGAGTGCAAAAGGTGATGTCACAACAATGCCAAACATATTATAACTAGAATATGAATTCGAAAAATTCGGTTACATCAGATAAGGAAAAGAAAATAAATTCTGCAAACTGGACTAATCCAGTCATACACTGAAGAACTCCAAGCAGTGATAAGGTCTGCTTTTCATTAATGAAAATGAGATGGAAATTTGGCACAAGTGGTGGTTGCGTGTTAGGATGACAGCGGCCTGGCAGAATGCAGTTGGAATGGAGCTTAGTTTCAGTCTGAAGAAATCACACCTGCACTCATGAAAGGATCTGGGAGAATTATCATTAGAAACATGGTCAACAGCTTGGGGCTGGAGGCCAGGTCATACATCTGGTTCTGACTGGATTGATTAGGGTGTGTTCACTTTTTCCAACTATGAAATAGAAACACACACACAGAACATGTTTCAGTGAAGGAGCAAATTTCTTAAACAAAGGAGCAGCTTTCTGACAAATGCCAGTGTTAACCTGACCTACACTCAGCTCCATTAAAGAGGGAGGTTTGCCATCAAGTTACCAATTTTTTGGGCTCATCGAGTGAGGGATGTTTTTTTTTTATTCGTTCATGGGATGTAGGTGTCGCTGGTGAGGCCGGCATTTATTGCCCATCCCTAATTGCCCTTGAGAAGGTGGTGGTGAGCCGGGTTAGCGCTGGGGAACAGAAAATGTTCCATTTTGAGTACTCCCAGGTCGGATATACCCTAGTAGACTCAGTGATGTGAAGTCTGCAGTAGCCTAGCTGTCGATGAGTGACCAGCCAGTCCAGTTCACTGATGGGACCTGACAGGGTAGACCTCTGCCTGCTGCCTGAGATTCTTCTGCCTTAGTTCCAGATAACCCTGCAATCCCATATAGGTTGGTTTGATCCTAGCGGGACAAGCAGCTGGAAGTTTACTACTGCTCTGTACTGGTAAGCTTCATGGGCTTTTGACTGGTTTAGTTGGCTGCAGAGTAAAACTCCCTCTACTCTTCTCAATAGTGTATCTTAACCCCAGCTTCAAAAGGGTACCTACCACATCTGACCTCTCCGTTTCCTACACTAACCTTCCCTATGGTCTCTCTCCTTTAAAAATTAAATAGTAACAGAGATTTTCAATAGCTTTAGCATCATTTTGCTTTTACTGTCTGTACCAGTTGTGTGTGCATTTCTTCCTTTGTTGATCGAGCTGCACTAATGTCTATCTATGGGGGTAATTTTAACTTTGGGCAACAGTAAAAAATGGGCGATATCAAACTGACCACCCACTGTACACCCTGTCCGATTTTGCCTTCCATTGACAATGCATGCTCTATAATGGGCGGCTGATTCGATATCGCCTATTTTGCCTACAGTTAGAATTACCCCCAGTGACTCAGGGACAGCAGGGATTTTGGTATTTCAACCTTCAGTGCTAATTCGTCTCTCTCATACTGGAAGACTAATGTCCTACTGATCACCTTAAACTAATGCCTTCAATATAGTTCACCTGAATCGTAGGAGTTGAATTGGTGTTAGTATGATTTCAGACCTAACTCAGGGAGTGGTTCTTGCGTCCTTTACATTAAATTGCTACCAGCGAAGCTGAGGCTACCATTGACAGAAGGTCTGTAATGTGAAGGGACGGAGCTCCTGCTCCTGCAGGAACACCTAGAATCATAGAATCGTAGAAAGGTTTCAGCAAGGAAGGAGGCTATTTGGCCCATCGAGTCTGTGCCGACTCTATGCAAGAGCGATCCAGCTAGTCCCACTCCCCCACCCCATCCCCGTAGCACTGCAATTTTTTGCCTTTCAAGTACTTATCCAGTTCCCTTTTGAAGGCCATGATTGAATCCGCCTCCACCACCCCTTCTGGCAGTGTATTTCAGATCCTAATCACTCACTGTGTAAAAAAGTTTTTCCTCATGTCACCTTTGGTTCTTTTGCTAATCACCCTAAATCTAGGTCCTCTGGTTCTTGACCCTTCCATCAATGGGAACAGTTTCTCTCTCTCTACTCTGTCTAGACCCTTCATGATTTTGAATACCTCTATCAAATCTCCTCGCTACCTTCTCTGTTCCAAAGAGAATAATCCCAGCTTCTCCAGTCTGTCCACATAACTAAAGTCCCTCATCCCTGGAACCATTCTAGTAAATCTCTTCTGCACCCTCTCTAAGGCTTTCACATCTTTCCTAAAGTGCAGTGCCCAGAACTGGACACAATAGTCCAGTTGTTGCCGAACCAGTGTTTTATAAAGGTTCATCATGATTTACTTGCTTTTGTACTCTATGCCTCTATTTATAACGCCCAGGATCCCTTATCCTTTTTTAACTGCTTTCTCAACCTGCCCTGCCACCTTCAATGATTTGTGCACATATACCCCCAGATCTCTCTGTTCCTATACCCCTTTTAGAGTTGTGCCCTCTAGTTTATATTGCCTCTCCTAGTTCTTCCTACGGAAATGTATCACTTCGCATTTTTCTGTGTTAAATTTCATCTGCCACGTGTCTGCCCATGCCACCAGTCTGTCTATATCCTCTTGAAGTCTATCACTATCCTCCTCATTGTTCGCTATCCGTCCAAGTTTCGTGTCATCTGCAAATTTGGAAATGGTGCCCTGTACACCCAAGTCTGAGTCATTAATATATATCAATAACAGCAGTGGTCCCAGCACCAACCCCTGGGGAACACCACTGTACACCTCCCTCCAGTCTGAAAAACAACCGTTCATCACTATTCTGTTTCCTGTCACTTAGCCAATTCTGTATCCATGTTGCTACTTCCCCCCTTATTCCATGGGCCACAATTGTACACCACATCAACTGCATTGCCCTCTTCGACCCTCTCTGTTACCTCATCAAAAAACTCTATCAGGTTAGTTAAACATGATTTGCCTTTAACAAATCTGTGCTGGCTTTCCCTAATCAATTCACACTTGTCTAAGTGACTGTTAATTCTGTCCCGGATTATTGTTTCTAAAAGTTTCCCCACCACCGAGGTTAAACTGACTGGCCTGGAGTTGCTGGGTTTATCCTTACACCCTTTTTTGAACAAGGGTGTAACATTTGCAATTCTCCAGTCCTCTTGCACCACCTAAGGATGATTGGAAGATTACGGCCAGTACCTCCGCAATTTCCACCCTTACTTCCCTCAGCAACCTAGGATGTATCCCATCCCGACCGGGTGACTTATCTACCATAAGTACAGCTAGCCTTTCTACTACCTCTTCTTTATCAATTTTTAGCCCATCCAGTATCTCAACTATATCTTCCTCTACTGAGACTCTGGCAGCATCTTCTTCCTTGGTAAAAATAGATGCAAAGTATTCATTTAGTACCTCGGCCATCCCCTCTGCCTCCATGAGTAAATCTCCTTTATGGTCACTAATCAGCCCCATCCCTCCTCTTACTACCGGTTTACTATTTATATGCCTGTAGTAGACTTTTGGATTCCCTTTTATGTTTGCCACCAGTCTATTCTCATACTCTCTCTTTGCCCCTCTTATTTCCTTTTTCACTTCCCCTCTGAACTTTCTATATTCTGCCTGGTTCTCACTTGTGTTATCAACCTGACATCTGTTGTACGCCCCTTTTTTCTGCTTCATCTTATTCTCTATCTCTTTTGTCATCCAGAGAGCTCTGGCTTTAGTTGCCCTACCTTTCTCCCTCGTGGGCATGTACCCAGACTGTACCTGAACCATCTCCTCTTTAAAGGCTGCCCACTGTTCAATTACAGTGTTGCTTGCCAATCTTTAATTCCAATTTACCCGGGCCAGATCTGTTCTCGTCCCATTGAAATTGATCCACCTTCGGGTGAGTATTTTTACTTTAGAGTGGTCCATGTCCTTTTCCATAGCTATTCTAAACCTTATCACTGCTCCCTAAATGTTCCCCCACTGACACTTGCTCCACTTGGCCCACCTCATTCACCAGAACCAAGTCCAACAATGCCTCCCTCCTCGTTGGGCCGGAAACATACAGGTCAAGAAAGTTCTCCTGAACACATTTCAAAAATTCCTCCTCCTCTTTGCCCCTTATATTATTACTATCCCAGTCTATATTAGGATAGTTGAAGTCCCGAGTTATCACTACTTCAGCTTTTGCACCTTTCTGTAATTTCCCTGCAAATTTGTTCCTCTATCTCCTTCCCACTAGTTGGTGGCCTATAGAATACACCCAGTATTGTAATGGCACCTATATTGTTTCTTAAGTCTAACCAAATAGATTCTAATCAAATAGGTTCACCTCATGTGAACTGCAGCATTGTGTGGTATGAATGAAAAAGCACACTCCTTCAATTGCCAAGTTAACTAATCTGAGCTGGGGCAGCAGTTGAGGTGTTACGATTGGCAGGGAAAATTAACCAAGGTTCCTGCTCCTGATCTCTGTCCAGTGACCGTGGCTGGAAAGTGCTGGTGTGTGGATTTCAGGTGAGTGTCGAGGATGATGAGCTCCTCAGTCAAATAGGCTGCTCGTTGTCGTCTGCCTAACAGCCT
Source organism: Heptranchias perlo (assembly GCF_035084215.1). NCBI lineage: Eukaryota > Metazoa > Chordata > Chondrichthyes > Hexanchiformes > Hexanchidae > Heptranchias > Heptranchias perlo. The sequence goes on from NC_090326.1 coordinate 135,802,616, forward strand.
GCGTGCATCTGGTTCTGGGGCTCTAATGGTACATTTGTAGCCGTGATAAAATTCTAGGTCACACAAAGTGCCTATTTTATTTACCTTGTGAAACTCCTGCTTAATGTATTAATATGTAATGGATGTTGCACATGGGCAGAAACAATTAACGGCAGTTGTACATGTAACAGCACAGTCCCATGTCTAGAGTGTTGCAGCAGCTGCTGATCTCATTTCCTACAGAGAGGAGCCTGATAATCAACAGGAACTTTACAGCCAGCTATCGCTAGCCAGAAGTGTGTACACGTGAAGTGACCCTGGTGCTTTCCGAACACAAATGTCATGCACCTTAATCACTCAATAACTTAATGGTAAACAAACAGCTGTACTCAATTATTTCCTTTTGCATTTCATTGGCGTAATCATCCTTGATTCTGGACACATGAGGCATGGTATGTGAATTCAGCAGAATGGGAACTACAAACAAAAAAATCAGGGAATTAATTCAGGAGTGGTCCAGTGAGAGCTATAGCAGCATCAGTGAGGCAGCATCAAACTTGAAGTTGGTGAATGAGATTTGAAAGCTGTGCCCGTTTGTGGCTGATGTTCTAAACTGGATAGCCCAATGGTGAAGGATGGAATACTGGAGCCTGGTCTTCAGTTGCCTCCCAACCTTGATTCACTGAGCTTCCCTTTGCACACACATCACACCCGAGATAAGCTCTCTTATATATGGATACAAGAGAGCCCCAATTGATACACACCACCTGAATACAATTAACACTAATTGATATAAATCACATGGATACAATTAACAGCTGGTTGACAATGAAAATGTCCTTCAGGGGATGTGAGTGGGGTAGAAATTTGCCTTGGACGGTAGCACAATACAGGAGTGTACAACAGGTTTTGGCTGCCTGTTACACGCTCAATCAGACATTGATCTCCATTGAAGTCAATGGAATTGAATATCAGGCGTGGAGCATAACAGGCGGCCGATGTGATCCCGGGCGTGGAGAATAACAGGCGGCCGATGTGATCCCGGGCATGGAGAATAACAGGCGGCCGATGTGATCCCGGGCGTGGAGCATAACAGGCGGCCGATGTGATCCCGGGCATGGAGAATAACAGGCAGCCGATGCAATCCCGGGCGTGGAGAATAACAGGCGGCCGATGTGATCCCGGGCATGGAGCATAACAGGCGGCCGATGTGATCTCAGGCGTGGAGTATAACAGGCGGCCGATGTGATCCCAAACGTGGAGTATAACAGGCGGCCGATGTGATCTCAGGCGTGGAGTATAACAGGCAGCCGATGTGATCTCAGGCGTGGAGTATAACAGGCGGCCGATGTGATCTCAGGCGTGGAGTATAACATGCAGCCAATGTGATCTCAGGCGTGGAGTATAACAGGCGGCCGATGTGATCTCAGGCGTGGAGTATAACAGGCGGCCGATGTGATCCCAAACGTGGAGTATAACAAGCGGCCGATGTGATCTCAGGCGTGGAGTGTAACAGGCGGCCGATGTGATCTCAGGCGTGGAGTATAACAGGCGGCCGATGTGATCCCAGGCATGGAAATGTAACAGGCGGCCGATGTGATCCCAGGCATGGAAATGTAACAGGCGGCCGATGTGATCTCAGGCGTGGAGTATAACAGGCGGCCGATGTGATCTCAGGCGTGGAGTATAACAGGCGGCCGATGTGATCCTGGGCGGGGAGTATAACAGGCGGCCGATGTGATCCCAGGCATGGAGTGTAACAGGCAGCCGATGTGATCTCAGGCGTGGAGTATAACAGGCGGCCGATGTGATCCCAGGCGTGGAGTGTAACAGGCGGCCGATGTGATCTCAGGCGTGGAGTATAACAGGCGGCCGATGTGATCTCAGGCGTGGAGTATAACAGGCGGCCGATGTGATCCCAGACGTGGAGTATAACAGGAGGCCGATGTGATCTCAGGCGTGGAGTATAACAGGCGGCCGATGTGATCTCAGGCGAGGAGTATAACAGGTGGCCGATGTGATCCCAGACGTGGAGTATAACAGGTGGCCGATGTGATCTCAGGCGTGGAGTGTAACAGGCGGCCGATGTGATCCCAGACGTGGAGTATAACAGGCGGCCGATGTGATCCCAGACGTGGAGTATAACAGGTGGCCGATGTGATCCCAGACGTGGCGTGTAACAGGCGGCCGATGTGATCTCAGGCGTGGAGTATAACAGGCGGCCGATGTGATCTCAGGCGTGGAGTATAACAGGTGGCCGATGTGATCCCAGACGTGGCGTGTAACAGGCGGCCGATGTGATCTCAGGAGTGGAGTATAACAGGCGGCCGATGTGATCTCAGGCGTGGAGTATAACAGGCGGCCGATGTGATCCCAGACGTGGCGTGTAACAGGCGGCCGATGTGATCTCAGGCGTGGAGTATAACAGGCGGCCGATGTGATCTCAGGAGTGGAGTATAACAGGCGGCCGATGTGATCTCAGGCGTGGAGTGTAACAGGCGGCCGATGTGATCCCAGACGTGGAGTATAACAGGCAGCCGATGTGATCTCAGGCGTGGAGTATAACAGGTGGCCGATGTGATCCCAGACGTGGCGTGTAACAGGCGGCCGATGTGATCTCAGGCGTGGAGTATAACAGGCGGCCGATGTGATCTCAGGCGTGGAGTATAACAGGTGGCCGATGTGATCCCAGACGTGGCGTGTAACAGGCGGCCGATGTGATCTCAGGAGTGGAGTATAACAGGCGGCCGATGTGATCTCAGGCGTGGAGTATAACAGGCGGCCGATGTGATCTCAGGCGTGGAGTATAACAGGTGGCCGATGTGATCCCAGACGTGGTGTGTAACAGGCGGCCGATGTGATCCCAGACGTGGCATGTAACAGGCGGCCGATGTGATCCCAGACGTGGCGTGCAACAGGCGGCCGATGTGATCCCAGACGTGGCATGTAACAGGCGGCCGATGTGATCCCAGACGTGGCGTGTAACAGGCGGCCGATGTGATCCCAGACGTGGCGTGTAACAGGCGGCCGATGTGATCTCAGCGTGGCGTGTAACAGGCGGCCAACATGATCACACCCATTTTGCACTACCACCATTAGACGAATTTACACCCCAGTATATCTACGCGCAGCCCTTACTTTCCGGAAGCACTTCAACAGTCACTCAGGTTTCGCCAGACTTGATGGCTCACCTGCTTTTGTAGTTAGGAATCCATTTAGCTGTGGCTTCAGCTTGACTGTCGTAATAATAAACTGACAGGACATCCTGCTTTTGTTGACGATGTCCTGCGGTCCCAGTTTCCCAGTAACTGGTTTCGGGGCATTTTTAGTTTATGTCGCCAGTTTCCAAAGAGAGAAAACACACTTCTGATTTGCATTTGCCGTCTTCCTCCGAAGCACAGCCCAGAAAAACTGCTCTCCGCCCCTCCCCAGCTGCTATTCAAAATGATGTACCCCAGTATTACAATTGTGAAATAAGTTCAATTGCATGTAGTTTTTGTTTTAACTGTATGAAGTCATATATTTGATGGAAATTCTGCATACATCAAGGTGGATGAGGGATCTCAGTGCTGAAGATTGAAACATTTCCCATTTCAGGCACCAAGTGTCAACTTCTGGCCCTCCCAGATCTTCTATAGCATGGCTTGCTGCAAAGTAAAATCCCCTCTACTCTGCCCAAAAAATGTGCCTTAATCCCAACTTCAGAGCACCCCCCTCCCCCAATATTGAACCAGTGTGACATTCCTATTTCAATAAACAAGCAATTCTTGTAGACACTTTGATGCCAAACTAGAACAGTTTTGTGCTGTTAGGCTATGCCAGCTAGGAATTAAATTGAAATAATGCAAACTTACTTCATATGACTCTTATGGACAGTCGAGAAAGGAAACCTTCAGCCTAGTCTGATTCAAACCCAGACCCCTAGAAGTGAAAGGTCAGTAAGCTAGCCCACTGGCCTATAAATCTGGCTGTGCAGCACCCATTTTTCGGGCACTAACCAGCCTACTAAGCCTCCAACATGGCGGCAGAAAGCGTATGCACATTTCTGGCCTGAAGTGCGTCACCCACCATATTGAGAAAGGAAAAAAAATTGGCATACTGTGCCAATGCCTGAAACAAGCATTAGTCCATTTGCATGGGCAAATACGGGCCCTAGCGGCAGTTTGAGCCCCCCACTGCAAGATTGGTTTGTCCTGAGGTAACCAGAGCCTGTGCCGGCTGCACTCGGTGAAACCAGACCTTGGGACCGTCTGCTACCAAAAAGGTAAGTTTTTGAAATTTACTTATCTGAATGTGGAGCCGGGAGGAGCAGGAGTGCTTCTCATGACCCCACATTTAAAGAAAGCTCGCCACCGCTCCTGACCTTCCCCTGCTCCCACCCCCCCAGACCCCCAATCCAATCGCCACCACTGCCCCCTTCACCGGCCTCTGATCTCCTGACTCCCGGCTCTCACTTACCCGAGGGCCACAGTGACATTGGCAGCGGCCCGATCTTTGTTTACTCTTAGCCAGCTGGCTGTTCGTGCCATCCCAGCTTGATGAGGCCTGAGGCTCAACATCGGAGTGCCTTAGGCCACACCATTCAGGTGCCCAAAATGGGCACACCAGAATTTCCACCCCACTATTTCGCCAACTGTAGTTTAATTTCCTAAAATTAATTCTACTTGCCACAGTCTGTGTCACAACATGACTCCGAGAACTACACCATGTGCCCAGTTGGGATGAGGCACATATGAACATAGAAAATAGGTAATGGCAAATAACGAATTAAATTTCACTGCTTCAAGATGCTGTCATGATATCTGAGCAATGAAGCAGTTAGTGAGCTATATAGGTCATCCTCACCAGTCAAATATAAATAGGCATCTGACACATAGCATTACTTACAGCACTCTTGTGGCCCCTGAAATGTGGAAATTAAAACATATTTTCACACTAGTGACACTGTAAGCTCAACAAAAGTTTCGTCTAATTTTCCATATTTAAAATGAAAAAGAACCATACAAAATATTTTTCCAGCTATTTAAATTGAATTCAAATGAAAACTAGCTTTCTTTCCAAGGTGAGGCTGACAGTACTCCATTATAAATAGTCCAATTATCCCCACGAGGGTAGAAATGAGTCCTTGTTGCGTCAGTTTTACCAGCATCATTCAAAGCTAACTGATTTTAAGGGGGTGATTTTAAACCCCAAGAACGGGTGGGTTGGGGGTCGGGTCGGAGTTGAAAATAGTTGCTTTTCTCGGTTGCAACTGCAAAATTTTCGGACTTTGCATTCCCAGTGGGAAGCCTGTACTTTTATACGCCAACATTAAACCCAGAAATAAAGCCAGGTTGCGGTTGCCCTCTAAATCTCTAAGACAAAAGCAAAATACTGCAGATGCTGGAAATCTGAAATAAGAACAGAAAATGCTGGAAACACTCAGCAGGTCAGGCAGCATCTGCGGAGAGAGAAACAGAGTTAACGTTTCAGGTCGATGACCTTTCATCAGAACACAGATGCTGCCTGACCTGCTGAGTGTTTCTGACATTTTCTGTTCTTATTTCAGATTTCCAGCATCTGCAGTATTTTGCATTTGTTTTAGACTTTAAAATCAGTTAGCTTTGAATGATGCTGGTGGTTAGATGCCCTTTCATTTCACTCCATTGCCTTTGATTGGATACCAAGGACGGGTGAAAAATTTAGGTAGAGCTTTCCCTCAGAAGATTAAGTAGCTGGAGTAGAATCCACAATAAAATATATAGAACATATAGAAGGAATAGGATTGATGGGCCAAATGGCCTTTTTCTCATTCCATACTTTCCTACGTTCTTACGAATCTGTCAATCCATCTTCTGTAAACTGCTGGGTGAAGACTCGAAGCACAAGCTGCAGTGCACATGACCTGGCTGCACGTCTCTGTGGTCACATTACTGATGGATCAGCAGATTCTATTGTGGGCTGCATGCAAAGTATTTACACCATGAAAGAAATGGGATAAACCCAATGATTATTCCATTGAAATCTGAATCAAAGCATCAGCTGTTCTCCCACTTATGGTACATTAGCTGTAGTTGAGTTAGATCACACAGAAATGTGGACTGGTGGGAGCAATGGATATGGAAGTAGCACCGATTACCGACATAAATAGACCAATGTGTTGGTCACTTGTATTGATTAATCTGACAGGATTTTATCAATTACATCAGGATGTTCCCCACTTACAAAGCCATCCAGGTGAGCAATTGTAACTATAGCATTTCAAAATATATTTTAATTAATGCTGCTTTCTAGCTTTAAATGTAATTCTAACTGTGCTCTGCCGATTGTAACACTTTTGGCAGGAGGTTAACTGCACTTTTTTACCCTTGAAAATAGCATGTTGCCAATGAATCCACATTATAAAATTAAAATTATATCACCTAGTAACCACACACAGTAACTCCCAACAGATTGTTGTTCCTGGGGAATGTGAAGTTTTATAAAGGACACTGAGATTACTGCTGTTAATTATTTTTATGAAACCGTCTCGCTGAAGTTATGAATCCAAAGAAACAGCGAAAGTGCTGAAAAATAAAAGTCAGCCTTTCTTCCGTCTGTTCCTTCCTATTGGATATAAAAGTGATATGAAGAACAAGGGAGTTGGAAGGCAGAGATAAACTCTGCACTCTGTCATTTAAAAGGCATGGAGCTGAATGTATTCCAAAAGATTATCATATGCTGTTAAACGAAAGCACTAAATGCTTAAAATATATCAGAGACCAAGTTTGCTCTATCTTGAATATGGCTAGTTTTAGTAAATGTTTTGGCAAGTGCAAATATATATTTTTTCCCCAATGTCTTCCCGCTCTCTTCTGAAGACTGTGCCCCATAGTACAGTTCCACAGGTACCAGCAGCCCATAACTGAGTGGCTCTGTTACAAATTTAGAGACTGAAAATGACAGGTCTCCTTGGAGCTGCAAAATTAACATTAAATCCTATTAGGTAGAGACTTTCTATTTTTCCCCCTATCTTTAGAAAGAACAAGTAAGGAAGACCTTGCATTAATATAGCAGTTTGTCACATCCTCAGGATGTCCCAAAGCACTTCGCAACCAATGGATTACTTTTGCCAATACAATTACTGTTGTTATGTCGGCAAACAGAGCAGCCAGTACTTTCCACTAACAGTAGCTCACACAAACACACTCCAATGTCTGAAAGATGCAAAACAAAAGTTTCACGAGCTGTAGGAATTTGCTAATATAGACCCAAATTTTATGTTGTGTGACCATTAAACTGCATGCATGGCAAACATAAACTATACTGTGATTCCTCTCTATTAGCCATACAACACTATTGGCATATTTATATGGAGAGGACAGGGACATTATTGATGAAGGGCTGGATATGCTACTAATATGATAGTATTTATTTGATGGGCACTGATGCCACTTATCAGACCAGCAGCGTTTTGCTCCTATGATGTCCTTCCTGTAATACGGCAGCTAGAATTGCACACAACACACCACATGAGGTTAAACCAATGCCCTGTGTAAGCTCAGTGTCACATCCTGTGATTAGTGTTCTTTGTGCTGTACAACCCAAGATCCTACTTGCCTTATTTACCACTTCCACAGCCAGTTTCATTGATCTATCTGCTAGTAGCCCCAAATCCTTCCTTAGACTCATCACTTCTCATTTGCCAATATTAAATTTCAGTTGCCATTTCTCAACCCAGTTTCTCAATCTATCTCAATCCCCCTGCACCTGATCAGCCTGCTGTTGACTGTTTGCAAACCCTGCCCCCATCCCACCATCTTGGTGTAATCAGCAAATGTAAACATTTTTTTCCGTCTTTTTCCCTTTCCAAATCATTGATTATACAACGTGAATAGCAAAAGTCCAAGCACCAATCCTTCAACTCCGCATTAAGTGACTTCCCGCCTACCCAACCCCAGTCGAATACACATCCACCCTCTGTCTCTTTCAATGCAGCTAGTTGCCAATCCACTTCAATAACCGCCTATCTATTTTCTGCTTTTCTACCTTTTGGACCAAGCTCTTATGTAGTAATATATAAAAAGCCTTGTTGAAGTCTAAATAAGCAATATTCACCGAGTTCCCTATCTCCACAACCTCTGATGCCTCCTATTCTAACAGGTTTGTTGAGTATGATCTTTCCCCCGGTAAAACCATGCTGACGTGCTCTGCTGACCTGGTAATTTTCCAGATATTTCGCAGTACCCTTCTTCAGGATAACCTCTAATGTTTGAACTATGACATGTATCAGGCTCGCCGGCCTGTAATTTCCAGCACAGGCCATTTGTCCTATAGGCCCTACCCCCAAAAACGGCTAGCCAGCAGTTGTGACCCTAACACTGCCATTCTCAGAAATTTTGTTTTGAAAAGTTATTGGTGCAGCATTTTAAAATCTGCATGTCACTGACCTTAATGGGACAGGAGATTCTGACCAATTTAATGCCATTTTTGTGAAGTACTTCCTTATCAGGTCCCATGACTGGGAGACAAGTTGGTTTTTTTAAATTTTCCTATTCAATGTGGGACAATTTTACCCTTACCCCAGAGTTGTGTTGGAATATCAACATGAAAACTGGTGGTAAGGCATTTAAATTAAGTCATAGACAATAGTTAAACAGCACTTGGCTGCACTTCCTGTCCTAGCATTACATGCCATTGCAGTTTACATTGGTATTAGAAACAAGCACAGGAAAAACCGTCATGTCTATCAGCTTTTAAATAATGTAATTTTAAGTAAAAACAAACCCATTTTAAAAGTCACTGCTCCGTAAAAGTTTGCAACTAAAGAGCCATTTACCTCATGGCTTAGGGTGGCATGGTGAGTTCTTGATCAGAGCAATTCTGCTTAAGAATTAGTTCTTAGACTATTCACCTTGCATTTAAAAGCTTCCTATATTGAAGTGTCCTTTTTGTTGAAATGGCTCAAAATCGTCAACCCTGCATGTCCTGACGTTTCTAGTTTCTAGTTTTAAAGATGGGCACAGTGGGATATATGCGCTGCCCCTCAGAATGCTGGGACATGGGTTTGTGACCACTCTGTTCTGAATTTCCAATCTCAGCCATACCACGGTGAGGAGCTACAGAGTGGTTGCCAGTTGCTTCCCCACAGGGAGGGAACATTGGAGCTAGTAGCTGGCATAGTGCCCTGAATTTGGCACTAATTGGCACTAACAAAATCTCGTTAATGAAAGGTCACTGAATAGAGAGTGTGGGAGTAAAAATGTCCCTGGATAGAGTGAGTGGGGAAAAAATGTCATAATTGTTCAATAAATTGATTTTCTCAGGTTAGTACTGCGGTACCCTTGGGGTTAATGTATTGAACCTGAGCCATGTTACACCTGAGATGGGACAGACAGGCCCAAAATGATAAAAAAAATACTAACCACCTCTTCCCAGAATCCTTTCTTTCCCTCCACAGAGACTACAGACATAGGCAGAGGGAAACAACAGCACATTGTCTATGATTGAAGTTAGCAGCTAGTAATTCAGCAGCAATTCTCGTTCCAATAAGTCGGACATACAAGAAAAAAAAGAAGTGTCACATTAGATTAACTGAAAGCAATCTGAATCATGTTTGAAGGTGCATCGGAGTGAAGGAAGCTTTATTGTTTCAGCCTTTGGATGATTGCTTTTTACTGCAGTAACACTTCACTTTGCGAGTAATTAAACAGAGGTTTTGGGCGCTGTGTTGCTCCATCACTTGCCCACAGACTCTGTTTCCTGCCCATACATTTGTTTTCCACTAATTTTTACTGACCTCTGTACAACCTTTGGAAAGGCAGACAAAGGTTTTTCGCCCATACTTGCAACCACTTACCATTAAGCGTTTGCATCACTTTAAATATTTAGTTACTAACATGCTGGATATTTTGCTGCCCCCTCCTCCTGCCAGCTGCCAGCACAAAGCCTGTTCCAGGCAAGGTCATATGTTATTATTATTATATATTTATTAACATAGTCAAAATTAGACCTAGGCCATTCATGAGCGAAATCAAAATGCACTTATTCACACAAAGGGTAGTAGAAATCTGGAACTCTCTTCCCCAAAAAGCTGTGGATGTTGGGACAGTTGGAGCTTTTAAGACTGAGATCGACAGATTTTTATTAGGTAAGGGTATCAAGGGATGTGAAGTTGAGGTGCAGATCAGCCATGATCTAATTGAATAGCAGAACATGCTCGAGGGGCTGAATGGCCTACTCCTGTTCCTAATGTTCCTATGAAGATTTGACAAGGCCCTCGTTCAGGCAAGGGAATGTTTACCCTGTACTGGTCCTACAACCCAAGCACCAGGAGCAGGAAATATACCCTGTCATATTAACAGTGTAAGGACATAAGCTTTTTCTTGTATAAGAATATTTAAGGGCCTGAGTAGATGGAGTTGGTATTGCCTGGTTTCGATGACATTGTTTACATGTGGTTATTGATTATTATTTGTTGCATTCTGTTAATTGGAAACCTGCAGATACTAATTACCAACTGCTTCATGATTTTTTTTACAATTATCAGTGCACTGAAAAGCACTGAAAATTGGAGCTCTTGACACTGCGCTAGACTAGTGTCCAGAAAAAAAACCTTCCCTCACAATAACCAGAATAGTGCCCATAGTGGAACATCATTCGAGCTGTTTGAATTCCCTACAGTGCACCTATACAGGAGTCTTCAATACTATTAAAATCCATCACCCATACCACTGCTGAGCTGGATATCTGCTCATACTGGTCTGGTATACATATTAATAACACCAGAGATGGGGGTACAGTGCCATTAAACAACGACAATATTCAAACAGATGATTCACTCCCAGAGCTAGAAAATAGGTGCAGCAGAGATGGATGGCCCATTTTTGCCTCCATTTTCGGGCGGGAACAGGCAATAGTACAGGGAAAATGGTAGATCACTACTTACCGCCTTATTCCTGGTGCCAATCCACTCGAAGCCACTTCCTTCTGGTCCCAGAAATGGACGGCCAGGGTGCTTGCCTGTTTCAGGCGGGGGCCTCATTAAGGTTTGCAAATGACGTACATAAGATCCCGATGGAATTTTCAGGTACCATTTGGTGGAACACACGCTGCCACGCTCGCCCAATGGTATTTGCCATAGAGTGCCCTACCCAGCAGTTCTTAAAGGGACTGCTGTAAGCCACTCAAAAAACAGTAAGTAAAAGTTTGTAAAATGACTTTTGTGGGCTCAGAAAGAACCAGCTGGCCCCACAAAAATCTTCCCACCCGCTGCCAGTCCAACTTCTATCTCCCCAGGATTGGCATCCCCCATAAGGTTCAACTTCGAGTTAGCTCTGCGGAGGAACCACTGGATCTCCCCAAAACTCTCCCTCCCCCCAACTTCTCACCCCAATAGGCAAGTTGCATGTTAGCACTGGTTCAGCACTGGCAGCTCCCCAAGATTATTCAAATGAGGCCTAACCATGAGAATGGTTTGGGCCTTCCATCGATTCAATTAGGCGGGCAATGAACTCGCAATGCCACCTCCTGCCCAGTGGAATCAGACGCATGAAAATTCATCTTCATGATATCTCCCTACTGATGCTGGTCCCTACCGAGCAATAATTAGGAAAATTCTCCAATTAATCTTCAAGATGTGGTGCATATTTAACATAGTGGACTAGCACCAGTTGTGGGTGAGATTGTCTCCATGGACACTTCTACCTACATTGGCTCCCAGTTCGACAATGCCTCAATTTTAAAATTCTCATCTTTGCTTTCAAATCCCTCCATGGCCTCATCCCTCCCCATTTCTGTAACCTCCTCTAGCCCTACAACCCTTAGAGATCTCTGCGCTTCTCCAATTCTGGCCTCTTGCATGTCCCCAATTTTATTTGCTCCATCATTGGCGGCCATGCCTTCAGCTGCCTAGGCCCTGAGCTCTGGAATTCCCTCCCCAAATCTCTCCGACTCTCTACCTCTCCTCTTTTAAGATGCTCCTTAAAACCTACCTCTTCCACAAAGCTTTTAGTCACCTGTTCTAGTGTCTCCTTACGCGGATTGTATAAAATTACACTCCTATGAAGCGCCTTGGGATGTTTTACTATGTTAAAGGCGCTAGATAAATGCAAGTTGTTGCTGTTGTTGTCTCCTTTCCATCTCTCAGCTCTGCTCCCTTGATCAATGGTCCTCAGGTCAGCTCATCAAAAGTGTCAGCACTAAACTCGCTAGCACCCCATGCATGAGAGAATCCAAGAGGAATTTTCCAGACTGTTTTTTCCCTTATTGGCCTTGGGTTTCTTTTCCCTTTTTTTGCCTCTCCTGGGAGATTATATGGCTGCGGGGCAGGTAGGAAATGTCTAGTCATGAAGCTCTTGGCACCATGAGTGTGAGGCAGTCTTGATCGAGCAGATGGTCTTTTCCTGCCCGTCATTTTAATATGGCCATATGTGGGTTGATTTTATATCTCCTTCTTCCTTAATTATATGTTATAAAAAGCATTCTTTTGTGCAAAAGCCATTCTTTTGTTTAAAAAGTCTGTGCTGGGTGCAGGTCACATATTGGATCTCCATGCCACATACCTCCGAATTACAGAACATGCCACATACCAAACAAAGTACGGGCTACCATACAGGTGAAAGGATTCATCTCTCAGTAATAAAAGGAGCTACAGTATAGCTTCTCAATCCTCGGTCTGTGATTGGCTCGTTTGTGTGTTTGATGGAATATTAAAATATTTATCGATAAAGAAATGAAGTCAGAATTGCTCAGTGAGTCTGCTTCTGAAAATATTTGGTCAGAGCTTGTCCCTTATTTCTAAATGTTTCTGATTTCCCCCAGGAGTGCATCAGTCAGCACTTTGTGCAACAGGCATAGACAGGGCCGTCACTAATGGAGGTGGATTTAGGAATGAGGTTTAGCTTTCATTTAAGCCCAGTGAAGGGACTTGCTTCCACCTAATACCGTCAATGACATGCTTTTCTCCTCAGGGAGCATCTGTAAGCGTGGAGATATCAGGTGATAGTTCATTCGCAGAGCAAAATATTTTTTTACACTTAAATCTGTTCCAAGTCTGCCTGTCTGCCATCCTGGTAAGACCCCAGAGGAATACATAGGGTTGCCAACCCTCCAGGATTGTCCTGGAGTCTCCAGGAATTAAAGATAAATCTCTTGGGCACGGCTGCGAGCAACCGGGAGAAAAATCAAAGGTGCAATAAAAAATTGTTTCTTCTTCATTTTCTTTAGACATTTTTGTTTATTAGTTATAAAAATAGTGGAGATGGTAAAAAAAAAGCTGTTTGACTGGGTGGGGTGGCTGGAGGTGGGAGGTCATGTAATGAAATCTCCAGGAATACATCCAACCAGAGTTGGTAAGCCTAGGAATGCATCCCATGTTACTTGGCGTTTAAGTAATCATTCCCCTAGCTCCTAGCTCCAATTAATTTTAAGATAAAAATCACAAAAGCCACGTAGATCCCACCAGAAGTTGTCTGATTTTTCATGCATGCCAATCACCAATTCCGATATTTTTATCAATAAGAAACGAAAAAGTTCAAAGAAAATGAATAAAACACACAATTTGTTTTAATGCCTCTATAATTTTTCTCCTGGGTTGCTGGCAGCAGTGTCCAGAAGATTAATTATTCATTCCTGGAGACTCCAGGACAATCCTGGAGGGTTGGCAACCCCAGTAAGCACTGAAAACAGCAGCCTTTAACCCACTAGCAGAATGTCACGTTAGAGCAAAGAAAAATCCCCCCTCAAAATGACCAGAGCAGTATCTTGGTAGCCACTTGTCTGGGTACGTCAGATCAATAACAAAATGTTACTTTTCATTTCCCGCAACAAGGTGAATTTTCCAGTCAACTTTTTTAATCAGTACGTGAGTGTATTTGTTACAAACACTGATGCACAGACAGAAGGTCAGGAGCACCCTTTAAGGCCTCATTAAAATGTGATTTGTTGTCGTTGAGTGGTGGGATGTCCCAGAGACACTCCAGGGTCCATGGACACGTACAACAGAAGAGAGCAGGGTGTCTCACTGACAATAATTTTCTTGAAGTGAGATTAATTTTGTTTTACTGAAGAATGAAAATTTTAATATCCTACAGCAATTTTCTTTTCTGGAATCAAAATGATCACTCAGAATTTGATTTTTTTTAAAATTGAAACTACAATTTGAACATTTTTATTTCTATTATTTTCAATGTCTTGAGAATATTACTATTGGAATTTTCAAACTGGAAGAAAACCCTTATTCTTATGTAGAAGCATTATTTTTCATTGTGTTTTGGTCTAATTTTTTAGATGTATATATTTGCCTACATAACAACAGTCCCTACATTTCAAAGAAATTTATTAAGGCCGATTTTCCTCAGCCTTGCTCCCGAGTAACACCTGAAAAATGGGTGCAATGCTGAGGAAAAATGGCGCCAATCCCTTTCTCCCATTTTGCTCGTGACTAGCGCTGAACCGAACATTCCTTCGTAGCTTTTCTGGTGTCTACTCCTGACTGGGCAGCAATGGAAATTTCATGGAGATGAATGTCAGAGGGCTTTGTACCCAGACATCCTTTAACAGAGCCAGGTGCAGTTTAGGGGGAAATTGTTCTCAGAAAAACTTGGTGCTACTGATTCCTGAACTGCTCTTTAGCTGCTATCAGTTTTAAGGGACAAGCTGGTATTGTCACGATAGATCTTTATTTTTGACTTTTTGAATTATAAAAATAGTTTTGCTGCTTCCGCACTTAAAAAGCAGGAAGCAGTAATTACTTTCCTCTTACTCATGTCTTTGTCACAAATAGACTCCAATCATCGCTCTTTTGCCTGTCTGTTCCTGTGTAGCTGTGTTTCCCCTCTCCCTCTTCTGCAGGTGTTGATTCTTGCTAGGGGATTGTTCCACGGGTGCTGTATACCCTCCAATCCCGCATTCAAGTCACCATTGCCCATGTGCAAGCATAGACAGTGATTGTTGACAGGCTATTGGACTACGTGTGCAGGATAGCCACGCCTGATCCTGCCCTCCTCCAACTGTCCATCAGGGAAGAGCATCAAGACACGGATGAGTCAAAATTTCCTTCAACTAAGCACCGGGAAGCGTGAAGCCATCATTTTTGTCAGCTGTGGCTCTGTGGGTAGCACCCTCACATCTGAGTCAGAAGGTCAGCGGTTCAAGCCCCAATGCAAGACTTGAGCACAAAATCTAGGCTGACACTCCTAGTGTGGTATTAAGGGAGTGCTGCACTGTGGGAGGTGCCGACTTTCAGATGAGATGTTAAACTGCCCTCTCTGATGGAGGTAAAAGATCCCTTGGCACTATTTTGAAGAAGAGCAGGTGAGTTCTCCCCAGTGCCCTGGCCAATGTTTATCCCTTAACCAACATCACTGAAACAGATTATCTTATTGCCGTTTGTGGGAGCTTGCTGTGTGCAAATTGGCTGCCATGTTTCCTACATTACAATAGTGGCTGCACTTCAAGAAGTACTTAATTGGCTGTTATGGGCTTTGGGGCATCCTGAGGCCATGAAAGGTGCAATAGAAATGCGAGAATTCTTTTCTAACCATGAACTCTACTCTCTTGCCACCAACTCCATCCACCTCCTGGCCACTCATACAAGCTGAACCAGACTGTGCGAAACCTTGTCATCCTATTCACCCTAAAGTTGAGCTTCAAAACCTGCATTCTATTCATTACCAAGACCGCTTACTTCCACCTTCGCCACATTGCCTGCCTCAACCCCACCACCACCATTATCCATACGTTTGTCATCTTTAGACTATATGTTTTAGGTGTAGGACAGAGAGCAAAAGAAACTATTTTACACAGAGGGTTGTGAGGCTATGGAATGCATTAGTGGAGTTAGTGGTAAGCAGAGACCATGTCAACATTTACCAATACGTAAAATAGTTGGTTGAAAGAAAGGAGAATTAAGGGATATGGGAATGGAAAAGGCTCGTGTGATTCGGACTACTATTCATATGGAGGATAAACACTAACATAGACTGATTGTGCCAAATGACCTGTTATCCTGTTGTAATTTCTATGTAATTCTGTGTAATAAAACAATTCTCCTCTCTGCTCACACTGATGGTAATGGGTGATTACCAGTGGGGGCAGAGTAAGGTAACAGAAGCATATCAAAGGAATTGCCTTCACATGGTTTTCAAACTTTTTTGAAACAACAGTGATGAGAGTAACTAGAAATTTTTTAATGAAAGCATCATCTTCCATTCTCTTCAATGGCCTATCATTGCATCACAGCGCATGATAATAACGATCAATGGAAGTGTACATCACAATAATTTGATAAGCAGTATAAATTATGTGATACAACCCAGGCTGTACCAGTTGAGCATTTTGGAGGAGAACTGCCTTCACCCATCCACAATTCAGCAGGGAGGCAGTCACCGAGTTGTGCTGTCTACAGGACCCTAACCTTCTGATGACATTCGATATGGACAGCCCAATTGTTCCTTTGACAATTACCACAACATTGAATTTTTACATTATTGGTTCATTTGAAGCCAAATGGTGACATTTGTTGGAATAGTCAGTCATTCAAACATCGATGTATCAAACAGGTCACTGAAGCCTGGTTTGCCAACGGCAACATAATGGACATTTCCCCAAAGGAAAGGAGGATCAAGAGCAGATGCAATAAAGCTTATGCTTCATTCTTTTTGAACATACCATCGGGATGTTGAAGCAGTACTTCTGGGGGTAGAAATTGGACATCATTGTGCCCGTTTTATGGGTGTAAAATGGGCACAAGGAGGCCCAATTTTGGGGACCAATGTCCTGCATCCCAAGTGCACCTGAAAAACATCTGACCCAAAATTGGATTGAGCCATTTTTCAGATGCCCATGGAGGCTGCCTACAACAGGCGATAGGTCCCTTGCATATGTAACAGGCCATACTCCTGTTTTAGGTCACCTCACAGGAAATGGTTTATGATGAGCGGGGCAGGCATCAGGCTTCTTCAGTAGGCACTGCAGTCTGAGAGTGCTCTTCCCTGTAAACAGCACTCCTGACAGCCACTGCCAGCCATGATCAGCCCCCCTCCCACTGACCTGGCCCCCCCAACCCCACCTCCCAGCACTTACCTGAGGCCGCAGCTGATGAGGCAGGCCGCCTGCAATTAGTTGCTGCAAAAGAGCAAGCTTCCTGTGGAGGCACACGAGGCTCGGGGCGTTGGGGTTCTCCGTGCCGATTGTGGGCTCAGACAAATTTCTATCCCCTGATGGCTGAACAGATTAGATTGGGTTCTACTCTACGGCCCAAGAAAGTCGCAAAGGTCATTTGCCTCTGAGAAATTTCACATGAGAAGAGGGGAAGCAAGAAAGAACTCTCATTTATATAGCACCTTTTATGTCCTTAGCATGTCCCAAAATGTTTCATAGCCAATTAATTATTTTTGAAGTGTCGTCACAGTTATTTGGAGACAAACACGACAGCCAATTTGTGAATAATGAGATCCTACAAAACAGTAATGAAATGAATGACTATGGGGGTGGGTCCCAATCTCCCACTGTAATTTTCGTCATCTGCCTTGTTCATGAGGTGACAAATTTGTCAAAGGTTTCCTTTAACAGGTGTTAGGCCTTTCATTTACATATTCAAGGCGCCTAATGCCTGGGATGCCTAAAAATGGGCTATATGAATTTGGCAGTGGGATCAATGCCTGCGCAGATTGGAAGCAGGCTGTCCCACTGATAAATTGGTATGCTTGGCACCTGAAAAATGGGTGTAAGGCATACCAATTTCTACCCCTTTGGTCTGACTTTCTTCCTGGAGACACAGCTCTGCTCTACATTATTTGATCTTGTTGGGGGGGCAGGGTAGCTTCTGAGAGTTTTTTTTATCCCACCATTAAAGGATGTGTATAAATAGTTTGAGATAATTGTTGTCAGGCTAATTGCAATGGTAAATGTCACAGAGATAACTTGGCTTAACAAAGACATTTTGGGTTTTTCAAACCTTTTATCAAGTTGCAAGATGACCAGTCTGAACTTCAAGGGTCTGATAAAACTCTTGCTAATCTGTTGTCATGGGGCTTAGTGCTGTGCTGTTACATGTCATGTGACACAGATTTAACACAGATTAGCTCTAAAAGGGGAGCAGGGCCTCTATAAGAGATTATTGTTCTACAGTGAGTTGGTCACTACTCTGCAAATTACTGAACTGTGGACAGTCTGGATGAATCTCCCATTTCATGTTCCAAGTTTCTAAACACTCTTGCCCTGTGGTTCGATTTCTGCTCTCCGTAAAGCTGTTGGAGCATCGTAAACTGTTGAGGTATTTGGGTGCTTGAAGCAGAACTGATTAAACTAGCCAAACTCTGAAGCAGCCTCCTTATCACCCAAAGAAGAGATTTCACAGGATGCTTGTGGCAGTGTCCCCTGTAGTGACACAGCTGGACTCTTACAGTTTAATGAACTCTTGTTCACCTTGGGCCCCTGAATTAGGGAAAAACTTCACACAGAGGTAAATGCAGAGGATTTCTTTTCCACAGGTTTACAAGGTGTTCAGCGACTTGCTGTGTTTTGATTGGAATACATTCACTTTCTCTGAAGCACAGCGGGAAGACCAGTACCGTTATAAATAAGGTTTGTTGTCAATTCAAGGTTTCAAAAAGAGCTGGGCACCATCTTATTCAGTCATTGGTGGGAGCTATCGCTCATCTTGGATTGAAATCCTTTTACTCATTTCAGTGATAAAGTAGACAAAAAATGATTCTACCTGTTTATTTGTGTCTGCTCTTTCACTAAAATTAGCAGCAACAGGAACTTGAGCCTCTTGTGTTTTTATTTACTGGTTGACAGGATTAACAAAATGAAAAATTCCTTTAGTCATTGAGCTACCATCACTGTTGATCCATCTATCATTTGCAGTAGGTTAATGATTAGCACCTCTTACCAAGTTTTAAAATACTTTTTATAAAAGTTTTGAGGCCACATATTGACTTTTTTTTTTGTTTTGTTTCTTAAGCCTAAGTAATAATATTTTGTCAAATGCAATGAATCTTACAACACCAGGTTATAGTCCAACTGTCAGGTGACCTGACGAAGGAGAAAGCCTCCGAAAGCGTGTGATTTTCAAATAAAACAGTTGGACTATAACCTGGTGTTGTAAGATTCCTTGCATTTGTCAACCCCAGTCCATCACCGGCATCTCCACATCATAATATTTTGTGGCTTTAGTTTTCTGTCCATAAGATTTACCTTTCCTAGTTTGCCTCCCCTCCGCTCCTTGTGTGTCAGCTGTGGCTCACTGGTAGCACTCTTGCCGCTGAGTCAGTTCAAGTCCCACTCCAGAGACTTGAGCACAAAATCTAGGCCAACACACCAGTGCAGTACTGAAGGTGTGCTGCACTGTCAGAGGTGCCATCTTTCGGATGAGACGTTAAACTGAGGCCCCAACTGCCTTCTCGGGTGGACTTACAAGATCCCATGGCACTATTTTGAAAGAGATGGGGAGTTCTTCCCGATGTCCTGGTCGATATTTATCCCTCAACCAACATCATTAAAAAACAGATCATTTGGTCATTATAACATTGCGGTTTGTGGGATCTTGCTGTGTGCAAATTGGCTAGTGCATTTTCCACATTACACCAGTGACTGCACTGTACTTAATTAGTTATAAATCGCTTTGGGATGTCCTGAGTTTGTGAAAGGCACTATTTAAATCCAAGTTCTTTATTTCTTTCTTTCTTTTAAACTCAAGGGAATACAAAACAAGATTATGCAACCCGGTCTCATAATTTAACCCTTTAAGCCCTGGTATCATTCTGGTGAATCGGCACTATACCCCCTTCAAGGCCAACATATCTTTACTGACGCTGTATATAAATGCAAGTCTTTGTTTTTTAAAAGCACTGACTCTTGCTGGTATAAAGTTCCATGGACATTGGCAGCGCTCCAGTACCTCGCTCAATTGGCCATTCTTCATTTAAGAGCCTTTACAGTGAGTCCTAACAGGCTAATTGACCAAAGGGCATCACAGTCGAACTCAATCCAAATTCCACAATTTCCACCCGAGGTCATTGGATACTACATAAACAATGACTTGGACTTACAGCACCTTTTACGGAAAGGAAACAGTGGGGAGGGCGAGCCATTGGAGGTTGGCAAGGATGGGGATGATTGGTGTTCCGGAATTAGCAAAGGATTAAATATGAGTGACAGAGTCATGGACAAGTTGGTGTTTGGGTGGGGAACAGATTGGGAGGCCAACAAGGAGAGTATTGGAGGAATCAAATCGGGGCAGTGATACAAGGATACATTGTGGAGGGTTTCAGCAACAGTAATGGTGAGTTAGAGATATAGGCAGGTGATGTTGTTAAGGTGGCATTAGTCAACCTCGGGCAATGGACTGAATTTCCAGAAGCTCAGCTCAGGGTTGAATAAGAATGGGAACCTTACCTGATTTTTCCCCTGCCTAGTCCAGGCTTGCTAATTACTTATTCTGACTCAACCTAATATCTTGAATACACTTTCTGAAGTACCCCTCTGTGTACATGTATTGAGTTTTTGAAGGTCCCTAGTTTAAAATAAATGAGACAGCCCAGCATGACATTGTTGTTTTAATCCTCTTATGTAAGCTATTTTATGTGCCTTAAGTGTTTTGTGATGTGATAATGAACCAGGGTCACATAGGAGCTAACAATTAGTCCTGTTGCTTGTGACGTGAGGCTTTCCTTCGTTATTGAGTGAAAGATGAAAGGCATAGAGAGGAGAGGAAAATGCTTTCCACTAAATGCCGTTTCTGTCAGCTTTCGTGCCACTTCATAGCCATTAAGCTGGTGAGGACAACAAATCGAGCCACAGTTCCCCTCACGAGTGGCTGCCTCCATTGAGCATGCTCAGCTGTTTCCTCATGCAGTGTTTTATCACAGTACCCAAACGCAGCAAGCAGGCAGCCAGAGCATGAGGTGCACTCCTGGTGAGTAAGTGACCCTGTTCCATTTACATCAGGAAACCAGCATTCATTTACATTGAGATGACCACGTACGCATTTGTCGAGTTTCTGCAAAGTTCAGGCAGGAGTTTGAGTGAGTCTGGAATGGCTCGTCGCAGTAACTCTTGCCCTCATGAGCTTACTGGATCAGTTATACTTCAACTAACAATTTGCTATTAAAGTAAAGACACAAAGGACTTATGTTTTAAACCAGGAACTTTTGCAGAATCTTTGAGTTGTACTTTATCAACATTTTTTTAAAGGATGAATACAATGTTTTAATATGTCAGTGAATATTATTTAATAGTCTGCAAGAGCTGAAAGTGTTTTAAAAAAAGAAGAGATCACTTTTCTAACACAGTCTTTGTTCTACAAAGCCAGTCTTTTTAGTATTTAATATTGTAGATGGTTATTTTGCTTACGATGCAAATGATCCAGATATGTCTGTCATCAAAGGAAGTTCAGTATGCAGCTAATTAAAGTACTTCTGATTTGTAACCAGAATGTGTATCTGCAAGGATGCTGCCAGGTCTGTGGAGATTTCCTTTCAAAAATATCTCCGCTGGCTTAAGCAGCTCACCAGTGCTGACACTCAACTCCCTGAAAGTCAGAAAGTAAACAATAAGGTGACTTGAAGACTGACACTATGGATCAGTGGTCAGTGAGTTTGTCTTTTCCTCTTCTGTGGCCAAGGCCAGAGTTGTGTGAAGAGAGATGGAAGAAGCCAGATGTGTGAGTGTGTGGAACCACATGTCCTAATTGGTGGGGGAATTAAATGGGCAGAGCAATAGATTAATAATTCATAGGAGGTGGAGAGAGCCTAAAGCCCGAAAGTGAATATCTCGCACTCACTTTCTTGACTAGTATACTGTGCTATAAACCCAAGAGCTTAGCAACTCATTAAAGATGTATTTTTTTTCTTTTTCACTAGATCTGGCTATTGCCTGCAGCCCACAGACTGTAGCAGTATTTTGTTTAGGGATGACCTTGTTCCTCTCTTTGTAAGCTCCTGGGAGAGACAGCCAGTTTGTTTCTGTTCTGCTTCCTGGTCATATGCCCCACCCCCATTCTTGTCAGTTCCCACCTGCAGGATCTGGTCGACTTTGTTGGGTTTCTGGGTTTGGTTTCATAGGGGGCGCAGCAAAAGACCTTCAGCAGATAGCTCCTGTCAGCCTCGACTCAGACGTTCATTATCTGTCTCGTAGAGTCACCCTGGACCAACAGTGGGTTTCTGCAGGTAGTTTCATTGCCGTTAACCACCTCCTCCTTTGCTATGCTGTGGTACAGCTCAAAAAGCCAAATCTCTTTCATCAGCCTGCTGGCTTGTTAAAAAAAGCATTTTTATTTCTGACAACTTGGCAGTCCAATCTATCCTATCAGATGACTGAATTGTCCTATGTTGACTTTCAGCCAAAGGTGTTGTGGGTTTCAGTCTCCCTCCTTTTCAAATCTGCCACCATCACCCTCCTCCTAAAAAAATCCCCCCTTGATCCCTCTGTCATTGAAATCTGCCGCCCCATCTCCAACCTCCCTTTCCTCCCCAAAGTCTTTGAACATGTTGTCGCCTCCCAAATCTGTGCCCGTCTTTCCATGTTTGAAACTTGGAGAGGGTGCAGAGGAGATGGTACCAGGGATGAGGGACTTCAATTATGTGGAGAGATTAGAGAAGCTGAGATTGTTCTCCTTAGAGCAGAGAAGGGAGATTTAATAGAGGTGTTCAAAATTATGAAGGGTTTTGATAGAGTAGATAGGGAGAAACTGCTTTCACTAGCAGGAGGATCAGTAACCAGAGAACACAGATTTAAGATAATTGCCAAAAGAACCAGAGGGAAATGAGAATTTTTTTAAGCAGCGAGTTGTTATGATCTGGAATGCACTGCCTGAAAGGAAGCAGATTCAATAGTAACTTTCAAAAGGGAATTGGATATATACTTTAAGGGGAAAATTTGCAGGGCACTGGGGAAAGAGTGGGGGAGTGGAGCTAATTGGATAGTTCTTTCAAAGAGCTGGCACAGGCACAGTGGGCTGAATGGCCTCCTTCTGTGCTGTAAGCGTCTCTGATTCTATAAAGAAAGAAAGACCTTGCATTTATATAGTGCCTTTCACAACCTCAGGATGTCTCAAAACGCTTTACAGCCAATTAAGTACTTTCTTTTGAAGCGTAGTCACTGTATAATGTAGGAAACACAGCAGCCAATTTGCGCACAGCAAAGTTCCACAAACAGCAATGTGATACTGAACCTCTCCAAGTTGTAATTTGAACAGTGCGGCAGATACATACGGAGGTAGTGACAATACTTCTATGTATGTCCTGCCCTCCAGCTCTATCTTACTTTAATGAAATTGTCACCTATCAAAAAGATACAACAAGTTTCACTGTGAGGGAGGCACAAAAAGGGACGCATCTAAACTGAAGAGGAGAATTTCCAACCTTCATCCCTATAAATAAAACATTCTCAGAGGCCCTGGTGTAACAAGGGAGTGAATCAGAATTGTAATCTTATGTCGAAATCTCTCCTTGCTTTCTTTCAGAGATGGTATAAAATTACAACCATAGTTGCTTCACCTTTTGAGAATATTTTAAATATTCAGCCCTAATTTTATTTGTTACTATGCTTACAGTTAAAGTCCACACATTATGCACGGTAATCTATGTAATTATTTCTAGTACATCTGAAAGTAATGCTGTATGTGATTATCATTCTGCTGACAGAGTGCAAAACTAAAAATGGTTCTAAAAATATTAACAGTGATGAATAAATGAACAATAATTTTCAATAGAATAATTCATACTGGGCAGGGAGCTGAAGGCTATAATCTAATATTGGGGATCAGGCGATATTTTAAGTACTATTTCAGTTTATGACGTATTTTGAATCTATCAACAGAATTAAACTAAGTATAATTACACGGTGGTAGTCTAATCAAAGGGATCAGTTTACTTCATAAACTGCAAGTATGAAGCTCAATCAGCTTATAACATTTAAAGAATTAATACATAATTTGCAACAAATATATATTCCTTTAAGGCACAAAAACCCAACAGGAAAAGTGGTCCAACCGTGGCTAACAAGAGAAATTAAAGATAGTATTAAATCAAAGAAAGAGGCATATATAGTTGCCAGAAAAAGCAGTAGGCCTGAGGATTGGGAGCATTTTAGAATTCAGCAAAGGAGGACCAAGAAATTGATAAAGAAAGAGAAAATAGAATATGAGGGTAAACTAGCAAGAAACATAAAAACGGATTGTAAAAGCTTCTGTAGGTATGTGAAAAGGAAAAGACTGGCGAAGGCAAATGTGGGTCCCTTACAGACAGAGACGAGGGAATTTATAATGGGGAATAAGGAAATGGCGGGGAAATTAAACAAATACTTTGTGTCTGTTTTCACGGAAGAAGACACAAAAAACCTCCCAGAAATACTAGAGAACCAAGGGTCTGGCGAGAATGAGGAACTGAAGGAAATTAGTATTAGTAAAAAAAAGTACCAGAGAAATTAATGGGACTGAAAGTCGATAAATCCCAAGGACCTGATGATCTACATCCCAGGGTTTGAAAGAGGTGGCTATAGATATAGTGGATGTATTGGTTATCATCTTCCAAAATTCGATAGATTCTGGATCGGTTCCTGCAGATTGGAGGGTAGCAAATGTAATCCCACTATTTAAGAAAGGAGGAAGAGAGAAAACATGGAACTAACTACAGACCTGTTAGCCTGACATCAGTAGTAGGGAAAATGCTAGAATCTATTATAAAGGATGTGATAACAGGACACTTAGAAAATAATAATAGGATTTGGCAGAGTCAGAATGGATTTGTGAAAGGGAAATCATGTTTGACAAACCTATTGGAGTTCTTTGAGGATGTAACTAGTAGAATAGATAAGAGGGAACCAGTGGATGTGCTGTATTTGGATTTTTAGAAGGCTTTTGATAAGGTCCCACACAGGATGTTGGTGAACAAAGTTAGAACACATGAAATTGGGGGTAATATACTGGCATGGATTGAGAATTGGTTAACAGACAGAAAACAGAGAGCAGGAATAAACGGGTCTTTTTCAGGTTGGCAGACTGTGACTAGTGGGGTACTGCAGGGATCGGTGCTTGGGCCCCAGCTATTCACAATCTATATCGATGATTTGGATGAGGGGACCAAATGTAATATTTCCAAGTTTGCTGATGACACAAAACTAGGTGGGAATGTGAGTTGTGAGGAGGATGCAAAGAGGCTTCAAGGGGATATAGACAGGCTAAGTCAGTGGGTAAGAACATAACAGATGAAATATAATGTGGAAAAATGTGAAGTTATCCACTTTGGTAGGAAAAACAGAAATGCAGAGTATTTTTTAAATGGTGAGAGATTGGGAAATGTTGCTGTTCAAAGGGGACCTGGATGTCCTTGAACATGAGTCACTGAAAGCTAACATGCAGGTGCAGCAAACCATTAGGAAAGCAAATAGTATGTTGGCCTTTATTACAAGAGGATTTGAGTACAGGAGTAAAGATGTCTTACTGCAATGATATAGGGCCTTGGTGAGACCGCATCTGGAGTATTGTGTACAATTTTGGCCTCCTTACCTAAGAAAGGATATACTTGCCATCGAGGGAGTGCAACAAAGGTTCACCAGACTGATTCCTGGGATGGCAGGATTGTCATATGAGGAGAGATTGAGTAGACTAGGCCTGTATTCTCTAGAGTTTAAAAGAATGAGAGGTGATCTCATTGAAACATACAAAATTCTTACAGTGCTCGACAGGGTAGATGCAGGGAGGATGTTTCCCCTGGCTGGGGAGTTTAGAACCAGGGGTCACAGTCTCAGAATAAGGGGTAGGCCATTTAGGACTGAGACGAGGAGAAATTTCTTCACTTAGAGGATGGTGAATCTTTGGAATTCTCTACCCCAGAGGGCTGGCATTCCACTGGGGAGGCCACCAACTATACAGGCCTGGATCCCAGAAGGACCTACTTGTGTCACTCAAATGACCTGTACATTGGGCAGTGCATTCCAGATCATAACAATGTGCTACATAAAAAAAATTCTCCTCATATCCCCCCTCGTTCTTTTGCCAATTATCTGAAATCTGTGTCCTCTGGTTATCGACCCTCCTACCAGTGGAAACAGTTTCTCTCTATCTACTCTGTCAAAACCCTTCATAATTTTGAACACCTCCATTAAATCTCCCCTTAACCTTCTCTGCTCTAAGGAAAACAATCCCAGCTTCTGTAGTCTCTCCACAAAACTGAAGTCCCTTATCCCTGGTACCTTTCTAATAAATCTCCTCTGCATCCTCTCCACGGCTTTCACATCCTTCCTAATGTGTGGTGCCCAGAATTGGACACAATACTCTAGCTGAGGCCTAACCAGTGTTTTATGAAGGTTTAACATAACTTCCTTGCTTTTGTACTCTATGCCTCTATTAATAAAACCCAGGATCCTGCATGCTTTTTAACAGCCTTATTGACTTGTCCTAACACCTTCAAAGATTTGCTTATGTGAACCCCGAGATCTCTTTGCTCCTGCGATTCTTTTAAAATTGTGCATAGAAATTACATAGAATTACATAGAATGTACAGCACAGAAACAGGCCATTCGACCCAACAGGTCCATGCCGGTGTTTATGCTCCACACCAGCCTCCTCCCTCCCTACTTCATCTAACCCTATCAGCGTATCCTTCTATTCCTTTCTCCATCATGTATTTATCTAGCTTCCCCTTAAATGCACCTATGCTATTTGTCTCAACTACTCCTTGTGGTAGCGAATTCCACATTCTAACCACTCTCTGGGTAAATAAGTTTCCCCTGAATTTCCCTAGTGGATTTATTAGTGACTGTCTTTATTTATGGCCCATAGTTCTGGTCTCTCCCACGAGTGAAAACAACTTCTCGACATCTACCCTATCTAATCCTTTCATAATCTGAAAGACCTCTAGCAGGTCACCCCTCAGTCTTTTCTAGAGAAAAGAACCCCAGCGTGTTCAATCTTTCCTGATAGGTATAACCTCTTAGTTCTAGTATCATCCGAGTAAATCTTTTTTGCACCTTCTCCAGTGCCTCGATAGCACTTTTTTTTTATTCGTTCATGGGATGTGGGCGTCGCTGGCGAGGCCAGCATTTCCTGCCCATTCCTAATTGCCATTGAGAAGGTGGTGGTGAGCTGCCTTCTTGAACCGCTGCAGTCCGTGTGGTGAAGGTTCTCCCACAGTGCTGTTAGGAAGGGAGTTCCAGGATTTTGACCCAGCGACAATGAAGGAACGGCGATATATTTCCAAGTCGGAATGGTGTGTGACTTGGAGGGGAATGTGCAGGTGGTGTTGTTCCCATGTGCCTGCTGCTCTTGTCCTTCTAGGTGGTAGAGGTCGTGGGTTTGGGAGATGCTGTCAAAGAAGCCTTGGCGAGTTGCTGTAGTGCATCCTGTGGATGGTACACACTGCAGCCACTGTGCGCCGGTGGTGAAGGGAGTGAATGTTTAGGGTGGTGGATGCGGGCTGCTTTGTCCTGGATGGTGTCGAGCTTCTTGGGTGTTGTTGGAGCTGCACTCATTCAGGCAAGTGGAGAGTATTCCATCACACTCCTGACTTGTGCCTTGTAGATGGTGGAAAGGCTTTGGGGAGTCAGGAGGTGAGTCACTCGCTGCAGAATACCCAGCCTCTGACCTGCTCTTGTAGCCACAGTATTTATATGGCTGGTCCAGTTAAGTTTCTGGTCAATAGTGACTCCCAGGATGTTGATGGTGGGGGATTTGGCGATGGTAGTGCCGTTGAATGTCAAGAGCAGGTGGTTAGACTTTCTCTTGTTGGAGATGGTCATTGCCTGGCACTTGTCTGGCGCGAATGTTACTTGCCATTTATCAACTCAAGCCTGGATGTTGTCCAGGTCTTGCTGCATGCGGGCATAGACTGCTTCATTGTCTGAGGGGTTGCGAATGGAACTGAACACTGTGCAATCATCAGCGAACATCCCCATTTCTGACCTTATGATGGAGGGAAGGTCATTGATGAAGCAGCTGAAGATGGTTGGGCCTAGAACACTGCCCTGAGGAACTCCTGCAGCAATGTCCTGGGGCTGAGATGATTGGCCTCCAACAACCACTACCATCTTCCTTTGTGCTTGGTATGACTCCAGCCACTGGAGAGTTTTCCCCCTGATTCCCTTTGACTTCAATTTTACTGGGGCTCCTTGGTGCCACACTCGGTCAAATGCTGCCTTGATGTCAAGGGCAGTCACTCTCACCTCACCTCTGGAATTCAGCTCTTTTGTCCATGTTTGTACCATGGCTGTAATGAGGTCTGGAGCCGAGTGGTCCTGGCGGAACCCAAACTGAGCATGGGTGAGCAGGTTAATTGTGAGTAAGTGCCGCTTGATAGCACTGTCGACGACACCTTCCATCACTTTGCTGATGATTGAGAGTAGACTGATGGGGCGGTAATTGGCCGGATTGGATTTGTCCTGCTTTTTGTGGACAGGACATACCTGGGCAATTTTCCACATTGTCAGATAGATGCCAGTGTTGTAGCTGTACTGGAACAGTTTGTCTAGAGGCGCGGCTAGTTCTGGAGCACAAGTCTTCAGCACTACAGCTGGGATGTTGTCAGGGCCCATAGCCTTTGCTGTATCCAGTACACTCAGCCGTTTCTTGATATCACGTGGATTGAATCAAATTGGCTGAAGACTGACTTCTGTGATGGTGGGAATATCGGGAGGAGGCCGAGATGGATCATCCACTCGGCACTTCTGGCTGAAGATGGTTGCAAACGCTTCAGCCTTGTCTTTTGCCCTCACTCGCATTTATAATATGGAGACCAGAACTGTTCACAGTACTCCAAGTGTGGTCTAACCAAGGTTTTATACAAGTTTAACATAACTTCTCTGCTTTTCAATTCTATCCCTCTAGAAATGAACCCCAGTGCTTGGTTTGCTTTTTTTATGGCCTTATTATCCTGCATCACTACTTTTAGTGATTTGTGTATCTGTACCCTCAGATCCCTCTGCTCCTCTACCCCAGTTCGACTCTTATTATGCAATCAGTATGTGGCCCCCTTATTCTTCCTACCAAAATGTAATACCTCACACTTATGTATATTGAAATTCATTTGCCAATTACACACCCATTTTGCAAGTTTTATTGATGTCTTCCTGTATTTTGTCGCTGTCCTCCTCAGTATTAACTATATCCCCCAATTTGGTGTCGTCCGCAAATATTGAAATTGTACTTCCGATTCCCAAGTCCAAATCGTTTATGTAAATGTTAAACAACAGTGGTCGCAGTACCAATCCTTGTGAAATACCACTTCCCACCTTTTGCCAGTCTGAATAACTACCTTTAACCATTTAGTTTATATTGCCTTTCCTCAATCTTATGGTTATAGATTAAAATGAGAAGATTTAAGCTCTGCTCCACTATTATATTAACACTCAAAGTGAAATCCAATCTTCCCATTTAAGATCCTAAGTGCAAAGCGTTGACAGATTGCTCCTTTTGCAATTTGCCTGCAGAATCACTGCTGAAAAACTACAGCAATTGTGACAAACTGGGAAAATTCTGTCGAAAAAATTTGTGTATTGAAGCCTCAAGAGTTTCAGTCACTGACTTCAAGTAGCAGAAATGTGCCTATAAGCCTTTGATATCTGACTCTATCAGCTAATTGGGGTTTGGGTTTTATACAGGCTTCTTACTGCTGACAAGTTCACTCACTGTATATATTCTATTATAAAACATTGAATCACTCCAGACCACTCAGGAGGACCAATTTCAATCCTTGGAAGATGTTCTCAACAAGGTGTCTAAAATAAACCACCTCAATCCGAGAGCATTCTGTTGTCATGGAGCCCTGTTCTTAACATTGTGGGATAATCTTAACATGACACCACTTGGAAACACTATCTCAGAGTGCTGTCAAAAAACTCTTTGACATTATGCCTAGGCGATTATCAGAGAAGAACAATTTGTAAGTAAATGTTTGGAGATACTATCACATGACAGTGGTAAATCCTGATGTTTAATTGCATTGTAAACTAATCTGGAGGCTCATAATTAGATTGCAACCCCTCTAATCAAGTCCATTTACAATGGAAAAAGATATAGTTTTCATGTTTACTTCATAAAAGTGGGACATCATTTCAAAAACTTGTTTTGGTGTGTTTAGAGCAAAACTTATCTCAGCACTAATTTATGTAAATAAGAGATGAGTTTAGTGATTTGACTTAGTGAATTTCGTGGTTACTCAAACCCAACACCCACAGGTTTGAGGAGTTGATTGTCTTATGGAAGCAAAAGCACAAATATATCTGGAATTGATCACAATGAAAGGTCCTGCCAGATAAACGCAAAGGGATTGGGTTTTTATATTATGGTTTATGTAAATTGTAAATGGTCAATGTTGGGTACTTTGTATTGAATTTTTCACCTTTCAACTGCTCAGTTGTAGCAAACTGCTACACACCACCACCATTTTGCTGAAGACAAAACCTTTTAGAGGATACACGATTGGTTAATGGACATAAAACAGAGAGTAGGGATAAACGGGTCATTTTCAGGCTGGCAGGCTGTAACTAGTGGGGTGCCGCAAGGATCGGTGCTTGGGCCTCAGCTATTTACAATCTATATTAATGACTTAGATGAAGGGCTCGATTTTACAATGGTGGTGGTTTGGCAGTGGGGAGGGTGCAGGTGTGCGTGGCAAACCCGCATGAACAAAACTTACCGTTTCCGATGCGATCGCATGTTGATTGACAATAGTTAACGTCTTCTTCGGGTTTCGCGCTGGCTGGCTGCCGTCAGGAGCTGCAACGCGAGGGGGGGTGCGAGAAAGAGAGAGAGCCAGACGTCATCGGGCGCTGGACTGGAAGATCGAGGCGGGGGGAGGGGGAGAATGGAAGATTGGGGAGGGGGAAGAGGGGAAGATCGGGGGGAGAAGAGAAGATCGGGGGGGGAGGGGGAAGATCGGGAGGGAGAGGGAAGATTGGGTTGAGGGCGAAGATCGGGGGAGAGGGGAAGATCAGGAGGACATCGGGGGAAGATCGGGGGGGGTGAAGAGGGGGATATCGCGGAGACATCGGGGGGTGAAGAAGGGGACATCGGGGGGGAAACTGAGGGGGGTGAAGAGGGGGATATTAGAGCAGGGTGCAAAGGTAGTGTTTTCACTTCCATCTATGGTTTTTTATTTAATTTATTTAGTTTCTTGTTTCCTGATCCGTCCCTTCTAGGCGTGAATCAGAAGCGGTGGGCAAGCCGCCCAGGCAAGTTAAAAATCTTTCTGAGTACTTAATCTGTCACAGGTAAAGTGCCTTAAGTACCTCAATGAGGTACATTTGGCTCTTTAACTGTCATCCCGCCGGCTTTAATTGCTGGCGGGACTTCCGTTTTCGGGTCGCCTGCGCGCACACAGGTGGATCCCTGGGAAACTCGGAAGTCGGTGGGTTGGAGCCGGCTTCCAAACCTGAACGGGATTTCCGCGATTTTTGGAGCCCCCCGCCCCCAAAGCACCTGCAATTGCCTCCTAAAATCACCCCCAAAGAGTCAGCAAAGGGATATAGACAGGATAAGTGAGTGGGCAAGAAGGTGGCAGATGGAGTATAATGTGGGAAATGTGAGGTTATTCACTTTAGTAGGAAGAATAGAAAAACAGAATTTTTTTAAATGGTGAGAAACTATTAAATGTTGGTGTTCAGAGAGACTTGGGTGTCCTCGTACAAGAAACACAAAAAGTTAGCATGCAGGTACAGCAGGCAATTCGGAAAGAAAATGGAAGGTTGGCCTTTATTGCAAGTGGGTTGGAGTACAAAAGTAAGGCAGTCTTATTATAATTGTACAGGGCTTTAGTGAGACCTCACCTGGAGTACTGTGTACAGTTTTGGTCTCCTTATCTAAGGAAGGATATACTTGCCTTAGAGGAGTTGCAGCGAAGGTTCACTAGATTAATTCCTGGGATGAGAGGGTTGACCTTTGAGGAGAGATTGAGTAGAATGGGTGTATACTCGCTGGAGTTTAGAAGAATGAAAGTTGATCTAATTGAAACATACAAGATCCTGAGGGGGCTTGACAGGGTAGATGCTGAGAGGTTGTTTCCCATGGCTGGAGAGTCTAGAACTAGGGGGCATAGTCGCAGGATAAGGGGTCAGCCATTTAAGACTGAGATGAGGAGGAATTTCTTCACACAGAGGGTTGTGAATCTTTGGAATTCTCTACCCCAGAGGGCTGTGGATGCTGAGTCGTTGAATATATTCAAAGCTGAGATAGATAGATTTTTGGACTATAGGGTAATCAAGGGATATGGGGATCAGGCAGGAAAGTGGAGTTGAGGTCAAAGATCAGCCATGATCTGATTGAATGGCAGAGCAGGCTCAAGAGGCCATGTGGCCTACTCCTGCTCCTATTTCTTACGTTCTTATGTTCTTTTATAGACTGAATCTTGAACAGTAAAACAAAAGTTACAAAGCATTACACTAATATTCTCTTGCCAGGGGATGTTCTACACAAAAGTTTATACTGCATGTATGATTGAGGGTGTAGCCAGCAATTTGAAGTTTGAATACTGCCTTTCCCTCCCTAAATCCTGCTACTTTCTGTGCAGGATCCACCTCGTTATTTAGGCTTTTCTATAGACATCACATCCTTCCCGCTTCCCAGCCGCTGCTTCCTATGTTCTGGACAACACAAGGGTAATGCAGGAGATGTAATATATTTGGATTTTCAAAAGGCCTTTGATAAGTTACTGCAATGTAGACTCATGACTACGGTCAGAGCATGTGGAGTCAGGGAACAGGTAGCAGAATGGATAGCAAGCTGGTTACAAAACAGAAAACAGAGAATAAGGGTAGCTACTCAGACTGGCAAAAGGTGGGAAGTGGTGTTCCACAGGGATCGGTGCTGTTCAGAATTTACATTAACGATTTGGATTCGAGAATCGGAAGTATAATTTCAAAAATTGCGGACGATACCAAATTGGGGGGGTTTAGTTAATACAAAGGAAGAATGCATCAAAATGCAGGGGGACATTAAGAAACTTGCAGAATGGGTGGTTAATTGGCAAATGAGTTTCAACATAAATAAGTGTGAGATGGTGCATTTTAGTAGGAAGAATAAGGAAGCCACATACTGCTTGGATAATAAGAGTCTAAACAGGATAGAGGAGCAAATGGATCTAGGGGTACAGATACACAAATCACTAAAAGTAGTGATGCAGGTTAATAAGGCCATAAAAAAGGCAAATCAAGCACTGGGGTTCACTTCTGGAGGGATAGAATTGAAAAGCAAAGAAGTTATGTTAAACTTGTATAACTTTGCTGCAGGAGTTCCTCAGGGCAGTGTCCTAGGCCCAACCATCTTCAGCTGCTTCATCAATGACCTTCCCTCCATCATAAGGTCAGTAATGGGGATGTTCGCTGACGATTGCACAGTGTTCAGTTCCATTCGCAACCCGTCAGATAATGAAGCAGTCCATGCCCTCATGCAGCAAGACCTGGACAACATCCAGGCTTGGGTTGATAAGTGGCCAGTAACATTCGCGCCAGACAAGTGCCAGGCAATGACCATCTCCAACAAGAGAGAGTCTAACCACCTCCCCTTGACATTCAACGGCATTAGCATCGCCGAATCCCCCACCATCAACATCCTGAGGGTCACCATTGACCAGAAACTTAACTGGACTGGCCACATAAATACTGTGGCTACAAGAGCAGGTCAGAAGCTGGGTATTCTGTGGCGAGTGACTCACCTCCTGACTCCCCAAAGCCTTTCCACCATTTACAAGGCACAAGTCAGGAGTGTGATGGAATACTCTCCACTTGCTTGGATGAGTGCAGTTCCAACAACGTTCAAGAAGCTCAACACCGTCCAGGACAAAGCAGTCCTCTTGATTGGCACCCCATCCACCACCCTAAACATTCACTCCCTTCACCAGCGGCGCACCGTGGCTGCAGTGTGTACCATCCATAGGATGCACTGCAGCAACTCACCAAGGCTTCTTCCACAGCACCTCCCCGACCTCTACCACCTAGAAGGACAAGGGCAGCAGGCACATGGGAACTATAACAACCTGCATGTTCCCCTCCAAGTCACACACCATCCCGACTTGGAAATATATCGCCATTCCTTCATTGTCGCTGGGTCAAAATCCTGGAACTCCCTACCTAGCAGCACTGTGGGAGAACCCTCACCACATGGACTGAAGCGGTTGAAGAAGGCAGCTCACCACCACCTTCTCAAGGGCAATTAGGGATGGGCAATAAATGCTGGCCTTAGCAGCGACGCCCACATCCCATGAATGAATTTTTAAAAAACTTGTATGGAAGTTATATTAAACTTGGTTAGACCACACTTGGAGTATCGTGGACAGTTCTGGCCTCCATATTATAGAAAGGATATAGAGGCATTGGAGAGGGTGCAAAAAAGATTCACAAGAATGATACCAGAACTGAGAGGATTTCCTAATCAGGAAAGACTGAACAGGGTGAGGCTCTTTTCTCTGGAAAAGAAAGGTTGAGGGGTGACCTGTTAGAGGTCTTTAAGATAATGATAGGATTTGATAAGGTAGATGTAGAGAAAATGTTTCCACTTATGGGGGAGTCCAAAACTAGAGGTCATAAATGTAGCATGGTCATCAGTAAATGCAGTGGGGAGTTCAAGGGAAGCTTCTTTACCCAAAGAGCGGTAAGAATGTGGAATGCACTGCTACAAGGAGTAGTTGAGGCAAATAGCATGGATGCATTTAAGGGGAGGCTAGATAAGCACATGAGGTAGAAAGGAATGGAAGGGTATGCTGAAAGGGTTAGATGAAGTAGGGAGGGAGGAGGCTCATCTGCAGCATAAATACCAGTTATAGACCAGTTGGGCCGAATGGCCTGTTTCTGTGCTGTAGTTTCGAAAACTTGATGTAACAACAAATGACAACACTGAAATAAATTTTTACACTATTGCGAACACCCTGAAAATAAGGCTCACTTACAGTACATGCCATGAGGTCATTCCACATTGAACATTGTTTGTATATATCAGGACAGCCACTTTAAATCAGTTTTAAAGCTTTTTCCACTAAGTTTATGGGGGAACCATTAGGATGAGAGGTGTCTGGAGTGCTTCCATTATCAGGCAGCTCCAGTGTGATGAACCACAGGGCACCATTTACCCTACTGCCCTTCGCCCACCTGATAACACAGGTGTTGTTAACCAGACAATGTCTAATGATTTAACTGGAAAGAAAACAATAGCATGATTCAAACTTAATTGCTAATGAGGTCCTTGGAAGAACTAGATTGGAAGTGTTACTGATGCTGAAAACATGAGGGGTCTGAATTAACATCAGTCGAGATAGAGAAGCTTCAGCTTTAAACGTGCATTTTAAATCAGCTCACTCGCAGCTGAACTCAGTAACTGCTCCAAGCCTTATTATACCACCAGCACACACACATATGAAGGAACTGATAGGGATATATTGTGGTTCCATTATCAATAGACTATGTACCTGCTTTGGTCTGATCATGGACCATGACATATGGCTGATACGGTTTTATCCAGACATTTTTTGTGTTTGATTGCTTCTGTGCATATATAACCTGCTGCAGTGCAAGTCTGCAGCACTTTCAAAATGATATGAGGGCACCCTGTTTGGAAAGGTAAAAACTCATGCAGCAACTTCACTGTGCCTGCACATTACAGTATTTTAGCCAAAGGTTCATTTATCTTTATGCTGAACAAGTAGTTCTGTTAGTTTCCTGACAATACTTTGCTAGTCATGTGCACATTGTGAGGTCCTGCTGCTGGTAATGCAGTTCTAATGACATTGGCCAGAATCCATACCAATTAACCTTGAAGAGTGAGGGTCTGTTTAACCCAGTCGGAAACAATTGTTCTCTTGTATTTTGTTCAGACAAAGCGTTTTCCCTGGGCCGTGGGTTCTACCCGCAGTTCTTCTGGGCTTGTTGTTGTCCTCCTGTCCCCTTTTCTGCACTGAGCTGCTGAACAGCTCAGGGTTCAACAGATGGTTCCTCTTGACCTCCTGGTTGTTCATAATCTTCAAGGAGTTTTTTTTTTAAAACAGAAATCCTACCATAGTTGCTTTTGTCTCATTTTAAAGCCAGGAAAAGAAGACTGTAGGAAGTTTATGCAGAAGCTGCAGCCACACCGAGGAAACGGTAGGTTGGTGGGAGAGAGAGGCGGGTGTTAAGGTGACTGTCTCTGGCTGTTAGAATTTTGAGATGTAACCATTGATTCTTGCAGTCTGGGATTCTTAGCAATTCTAGAAGAACATAGACTTGTAATTCCTGCTGTACTCTTGTCACCTGCACAGGCCTATAAGTGCTCAAACCTAAGAGATAGATTTCAATTTACATTGGTGTCTTCTTCTTGTATGAGTGCTGAACTTTTTGCTGTGACGTTTTGCCGTTCACTCCTTGACCCAGCCTGCAGATGTATATTTATTTTTTGAGGTCGCGTTGCGTTCATTCACTTTCTAGAAGGCTGGCTGCTTTTCATTACCCGACAGCTGGTGAGCAAGTCCCCAGTACAGGTGGAGCTGATGGAGGTGGCGTCTCTGTTTGTAAATAGGTCGCACGGAGCTGCTGTGACAGGGAGTGAGTGATTCGAGTGGCTGCGTGTGGTTTGATGAGGTAATTGTAGTGAGGAAAAGTGGGACATTATGATTCTATTTTACACAAATAAAAAGCAAAGGTAATATTTGGGATGGTGATGTACATGGAAGGGCCCATCAAAGAAGCAGAAGATTCTTTTTATTTTAAAAATGTGCAAAATTTCAGGTAAATCACTAAACCAGCTTTTAAACAAGCCAGGTCTTGAACTGTAGCAAGCACACAGCGGTGAATTTATTTGACCTTGTGTAATTAAGAAATTAGGTGAAAGGTCAATTCCAAATTGTTGTAGCTGATTAAATATTGTGTGTGACTCATCACTCAGCTATATCAGGGGTCAGTTGTTGATCCTTTTTCTCCGTGTTTCTCATCAGATCTGCACCTAGCTAAACACTCGACAGCTTAAACCACCATTTACATATTAATGCAAATGAATGTGCAGAACCTTATTGAAGTGGACAATGTGTGATGTGGGAACAAGTGAAGGAGGTATATGCTGTCTGTGATATTTTGATTTTAACCGCCTTCACGTTGGGTTTAGACTTTGGAGGGTGCGCTTGAGCTGCCAGCTGCCGACAAATGGGTCTCATGCACCTAATGGCAACCCAAAGTAAACTTGCCAGATTCGCTAAGGACGGGCGCTGGGAAGACCCTTAATGAAAGTCGTGTGTCGATACCCAGCACGAGTCTAATGTACAATACCATTCATCATCACCAAGTGTAAGATCTAAGGTGACCTGTGATTTATTTTTTTCTACAGCATATCTGAAACAATGGCCTCGATATTAACGGGGAGACTGGGAGGGTGTGGGGGAGCCTGGTAGCAGTCGAAGAACTCGGCATGGCCGGGGATGTGGAGGTCCTGCCGATCTTAATGGCAGGGCCTCGTTTAAGTAATTCTGTACAGACTCCCGCCTGACTGGCTGGCCAGATTGAATGCCTTTAGCAGCAGGAGGCAGCAGCCGGGCCACGAATTTTGCATGTTAAGTAGGCCCCCGCCTGCTTTTAGCGGGAGACTCGTCCAGGGCCTGAATGGTCGTCGTAAATTTTACAGCTGCTGGGAATGGGGCCATGTTGGGGCCAGGTTGCTCAATTCCATAATTTAACCCCTCCACCCCAACCCTCTCCCGACTGTCCTGGTGGGGTTAAAATTGATGCCAAGATATTTATGTAACATGAGGAGAAGAATTGAATTCTTTGGTCAATCTTGAAAAGCGTTGGATTGGTCTTTATCTTTTTGCTGTGACACACCCAGAGGAGGAAAAAAAGAAGAGGGGTTAGAATGGTTTTCTGAGATCAGAGCTTACA
The DNA here is from genome assembly GCF_035084215.1 of Heptranchias perlo. Classification (NCBI taxonomy): domain Eukaryota; kingdom Metazoa; phylum Chordata; class Chondrichthyes; order Hexanchiformes; family Hexanchidae; genus Heptranchias; species Heptranchias perlo. The sequence goes on from NC_090326.1 coordinate 135,840,380, forward strand.
TGGCTCGTTCAGTAGAAAGGGTGATATGAGGGTTTCAGAACATGACTCGGTGATATTTAATCCAGGGGACAATAGATAGAACAGAAAGAGAAGCAGAATGCCATCAAGCACCCAGATCTACTGCCTGCTCACCTACTTCTCCGTCGCTGACAGCCTCTGTGGTCTCCCTCCTCCAGGATGTGGAGTGTTTCTTCTTCAGAAAGGGTGAGAGGCTAGTGTTCTGGGTCGTTGGGGACGGTGAGTGATCATCACCTGTTACAGGTCTTTCCCGGTTGTTTTGGGCTCTCTTGTCCTGCAGCTATGGTTGCCAACTGTGGTCCGAGGCATTCCTGGAGGTTTGATCACACGATGTTCTGACCACATGATATCTGACCATGTGTGGTTGCATCACATGACATTGGATCACATGACATCTGATCACATGACTTCTACAAATGGATTTACCTTCTAACCCTGTGGTTAAGAATCTTTATTTGTGGTTTTGCGCCAGCAGCTATTGTATGAGAAGCTCCAAGAAGCAGGAGGCCACCGTGAGCAGGCGAAGCGGGGAAACCAAGGGCTGGAAAGAGGGGAAATGGAGGGCAAGAAAGAGGGGAAACAGAAGGCAGCAAAAAGGGGAAACGGAGGGTGTGGAAAAGAAGAAACCAGGGGCTGGGAAGAGGGGAAATGGAGGGCAGCAAAAAGGGGAAACGGAGGGTATGGAAAAGAAGAAACCAGGGGCTGGGAAGAGGGGAAATGGAGGGCAGCAAAAAGGGAAAACGGAGGGTGTGGAAAAGAGGAAATCAAGGGCTGGGAAGAGGGGAAATAGAGGGCAGGAAAGAGGGGAAACCATTCTCTCCATCCTCCCCCTGAGCCCTCATTCCCCAGTATCCCTCTCCCACCCAACACTTGAGCCCCCTGCAATTCACACCCGCCCATGATTTCAGGCCCCCCCTCATCGATTTCAGGCCCACCCCTGCAATTTCAGGGCCCCCCCACCACGATTTCAGATCTCCCTCCCCCGCGATTTCAGGCCACCTCCGCCATTTCAGGGCCCCCCTGCAATTTCAGGCCCTCTCCGCCATTTCTGGCCCCCCTTCGATTTCAAGACTCCCCTCATGATTTCAGTAACTCTCCTCCCTGCGATTTCAGTAACCCTCCCCCCTGCGATTTCAGTAACCCTCCCCCCATGATTTCGGTGCCCCCCCCCCCCCCCATGATTTTAAAATCTAAGCTAGATGTCATTTAACCATTATACTTCAATTACTTTGCTTTCCTACACGTTTTAACCTTATTGTCGTGCATTGTCATCCTAAGGTCTTCACCTGTGTTTCTCAATTTGTATATAAAAAACACAGTCACCAGGACAATTGTGCATGGTACAGATTTGATTCGGGCCTACATTCACATAGGCTCCAGGTCGAGGCCTGGGTTCAGCTTCTAGACCCCTGAAGGTGAGGAGGGAAAACATTTTTTTGGGGTCGATCTTGATTTTTTGCGATAGTGTAAAACGGATGTTAGCGAGTCGGCTACCCATCGTACATCTCTCCAGAATTTTATTTCCATTGACTTCAATCGGGAGAGATTTAAAACGGGCAGTCGACTCGCTAACATCTGTTATACACTATCGCACAGAGTCAGGATCTACGCCAGTGACTCTTCAAAGCTAGTTCTTCCAATGACCTTATCAGCACTTAAGTTTGATTCACCCTATTGTTCTAGTTAAATCATTCGAAATTGGCTGGTGAAGGATACCCATGTTATTTGGTGGGCAAAGGGCCATAGAGTGAAGGGTGGTCTGTGCAGCTGCCGTGGTTCGTTACTTTGCGTGGGGTTTGAAGTGGCCCCCTGTGTGAGACTCCCTGGAGGAGGGAGTCTCAATCAGCTTCGGTCTGGTGCCAGGTCAGGCCTCGACGCCTGCTTTACACTATCCGAATTTAATGTTGTTATGATGCTGAAACCGGTTTGCACCAGTGGTAGGCCTGTACTGCGATCGTAGCCTTAGGCCTTTGTCCGAGTTCTTAAAACCCTGCAACATGATGAGCCAATCCATATTCAAACGGGAAAGCTCAACGCATTGCGAACGTGCGATGTAATCATAATGAAATTAGCACTATGGCCATTGCGGCCATTCCCGGTGGACTCCTGCTAGACTCACGGTGGGAGTCTGCTGGAAAGGCTGTGCAATTTCAGCTCCGTCCTCTTTGCCACAATGAAGCCAGCAGCGGGGCTGCTTCTTAACACAGAATGTTTCATCATGTCCCAGTGTTTGCTCAACACCCCAACAAAAAATTCTAGAAATACACAGCAGGTCAGTCAGCACTCAGCACAGTCAGCTAACTCTCAAAGCAGTAGTTCACCCTTTGCCATTGATATTCTGGATGAATTTCTATCATTTTCTGTTTTTTGTTTCAAATGTCTGTTATCGGCAGTTTTGTCCCTGCCTTCGGAGCAAAGACCAGGGGTAACTTTCAACTTTCGAGAGTAGTCAGCCTTGGCTCGGTTGGTAACACTCTCTCCTCAGAGTCAGAAGGTTGTGGGGTCAAGTCCCAGAGACTTGAGCACAAAATCTAAGCTGACACTCCAGTGCAGTACTGAGGGACTGTTGCAGCATTGAAGGTATCGTCTTTTGGATGAGTCGTTAAACCGAGGCCCTGTCTGCCCTCTCAGGTGGACGTAAAAAATCCCAAGGCATTATTTAGAAGAAAAGCTTTAGAAGGTGAGTTCTCCCTGGTGTCCTGGCCAATATTTATCCTTCAACCAACATCACTAATAAAACAGATTAGCTGGTCATTATCTCATTGCTGTTTGTGGGATCTTGCTGTGTGCAGAATTGTTTGCCGCATTTCCTACATTACAACAGTGATTTCACTTCAAAAGTACTTCATTGGTTGGAAAGTGCTTTGAGACGTCCTGAGGTCCTGAAAGGCGCTAAATAAATGCAAATCATTCGTTCTTTCTTTCAGTGGGGGCAGAAAACCGGCTCTATCAGATTGGCCGCCTTCACTAGAAAGGAAAACCAGGCGGGGTGTATAACGGGTGTGGTGTATAACGGGTGTGGTGTATAACGGACGGGGTGTATAACGGACGGGGTGTATAACGGACGGGGTGTATAATGGACGGGGTGTATAATGGACGGGGTGTATAATGGACGGGGTGTATACTAGGCGGGGCGTGGTGTATAATGGACGGGGTGTATAATGGACGGGGTGTATACTAGGCGGGGCGTGGTGTATAATGGACGGGGTGTATAATGGACGGGGTGTATAATGGACGGGGTGTATAATGGACGGGGTGTATACTAGGCGGGGCGTGGTGTATAACGGGCGTGGTGTATAACGGGCGTGGTGTATACTAGGCGGGGCGTGGTGTATAACGGGCGTGGTGTATAACGGGCGTGGTGTATAATGGGCGTGGTGTATACTAGGCGGGGCGTGGTGTATAACGGGTGGGGTGTATAACGGGCAGGTATATACTAGGCGTGGTGTATAACGGGCGTGGTGTATAACGGGCGTGGTGTATAACGGGCAGGGAGTATACTAGGCGGGGTGTATAACGGGCGTGGTGTATAACGGGCGTGGTGTATAACGGGCAGGGAGTATACTAGGCGGGGTGTATAACAGGCGTGGTATATAACGGGCGTGGTGTATAACGGGCGTGGTGTATAACGGGCAGGGAGTATACTAGGCGGGGTGTATAACAGGCGTGGTGTATAACGGGCAGGGAGTATACTAGGCGGGGTGTATAACGGGCGTGGTATATAACGGGCGTGGTGTATAATGGGCGTGGTGTATAACGGGCAGGGAGTATACTAGGCGGGGTGTATAACAGGCGTGGTATATAACGGGCGTGGTGTATAACGGGCGTGGTGTATAACGGGCAGGGAGTATACTAGGCGGGGTGTATAACAGGCGTGGTATATAACGGGCAGGGAGTATACTAGACACCCTATCTGATTTCGCCAGTTTTCCTCCCCTGCCCTGTTGAATGTTACCCCCACCATGTCCCTTTAAATGTGTACTCTGGTAAGATACTCGCTGTCGTGATATCTCTACACGGGCTGATAGTGAAAAATTATCATGTGAGTATTTTCTCTTTGTTTACGACCTTCCATAATGATAGAAGAGCTCTTTCAGTGTACGAATTGAGATGCACAGCACTGTATTTATTCTTAAAATGTAATAAATAGTGTTTCACTTTCATATTTGTCAGCTCTCATAGCTGATATAAGTAACTGAAGATGAAAGGGATGATATCAAGGGTCCTACGTGCCTGAAATGCAGCACTGCTAGTGAACGATGTCTGCTTTCAGCTCTTTCTAATTGAGGGAAATTATTGATAATCAGGGCCTAATTATCAATGCAGGGCATGGCCAAGGCCTCGAGGTGTTTTTTTTTCCACTTGTGGTTGGAGTGTGGGCCTGTGCTAATGGTGTTGTGCTTTGCCTTTCTTGTTTCCTTGAATCTAGGATTGAATGTCTGGCAGAGCCTGGAGTGATTAGTTGAATGCTAATATGTACAATCCCTTTGATCTCAGCGTCCTTCCAGAGCATCTGACACTGTGGTGGGCTCTAATTAGAGGCTTTTACACACTGCGCTAGGGGAAATTAAAAAGCACAATATACTGTGTATAAACTTTGAAAACCAAGGCAATTGGGTAGTGCTGTGAGTTAGCATACTTTCCTTTCGCCTCTGCGGCCTGCATTTGAATTGAGCTCAGACTGGTGGAATGAACACCTCCGCTGGCTGTCAGTCCTAATTGACGTTAATTTGGACAGTCTGAACACATTTCCAACTGTACATGTATCCACAACACAAAACTGCCCACAACATGGTACAAAATAGCAGTTATTTCACAGCTTTACATAGAATTACATAGTATTTACAGCACAGGAACAGGCCATTCGACCCAACAGGTCTATGCCGACGTTTATGCTCCACTCAAGCCTCCTCCCACCCTACTTAGAATCATAGAATCACAGAAAGGTTACAGCATGGAAGGAGGCCGTTCGGCCCATCGAGTTCATGCCAGTTCTATGCAATAGCAATCCAGCTAGTCCCACTCCTCCGCCCTACCCCTGTAATCCTGCAAATGTTTTCCTTTCAAGTACTTATCCAGTTTCCTTTTGAAGGCCATGATTGAATCTGCCTCCACCACCCCCTCGGGCAGTGCATTCCAGATCCTAATCACTCGCTGCGTAAAAAAGTTTTTCCTCATGTCGCCTTTGGTTCTTTTGCCAATCACCTTAAATCTATGTCCTCTGGTTCTTGACCCTTCCGCCAATGGGAACAGTTTTTCTCTATCTACTCTGTCTAGACCCTTCATGATTTTAAATACCTCTATCAAATCTCCTCTCAACCTTCTCTGTTCCAAGGAGAACAACCCCAGCCTCTCCAGTCTATCCACGTAACTAAAGTCCCTCATCCCTGGAATCATTCTAGTAAATCTCTTCTGCACTCTCTCAAAGGCCTTCACAACTTTCCTAAAGTGCGGTGCCCAGAACTGGACACAATACTCCAGTTGTGGCCAGACCGGTGATTTATAAAGGTTCATCATGACTTCCTTGCTTTTGTACTCTATGCCTCTATTTATAACGCCCATGATCCCATGTGCTTTTTTAACCACTTTCTCAACCTGCATCGCCACCTTCAACGATTTGTTTACATATACCCCCAGATCTCTCTGTTCCTTTTAGAATTGTGCCCTCTAGTTTATATTATAGTTTATAGTTTACATCTAACCCTATCAGCATATCCTTCTATTCCTTTTACCCTCATGTGTTTATCGAACTTCCCCTTAAATGCATCACTCACAAGAGCAACGACGGTGGCTGATATGGGAAGTGGAAATGTCGCACTCGTGCTGTCCCCCTAAATGAGGGCTTGAGATATACTGTTGGGCTGGTGAAGAGGGAATATTACCCTGTATCTAATCCATACTTCGGGCACTGATTTCCCTCTTTAATGAGCATAACATTTACCAAAAACAATCTGATGGAAAGAGAAATCAGCAGAGGCCTGGGAGCAGGATGCCAGATGGGCCCCCTGTATATTGAATGGTGTACGAATGGGAGGAAAGAGACAACAGGGCAGATTTTCCTCTTCCCTCTTCCTGAGTGCAGGTCAGGCAGAGCATACCTCAAGTGCACCCTGTCTGTGTTTGAAGGTTCAGGTCATAGGCCCAACACATCCCAGGTATGGATCAACCCCGTGGCCGAGTCCTGGAAGTGGGGGCAGTAATCCAACTGTTGTCACAGGCCTTTCGGTGATGGCGGCTGGTCTCAGAGTCTTCGATCAAAAAACAGCAGACAAAAGGCCTCCAGACCTGAAGATCCATAAAAGGTAAAAAAAAAGGTATTTTGGATACTCCAAGGCCTTGCTGCCTATCCCTCTCAGCTCCTCCAACCTGAAGGAGGTCAGGCACAAGGCCCAACCCTTATTTCTTCTGGGCACCCTTCATAATGAGCGCCCACCCAATGTACCTGCTGGAAAATGAGGTGGGAATCCTGTTGGAGCTGAATCACTCCATCCCCCCTCCGAAATCCCCGGGTATTGTAAAGGGAGCAGAGACTCGGCACAATGAGTCCCTGTCCCTTCTTCCTCTGCTTAGCACCCAAAAGCTGAACATTCTCCAGGTGCCAAGGAGAGGAAAATCACCCTCACTAAACTTAAAATAAGGGGCAAGGATAGAGTTTCTAACAACTTGCATTTCATATAGTCCTTCTCACATAGAAGAACACCTTTAAATGCTTTATACTGGGTGAGGGATGGAGTAGGTGATGCCAAACGGGGAAAAGAAATGTTTGAGGGAGGGAGGTGCAGACACACAGTCAAATATATGGACTTTTGAAGGAAGGGAGAGGGGCAGCTTGATGAAGTGGTTCAAAGAGAGAGAGTTTCACAGAAAATGGACACTGACTGAGAGGGGAGATGAACAGTAAACCAGAGTCAGAGGAGCAAGGGGTGTGAGCTGGGATGTATGGCAGGGGAAGATTGCTCAGAAAAGGTGGGCTCAGACTGGAGGTATTTGAAAACAAGGACATATTGAAGTCAATATGCTGGAAAACAGAAAGCCAATGGAGATTCGTGAGAACAGGGCTGTACGGATGTTACATGAGAGAGGACTCTGGCCACAGAGCTTTGAATTGGTTGGAGTTTGAAGGCAAAGAGAGGGGAGCCCAATGAAGAGGGGATTCAAAAATCTATTCTAGAAGTGAGGGAAGGTGTGCACCTTTTCAGCCAAGTTAAGAAAAAGATATTGTCGTGAGATACAGACTGCAGTTAAATAGGCTTTTTCCATTGTCTTCAAAAAGGAGCGAAATAAGTATCTGGGAACAGAATTGGATGTCATAGGGATGGATACAAACTGAGATGATTAAATACTCCTATGGAATGATGATCCCTTGCAGGTAGGGAGAGGGAGGAGAAATGTTGTCTTTGCAAGACAGCAGTTGTCACTGAATAATCAGGATAGCTCAATATTCTAGAGTTTTGCTTGATTAAGTTTGAAGATCAGGGCTATTTATGCAGAAGATTAAAGTCCATGATAGGGTTGAGTATACAATCCTCTTCCCCTGAGCCCCAATCCCCTGTCCCCTTGGTCCCTGTTCTTTAAAACCCAGCCCGCACCTTTCTAGCAGCAATGCCCAGGAGATTAATGCTGCAATCCGGGAGATTCGGGCAGCTCCAGATCTCAGTGGGGTGGAGGTAGAGGCGCTACTGTTGGACTCAGCAGCCTTAGAAACTATTCCTCCTCTAGATGTTGCTGAGGAAGGACATGCAAACCCTAGGACATTCAACCCAGCAACACTTCGGAGTATGCACCGACACTCTCTCTATCCCTTCCAATCACCAGCACAGAGACATCCACACTCAGGGAGTTAGAGAGCGAGCCACAGGGGCATACACTCGGTGAGGAGGAACTGATGGTGACACATATTGCTGGTCAGAGGGTTGGCTTCTGTATCCCCTCGGCTGACCAGACTATGGATCAGGATTCACTCCGGTCTGGCTTATGTACCATGCCTAAATACAAGCCTTTTTATGCAGACCTCCCCTCCTTACTTGAATGATGGTATAGTCCTTCCAGATTTTCCCCTTTTTAAGTTAACCCTTTGTCTGCTACTCTTTTTTGTGTCTTCTCTCAGACACACATCAACACACACGAATGAACGCCCTTTGAAAATACCAACTGGCAATCTTCTGAAACAACCAAAAGTGGACATTGACTTCCTATTGAAAGTAGCATTCCCAGTGGGAAAGGGTTAAAGCACATCTTGAGGAAACTGAATTGTCTTTAAAACAAAGAGTACGACCAGGATATGGGTCGGGCTTTTTAAGAAAGGTATTTTATCTCCACATTACAGAATTCTCTCATGAAACAGATCATCCTGTCATGATTTAGGAATCAGGCTGGAGAAAGAGGAGATTATTAATATTATCTCAAGGCTGGAGACATTGAGCTACTGAGATTAGCTGCTGGTGATGAATCGTAGCAGCAGGATGAGGGGGGTCAGTGCTTTATTAAAATGGAATAAAAGCAGAACATTTTACATTATCAATGTGGCTATTTTAACTACTAGCTTGCTCATTTCATTATTTTCCTTTATTTTCCTATATTATTCTTAATTGTTGGGGGGGGGGCTGCAGCATGTATCTTTATTTTATCGAATTTCTCCCTCTTTTTTCCATTGACAAGTATAGGTGAAGGCCCAAGGCCCATAGTGCAGGTTACCACCACAGTCGAAAGGAGTAAGAGAGAAGATAAGTCAAGAAGTAGCAGTATGGGATGTTTTAATGGGCCTTGGGACATTTTACTATGTTAAAGGCGCTTTATAAATGCAGTTATTGTTGTTGTAGGTGACAGTGAGCCTAGGTTTTAAAATCCTTTAAAGACTTGGGGTCTTTTTTGCATGCCAAGCTTGGGAGGGTGGCCAGGTGATTGCAGGTCATCATAAATATAGCCATCTCTCAGATTCTTTATGCTGTGACTGATAAAAAGTCATTAAATATAACTTTTTGGCAAAAGCAATTCCATTTCTTTTACCCTAGTTTTAAGTACTGATGAACTTTTGTTGACTTTATTGATTCAGACTTTTTGTCACAATATCTGGATGAAGGATTCTGTGCAAATGAATTGATTGTAATAATATTTTAAATAACAGTAAACTCTGTCCAATAATAAGACCTGCTCCTCAGTTTCTATCCTCTGATCCTGACCCTAAGGTTCACATTTCAATTGCTACCAAAAAATATTTGTTGTGATCCGAACCCAGGATACGCCAGAGATATTTAGGAACATTATGCAATGTCTTTGCAGATTATATTCTGTCTTGTATAAAATATTAGAAATGTAGGGAGATTCAAGTGTGCGTGTGTATCTATATGTGGTATGTTAATGGATCTCCCATGACAGTAAGCTAGAGGATGCGGTGTTTTATAAGGACAGGAGTATTATACCATGTAAAGCACAATGGCCCCGATTTTAACTCCAGGCCAGCTTTGGGTGGGTGGGCAGGGGCGTGGGTTAGGAACTCACCCACCGCTCCAGAAATGCAGCCCGGGGTATTTTAACTCCCAGGACTTATTTGAAACCCTCCGGCCAATTTCCCCCCCTGTTCCAAATGGGAAGCGACAAAGAATCGCAAAGCCCGAAGGCCACCCACCATCAGCAGGAAAGTGGCAGGATCGGTTACTCAGCCATCCCAAGGGGGGGTCCCCGCGATTGGGAGCAGAAAGGAAACATCGTGGCGGGAGGGGGCCTAAGCTTTCCTTGTGGGGCCCAGTCCTGCAAACCGGTTTTAATTAGTTGTGTAATTTCAATTTATGATAATTTTCCTGTTGTTTCTTCAAATCAAACATGCAAAATAATGTAACAATAGGTGATACTTACTTTAAACTCACACGTTATCCAGAAAAATGTTTTTAAAACCCAAAAGTGCATCAAATATTGAAGGACACTGCAGCCCTATAACTGACAGCAGCTTTTTATTCCTCCAAAAAGGAGAAAGCAGTACTGCAAATGGAACTTAGTATACATTTAAAATGGGGAAAATCCTAGCATGTCATTTTCAGGCCAGCGAGCCTCCTAATAATTGGCCTAATTAATGTTTTGGTCAATGTGCGCTGATCTATTACAGCTGAGCTAAGTGGAAAATATGATCTTACAGTGATTATGCCAAGTTGCATCACTGGTAATGTATACACGAGACATTGGTAGTTCAACAATGCCACACAAGGAACAACTCTAGCAGCAAGAACTAGAATAAAAGTCCTGTTCACTTCAGACTGCAGTATTTTTCAATAACTCAACAGCAACAGCTTTCATCTATATGGTAGTACCTTTAATGTAGAAAACATCACACATCATTACATGTAGGAGAAGCAGGGTACCAAGTAGTAGAAAAGTCAGGAGAGTTAAACAAAAGTTGGTTGCAAAAAACGTGTTTTTTGCAACCAACTTTTGTTTAACTCTCCTAACTTTTGGGTTTTATAAATAGGGGCATAAAATGCAAGAGTAAAGAGGTAATTGGTTAGGCCACAGTTTTGGGCACTCCATTATAGAAAGGACATGAAAACCACAGAGAGTGTATTATGTAGATTCACCAAGATAATTCCAAGGGTCATGAGGAGAGACTTGAAATACTGGGACAATTTCCACTGAAGCAGAGAAAGTTAAGACAAGATTTAATAGAGGTTTTTAAAATCATGAAGGGTTTTGATAGAGTGAATAGGCTGGGGAGTCAGTGACGAGTGGTTATCAACTTAAAATTATTACTAAGAGAGTGAGGAGAGAGGCTAGGAAAATTTGTTTTACACAGAGGGTTGTTAGAGGCAAGGAGGAGTGCTGAGGGAAGTCAGTAAGTATTTAGTTCATTGGTTAGTGTTTTTAGTGGTTAGTGTTTTAGTGTTAGATAAACAGTGAAGATAGAAACATAGAAAATAGGAGCAGGAGTAGGCCATTCGGCCCTTCGAGCCTGCTCCATCATTCAATATGATCATGGCTGATCCTTTATCTCAATACCATATTTCCGCTCTCTCCCCATACCCCTTGATGCCTTTTGTGTCTAGAAATCTATCTAGCTCCTTCTTAAATATATTCAGTGACTTGGCCTCCACAGCCTTCTGTGGTAAAGAATTCCACAGGTTCACCACCCTCTGAGTGAAGAAATTTCTCCTCATCTCAGTCCTAAATGTCCTACCCGTATCCTGAGACTGTGACCCCTCGTTCTGGACCCCCCAGCCAGGGGAAATATCCTCCCTGCATCCAGTCTGTCTAGCCCAGTCAGAATTTTATACGTTTCAATGAGATCCCCTCTCATTCTTCTAAACTCAAGTGAATACAGGCTAAGAAGACCCAATCTCTCCTCATACGACAAAAGTAAAGTGCCTTAAAGCTAAACAAAGTTTAAATAACTGTTAGCTAACATGGCAGGAAAGCTGGGGCCCGTCGCATGCCCATCCTGTGCCATGTGGGAACTCCAGAACACTTTGTGTGTCCTGGAGAACCACATGTGCAGGAAGTGCCACCAACTGCTTGAGCTTGAGCTCAGGGTTTCTGAGCTTGAGGGGCAGCTGGCGTCACTACAGTGCATACGGGAAGCTGAGAGTTTTGTGGCTAGCAAGTTTCAGGAGGTGGTCACCCCGCAGCTACAGAGAGTTCAGGTGGAGAGGGAGTGGGTGACCACCAGACAGACTAGGAGGAACAAGTAGGCGGTGCAGGAGTCCCCTGGGAGTGTGGCGCTCACAAACCAGTATTCAGTGTTGAATACCAGTGAGGGTGTTGACTCCTCGGGGGAGTGCAATCAGGAGCAAATCCATGGCACCGTGGGAGACTCGACTGCACAAGAGGACATAGGAAATGCAGTTGTTAGAGGGGATTCGATAGTCAGGCGTTTCTGCAACTGCCGATGTGAGTCCTGCATGGTGTGTTGCCTCCCTGGTGCCAGGGTAAAGGACATCACTGAGAGGGTGCAGAACATTTTGAGGGGGGGAAGGGGAAAAGCCAGAAGTCGTGGTCCCATGTGGGAACCAATGACATAGGAAGGAAAAGGGTTGAGGTCCTGCAGTCAGAGTTTCAGGAGCTAGGGAGGAAGTTAAAAAGCAGGACCTCAAAGATGGTAATCTCCATATTACTCCCAGTGCCATGCACTAGTGAGTATAGGAATGGTAGGATAAGACAGGTTAATGCATGGCTGGAGCAATGGTGCAGGTGGGAGGGCTTCAGATTCCTGGGGCATTAGGACCAGTTCTGGGGCAGGAGGGATCTGTTCAAGACGGACGGGCTGCACCTCAACAGAGCTGGGACCAATGTCCTCGGGGGGAGGTTAAATAGTGCTGTGGAGGAATGGGCAGGGGAATGGGCAGCAGGATGAAACATTAGAGAGGTGAAACAAGGTGCACAAAAGACTGGGAGGGACAAATAGCACTAGAGTGAAGAATAGTTCAGAAATAGGAGGGATCAGACAGGGGGCAAATGCGCAGCAGTCTATGAGATTGGAGTGCGTGTGCGTAAATGCACGTAACGTGGTAAATAAGGTTGATGAGCAGCAGGCTCAAGTCATCACATGGGACCATGATATAGTGGCAATAACAGAGACCTGGCTCAAAGAAGGGGAGCATTGGGTACTTTATTCCTGGCTACAAGCTATTCAGAAAAGATAGGAAGGGAAAGAAAGGAGTGGGGGTGGCAGTATTGATCAAAAAAACTATTACAGCACTGGAAAGGGATGATGTAGTTGAGGGGTCAAAGACAGAATCTATTTGGTTAGAATTAAGGAACAATAGAGGAGTTATTACGCTACTGGATGTATACTATAGGCCACCAAATAGTGGGAAGGAGATAGAGGAGAACATTTGCAGGCAAATTACAGAAAGATGCAAGAGCTATAGAGTAGCGATAATGGGGGACTTCAATTATCCCAATATAGACTGGGTCAGTAACAGTGTAAAGGGCAGAGAGGGGGAGGAATTCCTGAAATGTGTTCAAGAGAACTTTCTGGAACAGTGTGTTTCCAGCCCAACCAGGAAGGAAACAGTGCTCGATCTAATTCTGGGGAATGAAGTGGGGCAGGTGGAGCATGTTTCAGTGGGGGAGCATTTGGGGAACAATGATCATAATATGATTAGGTTTAGAATAGTTATGGAAAAGGACAAGGAACAATCAAATGTGAAAATGATTAATTGGAGGAGGGCAAATTTTAGTGAGTTAAAAAGGGATCTTGCCCAGGTGGATTGGAATCAAAAATTGATAGGCAAAACAGTAATTGAACATTGGGAGGCCTTCAAGGAGGAGTTGGTTCAGATACAGAGTAGACACATTCCTACAGGGGGAAAGGAAGGGCATCCAAAGCTCGAGCTTCCTGGATGACTAATGATATAGCGATTAAAATGAAACAGAAAAAGGTTTATGATGAATATAAGGTTCATAATACAGTAGAGAACCAGGCTGAATACATAAAGTATAGAGGAGTTCTGAAAAAGGGAATAAGGAGGCAAAGAGAGAGTATGAGAATAGATTAGCGGCTGACATAAAAGGGAACCCAAACATTTTTATAAACATATGAATAGTAAAAGGGTAGTCAAAGAAAGGGTGGGACTGATTAGGGACAAAAAAGGAAATCTTTTTGTGGAGGCAGAAGATATGGCTGAGGCTCTAAATTAATATTTTTCATCTGTCTTCACTAGAGAAGAGGATGCTGTCATTGTAGCAGTAGAGGAGGAGGTAGTAGTGATATTGGATAGGATAAAAATAGATAAAGAGGAGGTACTTAAAAGATTGGCAGTACTCAAAGTAGAAAAGTCACCCAGTCCAGATGAGACGCATCCTAGGTTACTGAGGGAAGTAAGGGTGGAAATTGCGGAGGCTCTGGCCATAATCTTCCAATCCTGCTTAGATAAGGGAATGGTGCCGGAAGACTGGAGGATTGCAAATGTTACACCCCTGTTCAAAAAAGGGGAGAGGGATAAACTCATCAATTACATGCCAGTCAGCCTAACAACGGTGGTGGAGAAACTTTTAGAGACAATAATCCGGGACAAAATTAATTGGCACTTGGAAAAGTATGGGCTAATAAATGAAAGTCAGCAGGGATTTGTTAAAGGAAAATCATGTTTGACCAACTTGATTGAGTTCTTTGAAGAAGTAATGGAGAGGGTTGATGAGGGTAGTGTGGTTGATGTTGTGTTTATGGACATTCAAAAGGCATTTGATAAAGTACCACATAATGGACTTCTTAGCAAAATTAAAGCCCATGAGATTCAAGGGACAGTGGCAGCGTGGATACAAAATTGGCTAGGGGACAGAAAGCAGAGACCAGTAGTGAACGGTTGTTTTACAGACTGGAGGGAAGTATACAGTAGTGTTCCCCAATGGTCAGTATTAGGACCACTGCTCTTTTTGATATATATTAATGACCTGGACTTGCGTTTACAGGGTATAATTTCAAAGTTTTCCGATGACACGAAACTCAGAAATGTTGTAAACAATGTGGAGGATAGTAACAGACTTCAGGAGGACATAGACAGGCTGGTGAAATGGGCAGATACCTGGCAGATGTGTCAAACGTTGCATTTTGGTAGGAAGAATAAGGAGAGGCAATATAAACCAAATGGAACAATTTTAAAGGGGGTGCAGGAACAGAGAGGCCTGATGGTGCACATACATTAATTTTTGAAGGTTGCAGGTCAATTTGAGAAGGCTGTTTAAAAAAGCATATGGGATCCTGGGCTTTATTAATAGAGGCATAGAGTACAAAAGCAAGGAAGTTATGCTAAACCTTTATAAAACACTGGTTAGGCCTCAGCTGGAGTATTATGTTCAATTCTGGGCACCAGCCTTAGAGAGGGTGCAGAAGAGATTTACTAGAATGGTCCCAGGGATGAGGGACTTCAGTTATGTGGAGAGACTGGAGAAGCTGGGGTTGTTCTCTTTAGAGCAGAGAAGGTTAAGGGGAAATTTGATAGAGGTGCTCAAAATCATGAAGGGTTTTGACAGAGTAAATAAGGAGAAACTGTTTCCAGTGGCAGAAGGGTTGGTAACCACAGGACACAGATTTAAGGTGATCGTCAAAAGACCAGAAGCGACGTGAGGGAACATTTTTTTATGCAGCGAGATGTAATGATCTGGAATGCACTGCCTGAAAGGGTGGTGGGAGCAGATTCAATAGTAACTTTCAAAAGGAGATTGGATAAATACTAGAAGGGAAAAAATTTACAGGGCTATGGGGAAAGAGCAGGAAAATGGGACTAATCTACCCGACAATGTGGAAAATTTCCCAGGTATGCCCTGTCCACGAAAAGCAGGACAAATCCAATCCGGGCATTTACTGCCCCATCAGTCCACTCTCAATCATCAGCAAAGTGATGGAAGGTGTCATCCACAGTGCTATCAAGCAGCACTTACTCACCAATAACCTGCTCACCGATGCTCAGTTTGCGTTCCGCCAGGACCACTCGGCTCCGGACCTCATAACAGCCTTGGTCCAAACGTGGACAAAAGATCTGAATTCCAGAGGTGAGGTGAGAGTGACTGCCCTTGACATCAAGGCAGCATTTGACCGAGTGTGGCACCAAGGAGCCCTAGTAAAATTGAAGTCAAAGGGAATCAGGGGGAAAGCTCTCCAATGGCTGGAGTCATACCTAGCACAAAGGAAGATGGTAGTGGTTGTTGGAGACCAATCATCTCAGCCCCAGGGGATTGCTGCAGGAGTTCCTCAGGGCAATGTCCTAGGCCCAACCATCTTCAGCTGCTTCATCAATGATCTTCCCTCCATCAGAAGGTCAGAAATGGGGATGTTCGCTGATGATTGCACAGTGTTCAGTTCCGTTCGCAACCCCTCAGATAATGAAGCAGTCCGTGCCCGCATTCAGCAGGACTGGACAACATCCAGGCTTGGGCTGATAAGTGGCCAGTAACATTCGCGCCAGGCAATGACCATCTCCAACAAGAGAGAGTCTAACCACCTCCCCTTGACATTCAACGGCATTACCATTGCCAAATCACCCACAATCAACATCCTGGGGGGCACCATTGACCAGAAACTTAACGGGACCAGCCACATAAATACTGTGGCTACAAGAGCAGGTCAGAGGCTGGGTATTCTGCGGCGAGTGACTCACCTCCTGACTCCCCAAAGCCTTTCCACCATCTATAAGGCACAAGTCAGGAGTGTGATGGAATACTCTCCACTTGCCTGGATGAGTGCAGCTCCAACAACACTCAAGAAGCTCAACACCATCCAGGACAAAGCGCCCACTTGATTGGCACCCCCTCCACCACCCTAAATATTCACTCCCTTCACCACCGGCGCACTGTGACTGCAGTGTGTACCATCCACAGGATCCACTGCAGCAACTCGCGAAGGCTTCTTCGACAGCACCCCTCAAACCCGCGACCTCTACCACCTAGAAGGAAGAGGGCAGCAAGCACATGGGAACAATACCACCTACACGTTCCCCTCCAAGTCACACACCATCCCAACTTGAAAATATATCGCCGTTCCTTCATCGTCGCTGGGTCAAAATCCTGGAACTCCCTTCCTAACAGCACTATGGGTGAACCTTCAACACACGGACTGCAGAGGTTCAAGAAGGCGGCTCACCACCACCCTCTCAAGGGCAATTAGGGATGGGCAATAAATGCTGGCCTTGCCAGCGACGCCCACCTCCCAGGAACTAATAAAAAAAATTGAATAGCTCTTTCAAAGAGCTGGCACAGGCACGATGGGCTGAATGGCCTCCTCCAATGCTGTATCTACTATGATACAAGAGCATGGCTTACTTTGCCACAGGGAGTGGTTAAGGCAAAGACCATTGTTTTTTTTAAGGACAATTGGATAATTATTTGAAGCAGAGAAAAATACAAGACTATGAGGATAGTGTGAAGCAGTGGGATTAGTTTTGGATTGTTCCAGCAAACCGTCGGCCCAAACACAATGAGCTGAATGGCCTCCTCACTAACCTTCCAGTCTCTGCTGTAAACCTCTATGGTTCAATAGGCTTTTAACGGTGAGGAGTGATGGAGAATAGCGGAAGGGTTTTGTGTGGGGGGGGGGGGGGGCGGGCACGGTGGAAAGCTACCGAGAGTGGGGTCACAAGTTGTACAGATACCTGTCCCACACTCCATGTTCTGTGCCAAATTTCAAGCTACAGTTAAAATTGGGGTCAATGAGTTAGAAAGCAGTGCCAGGCACCTGGATTTGAATATAGTGTAGCCAGTGTTACAAACTGGATAGCCAGATGGTGAAGGATAGAATACTAGAGCCTGGTCTTCAGTTGCTTCCAAGCCTTTATTCACAGAGCTCCACATTACACCACATCACACCCTAGATCAGCACTCTTATAAATGGAACCAAGAGAGTTCCCAATTGACACGCACCACCTGAATACAATTAACATTAATTGATATAAATCACATGGATACAATTAACAACCAGATGGTATAAAATAGGGCAGAAAGTAGCCTCTCTTTGATGACTGTAATCCTGGAGTTATATTGCAGTCAGTACAAACTCAAAATAGTGTGAGACATTTATCTTTTGTAGAAAAGCAGTATATTATTTAAATGGAGAGAGATTGCAGAACTCTGAGGTACAGAGGGATCTGGGTGTCCTAGTACATGAATCACAAAAAGTTAGTATGCAGGTACAGCAAGTGGAAGGCAAATGGAATGTTGTCATTTATTGCAAGGAGAATGGAATATAAAAGTAGAGATGTTTTGCTACAGTTGTACAGAGCATTGGTGAGACCACATCTAGAATACTGTGTGCAGTTTTGGTCTCCTTATTTAAGAAAGGACATAATTGCTTTGGAGGCGGTTCAGAGAAGGTTCACTCAACTGATTCCTGGGATGAGGGGGTTATCTTATGAGGAAAGGTTGGACAAGTTGGGCCTGTATACACTGGAGTTTAGAAGAATGAGAGGTGATCTTATTGAAACATATAAGATCCTGAGGGGACTTGAAGGGGTAGATGCTGAGAGGACGTTTCCCCTTTTGGGAGAGACTAGAAAAACTAGGGGCCACAGTTTAAAAATAAGGGGTCTCCCATTTAAGACTGAGATGAGGAGAATTTTTTTCTCTCAGAGGGTCGTGAGTCTGTGGAACTCCCTTCCCCAGAGAGCAGTGGAGGCAGGGTCATTGAATATTTTTAAGGCTGAGTTAGATAGATTCCTGATTAACAAGGGAGTCAAAGGTTATAGTAGGTAGACAGGAAAGTAGGGTTGAGATCACAATCAGATCAGCCATGATCTTATCAAATGGCAGAGCAGGCTCGAGAGGCCGAATGGCCTACTCCTGCTCTTAATTTGTATGTTCGTATGTTTATCCTGTCCCAGTAACTCTATCCAGGGTAACTCTCTTTGAATCTATCTTACTCATGTTATTGCAGAGGTTAGAACATGAAGTTAAGAGCTTTGTAGCTACTCTGATGGTTCAGCTAGTTTGTCTGGTAAATAGCTGAGCCATTCAGTCCAGGGAGATCACACATTCAAACCCTGGTCTGTGCTGAGTCAACTGATCGCAGCTGCAGCGGCAGTAAAGGTTCTACAATTGACCTTGGCTCTCCTGGGGTTACGAAGCGGGAAAAAATGTGGCAGTACTGTCATTCCCCCATTGGTGAATAGCCTGCCGACACTCACTTGTTGCAGCTCACAGAAGAATAGTAGCTTCTTGAGTGTATCAGAAGGCGACTGGTGTCCATGGAACCACACCCCAGCAAGGAGTCAACACTTCAGGTCAGCAGAAGGGCAAGAAATGGCAAGAGTGAATAAAACAGCCTCAGTTTGTCTACTGCCAGCAGTGCTCAAAAAGTGTGATTTAAAGCACTTTCAGACAAGTGCGTAAATACCCCATCACCAATGTTCCCTCTAATTTTTTTCAGCCATGTGCGGAATGAATTTGGGTTTGTGCACCGATATAAAGACTGTGTGTGCCACCGTCA
This sequence comes from Heptranchias perlo, assembly GCF_035084215.1. NCBI lineage: Eukaryota > Metazoa > Chordata > Chondrichthyes > Hexanchiformes > Hexanchidae > Heptranchias > Heptranchias perlo. The sequence continues at coordinate 135,859,296 of NC_090326.1, forward strand.
AAAAAATCACAACTTTGAATAGAACATCTTTTTAGAAAACATTATTCAGGGTAAATAACAAACAGAACAAATGTTCAAAATAATGAATAATTGTAACAAGGCGAGCTGTCAAGGATTTTTAATTAAACAAAACTGGTTATAGAAATTTCAGAAGTAAACACTGCCACCAGAGGAATGGGGACATCCTGATTGAGACCCAGAGTCTGTAGATGACAGGCCAGATGATGGAGTAGAAGAGGGTGACTGTCTCCGGTTCGGATGTTTTTGTTGTGTAAATAAAGGCTGTGTCTCTGTTAGAGGCCTGTGGAGCAGCTGTATGGTTTAATGGTTCAGCTCAGTCTAAATGGGGCAGAACTGACAAATAAAATGTCTGAAAAATAATGAGGAAATGAAGTGCAAGTACATCGGGGCTTTACCAAGCCAGGGCTTGTTCAAGCGCAAGGTGAAATTGTCCACTAAAACGGCTATTGGCATGTTATCTACCCCGATACACATGTGCCTCGGAGTTCATTATTTTCATGAGATCAGTAATTTTTTGTGCCTGATATACAGTTAATGTCTTGGATCTAGCATGAGTCCATCACACTTGAGATGTCACTTTGGACATCACATTTGCTTTGTAAAAGTATAAGAAGAAAGCCAGTCATTTCCTCCTGCTTTTTCTGACCTTCATTACCTTGTCACTTCCCAAGGGCAGGAGCCTGGGATTTTCTGCTAATGTATGGAAACTTCCCTCAAAAATTAGCCTCCAACTGACCTCAGAATCTGCCTATTGAGACCTCAGTACAGAAGTTACTGGTGTTTTTCAACACATTCAAATCCCATTGTTTCAGCAGTGATTATGTCCCCTAACAGTGATGGAAGCAAACAACCATTGCTACCACCATTGCAAAAATCTAAACCTTCACTACTTAGGCATGCAGACGTGCACTATTCCCCTGCTTGTGGAATCTGCCACTTTTTCCCCTTTCTCCCTTTACTCCTCTTCAGTTAGTGACTTACATTGAGGCACAGCACTGAGAGTGTTAGCTGTCCTCCAAATAACCATTCTTCACACATGAGCCAGGACAGTGAAGGCTGTGTACTTCTGTTAACGCTGCAGGCAGAGGTGGCCCTATTACCTGAGGTGCAACTGGAAACATTCGCCTTATTGGTGCTTCCAACTTTGCCAGTGCCGTAGATACATGGCACAAACCGGGTATAGCGATGGCTCAGTTATTAATTTGCATTCCTGCTGTAAAATCAAACCATGCATACTAGGTCCCAGGTCCAGTCCCTGGTCTGGCCTGTGCAGTGCTATGTTTGCCAATGGCTATTTGATAATGGGGGAAATACAGATGAAATTCAGAAATGACCTTATCTGAATGTGCACACACTTTCCAGGAGGGATCGCTGGATTTAAGTCTGGAGCAAATACGGAACCTTTCTCCCCTCCCTAGTGCAGTAACACAAAAGGTAAATGTAGCTTCCCCACCATTGGCTAACTCAGCCAGAGAGGAGATTGAACCTGAAAGAATCTTGATCTACAGGACCTAGTTGTTTACACACCTGACACCCGGGACACCCACCCCTGACCTCCAAACCCCCACCTCAAACTGATTCTCCATGGTCATGGGTGTGCACAGAGCCGAATCCAAGCACAGGCAGCAGGTCCGGGAGCAGCTGCAGACACAAAGTATGTGGATGACCGGGGCCTGCGCCAATTCCAAACTCCAGCGCATCCGCTCTGCCAGGTATGAAGATCCACCAGACACAACAAGATCACTTATTTATAGTCACCTAGATATGACTGATGATGACACCTCGTGGCCCAGGTTTGGTGCGCGGAAGGAATGAATAAGTGCGCGGCAAACAACAGACTGTTGCGTGAGTACACACGCGCGCAGCTTAGAGGGAACAGTGCCCATGACTCCCTCCATTTGCTTAGGATGGAGCTGACACCAAGCACCACTGGGGCTTGAGCTCTTGCCGATATGATTGGGAAGCAGGCTCTGTCAAATTGGTTCATTTTATTCTTTCTTCATCTATGGTATTTTGTAAACAAACCAAACGTTCACAGTATTCTCTTAATGTCTGCCATGGTGAGCCATTTTTGTCCAGTAACCCAGCTAAGAGCTGCCAACCTCACTTCCAAGCACTTGTGATGCTAGTTTCTTTTTATAATGTTTTCTTTGGCTAATTCCTTTCTTGGTTTCTTAGCAAATGTCAGTCACATGTCTCACTTACACAGGGACTGACTCAATTAACAGTCTCTGCATCGGTTTCTTCACAGCAGTTGTTCCTGGACTGGAATTTGAATGCAAAGTCAAATAATAACACAATTTCAGGGCTCTGCTGTTCCGTCCATCTCCTAAATAGCATTATGTTTCACACTCTACACTGAGGGTTAAATAGTGCTCAGACCATCCATATCACATTCTAGACACAAAAGGCATCAAGGGGTATGGGGAGAGAGCGGGATTATGGTATTGAGATAGAGGCCATGATCGTATTGAATGGCGGAGCAGGCTCGAAGGGCCAAATGCCTACTCCTGCTCCTATTTTCTATGTTTCTATCATATATAGATATGCAGGGGGAGGGAGGGGCTGACTGCAAAGTGACATTTGCAAGAGAAGGATCATTGAGTTTTTAAATTTAGATTAGAGTACAAATTGAGTTGCTCTGTATTCCCCCCACACAGTAAGTGAACCTTGTCTATAGAGCCAGTGACAGTTAAAACACTGCTGATAGAACAGGACTTGGCATCAACACAGTCATTTCCTCAGGTACGCTGTGCTGAGGGCAGTGCATGGACTCGGGTCTCAGAGTCACACACCAAGCAATCTGGTCATTTCAGCAGAGCAAACAAGCAAAAGGAATGAGGTTAAGAAGTGACATCTCTGACATCGGATGAGTGTATGACGAATGCGTTCAATCTTCAAGAAATTCTGTCAACATTTTTGCTTTCTTAAAAACTTCAGCTTGTCTTTAATCCTTCACCAGATGCTCCATAAAAACATTGGCGTACAGTTACTGTGCACAGGGCCCATTCGTACTAAGAGGTGTTGATATGCTTTTGCAGTGTTCTTCCATTCCAGTGTTTATCATATTATTATAGGCCATTTTTAAGGGCAAAACAAATTAATCTGTGTTGATTTAACACCATTAAAAAAATTCGTAAAAGGTGCCTCCATCTTGGAGCCAACTTACAATGGAGTCAAACATCTTTCTCTGGGCAGATAGCAGTGGACAAAATGGGTTGTCATATGTGTTAGTAGGCAGAGGAGACTCTGAACTAAACTTGAACTGAAGGAAGTTTTAAATGATATCCTGGGGCAGCGATGTTTGGCATACAACAATCATGACCATTTTCCATTGTGACAGATATGAGTCGTAGTTAGTGGAGGGTTTTCCTTTTAACCCCCACATACCTAGATATCAGAGTCAGTGAAGGCATTCCAAAGGCTGTGAGGAGCTGACAGCTCATTTGAGAATAATCTACAATTAGTCACTGAAGTATCTGCGATAAGTAGGGTGGAAAATATCCAAAAACGTAACATCCCCCACTCCTCCATTCACTATCTAGAGACCCTTGTTACATGGTTGAATAACCTGCTGACATTCACTATCCAAGTTAAAACATGAAGAATAGCTGCTTGCACAAGTTACTGGAGGGCAACCAATACCCATGAGTCTGTAGACCCTGCCCCTCCCCCGGGTAAGTTTGTGTCTCCAGAGAAAATTCGGAACAGGAAGTCACTTCACAATTATATAGGTGCACAAGAAATCACACAAAAACTTTTTTTTTACAGATTTGGATAAAGGTTATACAACTCAAGAATGTAAAAAGGACAATTCGAATTATTGTACAAATATTGAAATTCTACCTAACTGCACTCCATGGATTACAGCATGCAGCCAAACTTCCAGTCAGGTAAGCCATAACTTCCCAAAAATTTGTTGGATTGGGATGGGGGGGTCATATACATTTGGTGTTAATGGCACAGCATTGTCTACATAGCAGGAAAATTGCCACATTGTGCTCACTCTACCTGAAGGTTCGTAGCACGTCACCCTGATGCAGTCTGAACACTGGAGGCCAGGGGGTAGCGAAGGAAGATTTCCTCTTTGCATTAAATGTAACAAAATGATAAGCTTGTTCCTTTCAAATGCATTTACAATTTGATTACACTTAGTGTATAGAGGGAATCCTCTCACTCCCCCTCGACTAACTTCTGGATCGAATCCTTAGAATTTACCTGGTTACATTTACAGGAATGTACCAAGATAACAAACATTTCTTCAGCCGCTTTTCTCTTGGTCACTTAATTCAGAATCAGATAAAACTGTCTACACATCAGTCACTGGGCTACAGGAAACAGATTTAACAGCATAGACAGTAGGAGCCAGCCCATAGACAGTAGGAGCCAGCCCATGGACAGTAGATTAAAATACCAACATGAAAGCAGCCTTAGTTTGCTAAAAAGAGAGAAAACCTCAAATGCTGCAAATATATATTTCCACATCATCCACCAGTTTTTCACTTCTTTCCAGCTTTTCAAAAAGCCTATTTGCCACCTGTTTAACCCATTAACTCGTCTCTATGACAGGAGTCAGCATTCCTGACTCTTGACTTTTATCTGTTACCCTCTTTCTCCCCTCCCCCCTTATTTTGTTCAGCTCTGTTAGAGGCTTGCTTTTCTTTTAGTTTGCAGTTCTGATAGTGGGTCTACAACCAAAATGCTGGCTGACCTGCTTCTGTTGTGTGGTGTGTGTTTGTGTGTACGTGTGTGTCAGGCCCTATAATGTTCAGGGCATTTCAAACTCCTGCATGCTATACGCGTGCTCTCAAAATCCTAAACATAATACAGGCAGAGCCATGCCATCCTCTGTGGCACTGACTCCGTGCTTCTTATCCTCCTTGGTGTTTCCACAGAGTTTCTGCTCCACCACGTTCCTGCCATTATTCAGCTCCTTTACATGGTTCCATTCCCAACTTTCTGGATGCAGCCAGTGCAACTCTAGCAATGGCTTCTTCCCCCATCCCACTCCTGCACCATCACCTTGGGAATCTCCCAACGATCTCATTCCGCGGCCTCCTCTTTCTCATGTATACGTTGCCTCTCGGTGACGTCATCCTTAGAAATGGGCTCAACTTCTGTATGTATGCTGATGATACACTGCTCTACCTCTCTACCACATCACTCAATCTCACAGCTGTCATTCTGCTTGTCCGAATTCAAGTCTTAGGTGAGCCGCAATTTCCTGTGACCCCAGTAGCAAGGCCTAAATGGTTCTTTGCAGCAGAGGGGCAGATGCGAACAAGTGTGAAATGCTAGCAAGAGTTGAACTGAGGCTTAATCATTCTGGGCTGGCATGAAGCCATCAAGTTCTCCCTAACCCACCCATCAATGGCCTCTACCCCAGTTATTTGGAGGGCCTGTTGCTTGTCGTAGCAGAAGCATCACAGGTTGGTTGGTGCAGGTCCTCTGCTGATGGTCCTGTGTAGCTTTCTCTTTTAAAAAGAGAACAGAGACCCTTTGAAAATTCGGAGGGAATATGAGGGGTACCCCAATGATCAGATTGCATTCCACCTGGTGCGAAAAGATGAGCAGAGAGCAGGCAAGTGGTCTAGGAGTCATATGTGGGTGAGTTGGTGAGAAAACATGGCAGAGTTACGTTAGTGGAAGAATGATTTTCCTTCAAGCAACCACCAAGTTGAAGGTGCATCTTCAGAGATTTAGGAGGTTTAAGAAGTGAGAGGTGGAGCCATTGGTTTGCAGGCTGCGTTGCAGATGTGAAAGCATACTGTGGGCTGAGTGCTTGGCTCAGAGATAGTATATCCATCCCCTTCCTTCCAGTGGGTACCCATTAGTTTTCCTTACCTTGAGCATTTTTCCTCAAGCTGGAGAACTTTCTACTTGTTTTCTCCCATAAGTGATGTTCTGAAGAGACAGCTTTCATATGATTGGCCAACTCCTTCCATGCTTGTTGACTATATATCTGCTGCATCGAAAAGACTGCCGACTTCCACCTCCGTAACATCGCCTGTCTCCGCCCTAGCCTCAACTCATCTGCTGCTGAAACCCTCATTCATGCCTTTGTTACCTCTAAATTCGATTATTCCAATGCTCTCCTGGCCGGCCTCCCATCTTCCACCCTCCATAAACTTGAGCTCATCCAAAACTCTGTTGCTTGTATGCTAACTTGCAACAAGTCCTGTTCACCCATCACCCCTGTGGTCGCTGACCTACATTGGCTTCCAGTCCGGTTTTAAAATTCTCATCCTTATTTTCAAATCCCTCCATGGCCTCGTCCCTCCCTATCTCTGTAAGCTCCTCCAGCCCTACAACCCTCTGCGATTCCTGCACTCCTCCAATTCTTGCCTCTTGTGCATCCCCAATTTTAATCACTCCACCATTGGCGGCCGTGCCTTCAGCTGCCTAGGTGCTAAGCTCTGGAATTCCCTCTCAAAACCTCTTCGCCTCTCTAGCTCTCTCTCCTCCTTTAAGACGCTCCTTAAAACCTATCTCTTTGACCAAGTTTTTGGTCACCTGTCCTAATATCTCAAATTTTGTTTACATTTGTCATGGTGCATTGCTAACGGGAAAAGGCCGGGTGTGTATTAGTGTTGTGCTTGGGCACCACCAACTCAGTTGTATTCATTGTAAAGGGGATCCATCTTCATGAGAAAATGTTTGGCCTTTTTTCTTTTGTTTTGTTCAGATTTAAATGCATCATTTGTGCCTTGAGTGTAACATCACTGAGACAACAACAATTCACGGCTGTCCTGGTAATTCTTCCCTTCCCCTCCGTGAAGGCACTGCCCATTTATGGTATCATGCCCGACCCACACATTTTCTGTAGAATGGAATATTGGCTACGCATATTTTAAAATAAAAAGCTTAATGGGTCAGCTATCCAAAAATTGCAGAGGTTTTTAAAAGTTGTTTTTAATCATCATTGCTTCTACATCTGACCTCAATATTTGGGACATGTCACGTGGGCCTACCGTTGCCCCTGACGATCTGTAGCACAAATCCCAAGGCTATTTTCTCCTCGATATGCAAGAGGATTGCAGCCCAGTGATGTGAAAGCGTGGCAGAAATTATTTTAAAAGAGGCTTTCAGTATTAATGTGGTGTGAAATGGTACTTTATGCCACTGAATAGAATCTGTGAAATAGTCCCCTGGAGGTCTGTACGCCGATGCCAACACCAGAACTACTAAGATCACAATCAGTAGGAATGACATAGATTGCAAACCCATTAAAACCTATCTCTATTTTCAGGAATGACCCTCAGAATAGGTCAAATTTTAAAACAAAAATGAAGGTGACTTCCGGCCAAGGTCTGGGTCAAAAATCAATCCCAGTCCAGTGCGGCTGTTACTGGCTAAACTGACTTTATGGTGCAATAGGCGAAACTTTAAAAAATGAGCAACATTGCAGATAAGATCATGTTGTCTTTTTTGCCTCAATTAGTGCCAACACATCTGTCCTGCCATAAGGGTGGGGATAATAGGAGAGAAATGCACATTAGTGTGACTTGTCCAGCAACACCAACAGTTTTCTGTAACTTTGCAGTCAGGAGATCATTTTCAGTGTAATGTAACAATGGAGCACCAGCACCATTTGAAACTTCAGACAGACAGAATTTTTGAAAAAATCTCGGATCGCAACCCTCCCGCCAACTGGCCAGACATCCCAGACAGTGAATGGTCGATTTTAACACGGGAACGGAATGGGCAGAGGGGTTAAAATCGGGTATAATGAAGGATGTGATGGAGGGGGGGGGGGTACATAGGAACTGGAGTAGGCCATTCAGCCCCTCAAGCCTGTTCTGTCATTCAATGAGATCGTGGCTGATCTGTATCCTAACTCCATTTACCCGCCGTGGCTCCATATGCCTTAATACCCTTGGCTAGCAAAAATCTTATCGATCTCAGATTTAAAATTATTAATTGAGTTAGCGTCTACTGCTTTTTGTGGGAGAGTGTTCCTCACTTCTACCACCCTGTGTGTGGAGAAGTGTTTCCTGACTTCTCTCCTGAATGGCCTGGCTCTAATTTTAAGGTTATGTCCTCTTCTCCTAGACTCCACCCACCAGCGGAAAAAGGTGAGAGTGGTGGGGAAGGGGGTGAGAGGAGTGTTGTGAGTTGCTGTTGAGAGAGGTGGAGAGGTGAAGGGGTGTACTTACTCTTGCTGCTCTTGTGAGATCATTGAACCCAGGTCCTGGGGGTAATGCTGCTGGCACTGACCTTATCAGCCACTTCTGTCCAGGCCTGCTTGACAGTGGCTTTGGGGATGTTCCTGCTGATACTGGGGAAGTTGTCCTCCCTTCTTGCCCTCACTTCCTTTTCTAGGGCCTCCAGGGAGGCATCAGATAAGCGAGGGGGGGGGGGTGCAGGTGGGGAGCAGGCCATCAACTCATCTGTGCTACCACAATCTTATTCAACGTTCTTCTAAAGCGGTGCATCCCTGCTTTAAGTACAGTTGGGAAACATGCCAGAAATTGCACGTTTGCTGATTGCCTGATTCTGCAGGCGTTCGGGAGGGCAGCCCATCCTTCAAATTATAATGAGGCCCCAGAGTTAAAATGGCTTGAGCCTCATGCCGACAACATCACGGGGGCTTCCTGCCCGCCCGACTCCTGTTCCGAGTTTAATTCGCTACTTAAGAGTACCCCAATGTCAGTGATTGTACTTTTTTTTTCCTCTGTACTTTGTTTTTGCTGGGGAGGGGTTGGCTGTTCCAGCTCTATGAACCAGCACAATAAGTGAAAAAGACCATCAGGTCTTTCACTGAGACAGTGCAACCTCGTGTAACACCTTCCCAACAGTGAATAATGCTAATTCCTGGAAAAATTCCTGAATGTCTGCGTTCCGACCCCTGACCTCTGCATTTGCGGGGTCAAGGGGAGGTCCCTTAATTTTTATGCCTTCAGCAGGCTAGGGATGCATCTTCTTCCCCCGTGGAGGAGGCCGGAAGGTCCAGCCAAAGAATTGCAGAAGGGGTCATGCCAGACTCACCCCTTGGAAGTAACTTTTAGATGCTCCTGTGGTCTTCTTACACAGGGGGCCGCCTTAAAACTTTTTGTACAAAATGTTCCAGAGGAGATCTTCAGAGGTCCAGGCCACAATCACGGTCTGGTGGGTCCCACATCCACATCTTGGTCAGTCAGTCATCAGACATACCTGCACTGACCGTACACCAGGTCCCTAAGAAGGCCTGGCACGTGAGAACTTCAATGTTCAGAGTCCCCGGCCTCGACCCTGCTCCCCGTCCCCTCTATATGTCAGTGGCTTTAGAAGGTGTGGGTAGAGGCTTTGCCCACCACCCAAAGCCATCCCAAAAAACTCAGTGCGAAGCCTCTCCTCCACTGTCCAGCTTGGTGGAACTGCCCTTGCTTGGTTTCACTCTTACCTATCCAATCATAGCCTGAGCATCTCTACCAATGGCTTCTCTTCCCGCCATGCACCATCACCTCAGGACACCCCCAAAAGTCCATCCTTGGCCCCCTCCTCTTCTTCATTTACACGCTGCTCCTTGGCAACATTGCCTACAGACATGGAGTCAGCTTCCACATGTATGCTGATGACACCCAGCTCTACCTCTCCACTGCCTTTCTCTACCCCATCATTATATCTGTGTTGTCAGACAGCCTTCAGACATCCAACAACAACATGCACTTACACAGTGCCTTTAACATTGAAAAACATCCCAAGGCGCTTCACAGAGGTGTAATCAAAAAAATCCCAATCATGGACAAGCCACAGTCTCCTCCAACTAAACACTGGGAAGACCAAAGCCATTGTCTTTGGCCCCAGCTACAAACTCCATTCCTTTGCCACCGATTTCCACCTCCTTCCGGTCACTGTCTCAGGTTGTACCAGACTGGTCGCAACCTTGGCATCCTATTCGACCCCAAGCTGAGCTTCTGACCTCGTATCCTCTCCATCACAAAGACCCCTAACCTCTACCTCCATAACATCACTCCTTTCTGCCCTAGCCTCTGCCCATATGCCACTGAACCCCTCATTCATTCACCTCCAGACTTGACTATTCCAATGCTCTCCTGGTCAGCTTCCCATCCTCCACCCAGCACAAACTTCAACTTATCTACAACTCTGCTGCCCGTATCTTATTCCACATCAAGTCCCAGTCACCCATCAACCCGTCCCCACTGATCTACATTGTCTTCCGGTCCACAACGCCTCAAAATTAAAATTCTCATCCTTATTTTTAAATCTCTCCATGGTCTTGCATCTCTCTATCTACACAATTTACTCCAGCACTACAACTCGACTCCAAACTCCCCCATGCCTCGTGTGCATCCCCCCCCTCCCTTGCCCCATTTTTTATGTTAAAGGTAATATATAAATGTTGTTGTTGTTGCTGTAGTTGTATCACGTGCACAAGTAGCTTTAGATGTGACCCTTAAACTCACGCAGAATATAATCCACTTTTTTGGATTGGGACTATGCCTAGTCCAGAGTTTATTTAAAGTGCCTATTAACATGGACAATCACTAATAGTTGTGTCTTGATCAATTTTTAATAACTTTTTTCATATACTCGATATATCATAAAAGTGGAGTGAGCATGGCAAAGTAAGACCAGCGTTTCAGCTCCAAGCTGAACTGACATTCAAACTCTGTAATACTTTGCAGATCAGCATCAACCAGTCATCGGCCAGTAATGAGATGCAACACTTCGAACTGGCACAGGGGAGAGGAATAATTGATACAGAAACTTATCCCACCCTTAAACAGACTACTATTCTCGCGATGGCTTAGCAAGTTTACTTAGCGAATATCTGAACCACACAGGAGAGAAAGGGAGATAATTGGTGTAGGAAATTGGTGAGCAAAACTTAGGAGAAACTTCTTTACCCAGAGAGTGGTTAGAATGTGGAACTCGTGGAACGAGGAGTAGTTGAGGCAACTAGCGTAGACGCATTTAAAGGGAAGCTCGATAAACACATGAGGGAGAAAGGAAGAGAAGGATATGCTGACAGGGTTAGATGAAGAGGGGTGGGAGGGGGCTCATGTGGAGCATAAACACCGGCATAGACCTGTTGGGCCAAATGGCTGTAAATTCTATGCAATGCTGTAAATTCTATGTAATTCTATGTAATATTGCTCCAGCCAAACAAAAAGGAACAATGGTGACATGGAAATAGAGAGGTTCGCAGCTCAGCTGAGGCAGCTGAAACAGATCTAAAAGCAAGAGTATAACTGTGTGTAGGGGGATGGGAAATACACACTTCCTTATATCAAACATTTTCTTTTACACTAAGGTGCTAACTGGAATTCTAAACAATTTTACAACACCAAGTTATAGTCCAGCAATTTTATTTTAAATTCACAAGCTTTCGGAGATTTTCTCCTTCCTCAGGCAAATGTTTGCCTGAGAAAACATTTGCCTGAGGAAGGAGAAAATCTCCGAAAGCTTGTGAATTTAAAATAAAATTGCTGGACTATAACTTGGTGTTGTAAAATTGTTTACAATTGTCAACCCCAGTCCATCACCGGCATCTCCACATCATGACTACCATCGACACCACAAACTGGAATTCTAACAGGGTACTGTATTCAGGTGAAATCAAGCAATGGCTTGACCCAGATTCTATGATGCACTTACATGGGGCCCACTTTGGAATCCAGAGATGTAAGGCTTTACTGAGCAACAAATTAAGCCTTGTTCTCCACCCCAATTATTTCCAGTCTAGCAGTAGAATTTGGATTTACCTATTTAAATTTAACATTGGTCGTATCCAGGTGTTTTAAGAATGCCTCCAGCAATAGAGATTAAACGTAAACATCCATCTCAGTGGAATTGTATTGCAGGAAATGAAAACAACTTGATCTTGATCCAGCAGAGAGTAAGATTCCAATTGCTTAAAGGGAGAAATGTATTTTGTAAGATCACATGATAGATATGGATGAAACGGGACATTCAGTCCATTTTGCTCAAATTCTGTAGCCTAGAAATTGGATCAAATCAGGGCATGATCCGAGTGCAGCTCAAGCTGCGAAAAAGCCGACGGCAGAACCATGGCAAATTGGTCCACCGACCTCATTTGTTTATTACTGGCAAGCTGCGGGAGTCAGTCGTGACCCCAAAGGCAGTTCACCGGTCGTGGAGAGGGGCAGCACGATCATCTGGCTGGGATGCCGGCTGAGTACCTAAGATGGGTCCAGGAGGAGAGAGAGGAATCGGGGAGCGGAGCAAGCGGTGGCTGGCAATGGCCCACGGTTTTAACGTGCAGCCAGGAGGAATACTCCAGCTCCACCTGGCTCCACATTCAGGTAAATATTTTTTTTTAAAACTTAAACCTTTTGGTAGTGGCCTCCAGCGGGTCCCTTTAAGGACCACTGGTTAGGCCGCATACAGACCTGGTAATCCTGAACACAGCAGGCCCGATGCCTTCAGCATTCAGTGTAAACCAATTTCCGGTTTGGGTCCTAAATCAGGCGTCAGGCCCCTTATTAGCATATTCAAGGCGGCTGCCAGGAATGCCTCTACAGCGCCAGATCCAATATGGCGTCGGTAAAGTTGGCCCCCTAAATTGGACCCGTAGTGCAATCTAATTTCTAGACGACTATTCTAGCCCCACCTCCCCCCCCCCCACCATACCATCCAACTGTTTTTTTTGTGTGATTTGGAGTGTTTGCCTTCATTACCATGCCGTAGGGTCCATTCATTATGTTGTTCACTCTTTGTCTCAAGAGCTTGTTGGTGTCGGTTCTAAATTTGCCATTTATCAGTTTGATCCTTTGTGTCCTCTTGAACAATTTTCACAGTTTGGTCTGACATTCTGCATTTAGTTGTTACATACCTTTTACTATCCTATGTACCTTTGTAGGGTCTCCTCTCACTTAGCTCCTTTCAAAACTGAAAAGCCCAAGTTTGTCCAGTCTTTTCTCATAACTCAGTCCCCTGACATCAGGAATCAGTCTCCAAAGTTTGAATGTCTCCCTAGTATCTCCATGACATGAACTCCGGGTGTGGTCTGACCAGAGCATCACACAGATGGAGCATGGCTTTCTCCCACCTGTGCTTTACAGTTTTGGCTGTATGGGTCAGCATACTATTTTTCCTTAAAATAATGCTTTATCTTTAATGGATAATAGTTGGAGGTGAGCATCAAAATAATTCAAAAAACTCCATGCCCCTAAATAACCGGGACCAGGTGACTTATATGGTTCCTTCTCAAAAACCTAAATTTGGTCCAAATTGAATTACTTTGAGTTTGGAAGCACCTCACCCATTAAACAGTTGTTCCTTGCAAGCAGATGAGGAAAAAAGATGTAACTGGTTTCTCCTTTATAATGCCAATTGCTGAGTGTATTGGGCCAGAACCACATCAACAAATGTTTTTCTTTGGTTATCAGATCGCTGATCTAGTGATTTCTGTGAATCAATGACATCTGCTGATCTAAGAAGAAAGAAAGAACTTTATATAGTGCTTTCCATGACCTCAGGATGTCCCACAGCGCTTTACAGCCAGTGAAGTACTTTTGAAGTGTAGTCACTGTTGTAATGTAGGAAACATGGCAGCCATTTTGTGCCCGGCAAGCTCCCACAAACAGCAAGGTGATAATGATCTGATAATCTGTTTTAGTAATGTTGGTTGAGGGATAAATATTGTCCAAGACATCAGGGAGAACTCCCCTGCCCTTCTTCGAATAGTGCCATGGGATCTTTTATGCCCACTTGAGAGGGCAGACGGAGCCTCAGTTTAACGTCTCATCCGAAAGACGGCACCTCCCACAGTGCAACACTCCCTTAGTACTGCACTGGAGCGTCAGCCTGGATTATGAGCTCAAGCCTCCAGAGTAGGACTCAGAGAAGAGAGTGCTATCACTGAGCCAAGACTGGCAACTTAAGACAGGAGAATGTGAAGAATTGGGTTAGATATGTTTTATCTCCACCCGTCAAGTGAGAGTATATTTGGGGGGGGGAATCATTTTTGTTGCAACCTTGCCCTACTATTAACACACCTTGCACTTCTATTACCACACCTTGCACTTCTATTACCACACCTTGCACTTCTATTACCACACCTTGCACTGCTACTAACACACCTTGCACTGCTACTTTCACACCTTGCACTGCTATTACCACACCTCACATTATTAAGTTTGGTCCTTTGTTGCACAAAAGCACAAATGTCAGGATGTCACAAACTGAAGCTGAACCCTGAAAATACTACACCAAGGAATGGCTGAATGCACTGGGTGCAGCAAAGGCTACGTGCCCCAACAACAACCCGGCTGTAGTGCTGAAGACTTGTGCTCCAGAACTAGTCGCACCTCTAGCCAAGCTGTTCCAGTACAGCTACAACACTGGCATCTATCCGACAATGTGGAAATTGCCCAGGTATGTCCTGTCCATAAAAACCAGGACAAATCCAATCCGGCCATTTACCGCCCCATCAGTCTGCTCTCAATCATCAGCAAAGTGATGGAAGGTGTCGTCGACAGTGCTATCTAGCGGCACTTACTCACCAATAACCTGCTCACCGATGCTCAGTTTGGGTTCTGCCAGGACCACTCAGCTTCAGACCTCATTACAGCCTTGGTCCAAACCTGAGCAAAAGAGCTGAATTCCAGAGGTGAGGTGAGAGTGACTGCCCTTGACATCAAGGCAGCATTTGACAGATTGTGGCATCAAGGAGCCCTCGTAAAAGTGAAGTCAATGGGAATCAGGGGGAAAACTCTCCAGTGGCTGGAGTCATACCTAGTGCAAAGGGAGATGGTAGTGGTTGTTGGAGGCCAATCATCTCAGCCCCAGGACATTGCTGCAGGAGTTCTTCAGGGCAGTGTCCTAGGCGCAACCATCTTCAGCTGCTTCATCAATGACCTTCCCTCCATCATAAGGTCAGAAATGGGGATGTTTGCTGATGATTGCACAGTGTTCAGTTCCATTCGCAACCCCTCAGATAATGAAGCAGTCCGTGCCCGCATGCAGCAAGACCTGGACAACATCCAGGCTCGGGCTGATAAGTAGCAAGTAACATTCACGCCAGACAAGTGCCAGGCAATGACCATCTCCAACAAGAGAGATTCTAACCACCTCTCCTTGACATTCAATGGCATTACCATCACCGAATCCCCCACCATCAACAAACCGGGGGTCACCATTGACCAGAAACTTAACTGGACCAGCCACATAAATACTGTGGCTACAAGAGCAGGTCAGAGGCTGAGTATTCTGGGGGGGAGTAACTCACCTCCTGACTCCCCAAAGCCTTTCCACCATCTACAAGGCACAAGTCAGGAGTGTGATGGAATACTCTCCACTTGCCTGGATGAGTGCAGCTCCAGCGACATTCAAGAAGCTCAACACCATCCAGGACAAAGCAGCCTGCTTGATTGGTACCCCATCCACCACTTTAATAAGAGCATAAGAAATAGGCTATATGGCCCCTCGAGCCTGCTCCGCCATTCAATCAGATCATGGCTGATCTTTGACCTCAACTCCACTTTCCTGCTCAATCCCCATATCCCTTGATTCCCTTAGTGTCCAAAAATCTATCTATCTCAGCCTTGAATATACTCAACGACTCAGCATCCACATCCCTCTGGGGTAGAGAATTGCAAAGATTCACAACCCTCTGAATGAAGAAATTCCTCCTCATCTCAGTCCTAAATGGCCAACCCCTTATCCTGAGATTATGTCCCCTAGTTCTAGACTCACCAGCCAGGGGAAACAACATCTTAGCATCTGCCCTGACGAGTCCTCTTAGAATCTTATATGTTTCAATGAGATCACCTCTCATTCTTCTAAACTCCAGAGAGTATAGTCCCAATCTGCTCAATCTTTCCACATAGAACAGCCCTCTCATCCCAGGAATCAATCTAGTGACCTTTCATTGCACCCCCTCTAAGGCAAGTATATCCTTCCTTAGGTAAGGAGACCAAAACTGCACACAGTACTCTAGATGAGGTCTCACCAAAGCCCTGTACAATTGCATCAAGACTTCCTTACACCAAATCCCTTGCAATAAAGGTCAACATACCAATTGTCTTCCTAATTGCTTGCTGTACCTGCATTTTAACTTTCTATGTTTCGTGTACAAGGACACCCAGATCCCTCTGAACACCAACATTTAATAGTTTCTCACCATTTAAAAAAATTCTATTTTTCTATTCTTCCTACCAAAGTGAATAACCTCACATTTCCCCACATTATACTCCATCTGCCACCTTCTTACCCACTCACTTAATCTGCCTATATCCCTTTGCAGACTCTTTACGTCCTCCTCACAGCATACTTTCCCACCTAGCTTTGTGGAGGTGATATTAACTTTTTGCAATGATGCAAAATGGGCGATATCTAATTGGCCGCCCATTATACTTGATTTAGACTTGAATATAAAGGGAAAACGAGTGTTGTGTTTCATAGGCAGCCAATTCAATATATTGTCCATTTAAACATTCACTCCCTTCACCACTGGCACACCGTGGCTGCAGTGTTTACCACCTACAAGATGCACTGCAGCAACTTGCCAAGGCTTCTTCGACAGCCCCTCCCAAACCCGCGACCTCTACCACCTAGGAGGACAAAGGCAGCAGGCACATGGGAACAACACCACCTGCACGTTCCCCTCCAAGTCACACACCATCCCAACTTGGAATTATATCACCATTCCTTCATCATCGCTGGGTCAAAATCCTGGAACTCCCTACCTAAGAGCACTGTGGGAGAACCTTCACCACACGGACTGCAGCGGCTCAAGAAGGCGGTTCACCACCACCTTCTCGAGGGCAATTAGGGATGGGCAATAAATGCCGGCCTTGCCAGCGATGCCCACATCCCATGAACAAATTTTAAAAACCCATCATTTTAAGTTCATCAGTGATGAGTCAACACTTAGAAAATATTTCAGTCCTTTCATCCCTTGTGAAGGTTGCAGTTTAACCTCTATACAATCAGCAATATGGGTTAATGTTTGTTTTTAGTAATACAAATTTTTTGAGAGATTTGTAGCATAGTTTTTTTTTAAAAAATAAGCTTGCTCCGACAGCCCTCAGTTAAACACCCTCTAACAGGAACAGAAAACAAGAAAAGACCAGTCACTAAAACTCAACGATCCAAATCCCACAGAACTGCCTCAGTTTTATCACTGCTCCAATAGAACCGGGTCACTTACATTACACAGAGGCAACAGATCACTCAGTACATGGCCAGATTCTTGTAATAGCATCCGCTGCAGAATTGTAGGAGAGCCACCTTCCTTCCTTCTCCCCCAGAGATTGTTTTACATATACATCAAATCTGACCCAAAACGTACAATCCTTACACTATTTCTGTAAGGTAACATTAATAACAAACTACTTTAGCAATGGAAAACAGCATTCGGTCTCATTGGGCACTTTAATGGCAGCTGTGTCCATCAGCTTATTGTACCTGTATATCTTAATCGTTCCAATGTTAAATACGATAAAATATAAGAGCTACGTTGATATTTCTTAACAAGAGCCCCAGTGCAGAGATTATAGGTGCTCTCAGCCATGGAATTTAGTTTTTGTTACTTGCAGCCTTTGGAGAACACTAATGAGTTTCCCCCCCTTTGAAATGCCTATTACGACCTAAAAGCTGTTGTCAAAACGCAAGACTCCGATGCCGCACAGACTGAGTCAGCAGCTCTCTTACAGCTGCCTTCTGGCTAAAAAAGCAGAGAAATATTATCTGGGGAGAAATGATAGAAAAATATTTCTAGTGGGTTTCTGAGCGTGTGCAGTTCAGCGTTACAAATTGGTTTGTCAGACCGGAGAATACAAGTGCAAGGATAAGAACGGAGTAAAACTGAAGCTTTGTGATATCAGCAATCAGTTTATTAACCCAGGAGTCTTTATGGAAAAGGATATTAGCAATCGTTTCTGGCGTTAAATTGTGCTTCTCTTTTTTTTATATATGTACAGTGATGGCTTCTGCAGCATGGCTTTGTCACAGTGCAACCTGCTGTGACTGAAGCATTAGCAACATGTTCAGTGTGGAGGACCTCCTGATTTCTCATGGATATCAACCCCCAAAGAAAAGTTCAAAAGACAAGCCCCCGTCCTCGGACGAGAACACCTACACCAGCTGCCCTTGTGAGGTCAGGGAGGACAAGTCCGACCACGGAACAGTGAATGGATACGAGACCGATAGCGGGGCCTGCTCTACCAGCAGACAGACACGAGTGGAGGGCTACTTCAGTGACAGCGAGGGCAGTGCGAGAAGACAGGCTGGTGTCAGCTACTGTGCTGATGTGCAGAATTTGCCCACCTTTGCTGGAAAGGAAGCGGGGTAAGTTGTGTTAAAAAGACTGGCAGCACACTGCTGAATGCTGTGATGTAATGCGCTGACGCTCCCCTCCAGGCGAATGATGAATCTTTTCCAACAATTCGAGTTCATTGCGAGTGTGTTCACCTGTATTACATTGGATCCCATTGTAATTAAGCAGAATTTACGGTTGTTTCTTAAAGCCCATGTTATCTGCTGAGTGACTTTCGGGGCTGTCCTCCTCCAAATTTAACTCAATTTATTTGGAAGTTTTGAAATATTTTACGCAGAAGTCTATTGTTTGTACAATAGCTTATTATACAATAGCTTATTATACAAGGGGAGTATTAAACATTTGTTTAAAAAATCAAATTTTAATTGCAAAAACAAAATGTTTTTTAATGAAAGTGTGTTTGTGATAGTTCCACTATTGATACTGTCTAAAAAATTATCTTAATGTAAAAATCAGTTGATCGGACCGTCACTTAGCTTTGCTATAAGGTTAAAGTAATTCATTATCATAAATTGCTTTGCATTATAAATATGCAAAGTTTCATTTTTCATCGTCTTCGTTCGCTGGATTGCAAAGGGGGATAAAAGTGGTCCACAATACCATCCTGTCCTAACAGTGTGATCTCATCAGGTTTTCACTGTATTTCTTAACAGTTATATCAACACTTCATGACACTGTTAGCTGCCCCCAGGCTGATAAGCCTGCCAACACTCAAGCCTACATTTTCGTCTTTTGGCTTAAGTATTGGCTGGTTTTAGACAGGCTGAGGTAGAAGTGCATTGTTTATACCCAGTTTTCCTGGGTCAGCTTGTTAGCATAACCTTGGTGTCAGTTTGGAGCTAAAGAGCAGAGGAGCAGTGAGGAAGGAAATTGAATGTAAGTAAAATCAAAGGGATGGGAACAATTAAAAGGGATTGTCACAATCGAGTGACAACAATTCTCAAAGCCTTTGGAAACTTTACAACAACAACAACAACTTGCATTTATATAGCGCCTTTAACATAATAAAACGCCCCAAGGCACTTCAAAGGAGCCACATAAGGAAATATTAGGACGGGTGACCAAAAGCTTGGTCAAAGAGGTACGTTTCAAGGAGTGACTTAAAGGAGGAGAGAGAGGCGTAGAGAGGCGGAGAGGTTTAGGGAGGGAATTCCAGAGATAAAGTCTAGGCAGCTGAAGATATGGCCACCATTGGCGGAGTGATTAAAATCGGGGATGTGCAAGAGGCCAGAATTGGAGAAGCGCAAAAATCTTGGTTCCCATCTTGGATCTTTGATCTCAACACATTAACAGCCTTAGCAAAGGCCAGGCAAATAAGAAAAAGGCAAAATTGAGGGAAAGGGAATCCAAGGTGCAGGAAAGTGATGGTGTAACCTAGCGCCATCAGAGAGCTCCCCTGTTTGATGGCTGCTCCGAAGTGGAGGTGGTATTGTGTGCGGTGCTTTGAGGATGGTGGTTCCTCGGTGTCCCTCCATGGCACAATCCCCATAGGGCCATGCCTACAGGGGATGGGCAGTTTTGAAGCTACAGCTGATCATTACTTTGATTGGTAGCTGCAAACACACCTGCAGCTGATGGCACAGATCCCCAGTTGCACCTTGGGGCGTTTTTCAACATTAAAGGCACTCTATAAATCCACATTGTTGTTGTTGTTGTCGTCTCTCTGTTAACCCTGACCCTGACAAGACAGTTCATTATCAGGTAGATGTGCCAGGACCTACTGACATGTTTGCTGGCATTTTGGCAAGTACAGTCAATCAGAATAAGTTAGTTGTTTGGTACAATGGGCAAATTCACCAAGTGGTATACTGCTCGGCCATTCAGATCATAAGGACCAGTGTGTGGTCCCGGTCTGCGCTGTTAACTGATTTAAACCATGATAGCTGTGACTGGGATCGGGAGGGGGAAATCAGCCAAGGTTCATGCTCTTGATCGTACTCCGAGCTTCCTGCTGGAAAGCACGTGTGTGAATGCTGGCCGTGATGTTATTCTACCTAAGAGGCTCTTCTCCTATACACTCAGACTCTTGTTGATTATCCTAGTGGGATTGGGCTCCTGTGTTACATTCTGGGTAGTATGATACAATGGACTGGCTGTTTCCTAAAGTGTTATTGCACAGCATTTTACAAATGTTTGAGGGAAGATATATTTATACATCTTATGTCTGCATGCATCTACTGTCTGCAAGACTTTACTTCCTGCTGTCAACTTTTCCCATTTCGATTGCCAACTCTGGTTGAACATATTCTTGGAGGTTTCATCACATGACCTCCCGCCCCCAACCAGTCCACCTCCACACTCCCGCCATTGGTCGCCCAACAGGCCCATCCTCACAGGGCACAGCCATCCCATGCCAATTGGAAAATGAATAGATTCTTGACTATTTGATTGAATGATTCTTTACTGTTAGTTAAACAGCCTTTTTCTCCCCATGTCCGATATTTTTATAACTAATAAACAAAAGTGTTTAATGCTCCTATGATGTTTCTCCTGGGTTGTTCACAGCAATGTCCTGGAGATTAATCTTTAATTCCTGGAGACTTCCGGGCAATCCTGGAGGGTTGGCAACCCTATTTCCCATTATAACGTCCCATGCCCACATTTCTAATGGAAGATGCCAATGTGCTGTAATTACACGCTGCTGCCATTTTTGGCAGTGTAGCGCCTCAGTCCTACATTTCCCAGTTCTTCAGCCGGCACAACAGAGAAATTCCCATGCTCCAACCAACTCTACAGCCCCGATTTTACCCCCCTGCTCGCAATGAGAACGGGGTGTTGGGGGGAATTAAAATCTTTGCAGCGACCTGCTCACCCGATCCTTGCTGTCCACGCGCCATATTAACGGGCACATTCTGGCCAGCCAGTGAGGCCCTCACACCAATCAGGCAAGGGCCTCATTAAAATTCACCAGTCAGGGTCTGATGATGTCATTCAGTCCCCGACTCTTTTTTAACTGTGGACGGTCGCATCCAGCGCCCAATGCTGTCCTCGCCAGGAGCACCGGGTGCTAAGGAGCAGTAGGTCCAGAAGAGGGCCAAAAAGGTAAGTAATTTTACCCGACAGCCAGTGATGCCACGGAACGGAGGGTGGTGGGGCATCACTGCTGCAGCGTGAAATTTAAAGGGTGAAAATCTCCTGGGCTGCCAGCAGCAGTGCCAGGGAGATTCAAGCCCCATTTTGGGTGACCTCAGGACAATCCGGAAAGGTTGGCATCCCTAAGTGATGGCAATCTAGAAAACTCTCTCTCTCCCAAAAGGCAGTAGATGCTCAAGAATGAGGTTGATAGATTTTTGTTAGGTAAGGGTCTCATGGGATATGGAGCAAAGGAAAGTAAATAGAGTTGAGATATATAGGAACATATGTTTAATATAACTGAATGGCGGAACAGGCTCGAGGAGTTGAATGGTCTACTCCGGTTCCCACATTCCCATTTCAACCTTAATCTTCCTCTTATCCCATCCCGCCCAGATTTTGCAGTCTTGCAGCAGTGGGCTCCCCCTTGGTGGCATGGATCTCCCCCAGAGCTCTCCCTGCAAAACTAATGACTCCCGGCTCATAAAAGTGGGTCAGAGTCACGGTGGGAGTGGCACATGGGTGAAAGTCCCAACCTCACTCTCCTCTGGCAATGAGCCTGTCCAGAGGAAAATTCCGGCCTTGGTCTTCATGTTCTGCATGCAGTGCAATGGGAGATCAATAAGTTTTGACATAAAGATAACTTTACTAAGTAATATTAACTTTTAAGCTGCCATATGCTTTCTACATGCCTGTTGATATCTGGGTCCAAATTAGCAAAGTCAATATTTTGCAGTAATGGGCATAAAGGGACAAAAGAACAACCTCATCTATTTCTTTTTCATCTCTGTTATTCCTAAAAAGTTTTATTTATGTCGCCGCCTCCTGTCAGATGTTATTCAGTGACTGAGAGGGCAGGCTACCAAACTGCTAGAAGGCCTCTATTAATGCAGCTCTTGATCCAACCATTAGAAGGGATATGCGAGTGGCCTGGCCTAATTCATTCTCCATATTTGTATTTTTTCTGCCCTCACCGTCCATAAGAAAGTGACTTGCTCCAACCACTTGTGACTGCCCCTCTCCTGCACAATGCTGCCAAGATAGCTAACTCTCCATGTTGAGAGTCAAATGCATGAATCTGCATCCTTCCACCCTATAGCACAACGCATTGGTTCCCATAGGCAAATGATACTGTTAAAAATTGCTCAGCAGAATAGAGACAGCTGATTGTAGCCAACGGACATGCTGTGCTTTATTGCTATCTTTTTTTCAGTTTCAGATATTATAGTATCACATTGTGGGGTTAGGAATCAGGCGGGGGCCCTGTGATATTTCTCACACTTTTCAGTGCTCCAGAGCATTTTTACATATTTTACATATAATTATTATATTCAGGGTGATCATCAAGGAGAGGGAGAAGTTTGATATTGCCAAGTTTGTTAACCCAAGATGTGTCTGGCTGTATTTGTACTTCTTTTTTACATTTTGTGATTGCCATCTGTTATCAATTATTGATATTTATATTTATGCATTGCAGCTGTCACATCAATAATACAATCACAGCAAAATACAAAGTAAAGTATCTGGAAATAGAGAATAAAAGATACTTGTTAGGATGCAGTCTTAGGCTGGTAATTCAATGGAGATTTCCTAATGTAATTCTAAAACACAAGAGCTCAGCTCTTCTGGCTTAAGAATGTGAGCAGAACCCTAAGATTGAATTATAGAAGGTAACTAGCCCCAGTATCCCATTTTTTTAATGTAACCGGTCAGTTTTGCAATAGGATTTCTTAAAACTCGATTCAGTGATAGCACAGAACACCTTGAATGAGCACGTAACTGTTGTGAGAGGCAGTACAGCTGTCACCTATATGTGCGGTTTGCATCATCAATTTATGAAATTAGATATTTCTATCAAAATATTCTTTGAGTCCATTGTCACTGACTCCTTTTGTCATTTGTAGGGTATTTGTTTTCTGGATTTGTCAGTTTTCTTTTATTTGCAGTATGAGAGCAGATTAGTG